>NC_132910.1:14276787-14603752 GCF_047675955.1 Chlorocebus sabaeus
CAATAGAAAGAGTACAAGAAAAGAAAATTATAGGCACAGTACACTTCACTTTTAAACACAGAAATGAAAATAAAACATTAGCAAGGCCAAATTAGTATGTCATAATAATGCATTTTCTTCATTTTTAATTTTCATGAATATATAGTAGGTGTATATATTTATAGGGTACATGACATGCTTTGATACATGCTTGCAATGCGTAATAATCACATCATGTAAAATTAGATATCCTTCCCCTCAAGCATTTATCCTTTGTGTTATAAACAACCCAATTATATTCTTTTGGTTATTAAAAATATGTAATTACATTATTATTGAGTACAGTCATCCTGTTGTGCTATCAAATACTAGGTTTTATTCATTCATTATATATTTTTTGTACCCATTAACCTTTCCCAACTTCTTCCCACACCTCCACTGCCCTTCTCAGCCTCTGGTAACCATCCTTCTATGTCTCCATGAGTTCAGTTGTTTTGATTTTTAGATCTCACAAATAAGTGAGAACATGTGATGTTTGTCTTTTTGTGCCTGGCTTATTTCATTTGACCTAACGACCTCCAGTTCCATCCTTATTGTTGCAAATGATAGAATCTCATTCTTTTTTATGGCTGAGTAGTACTCTGTTATGTATAAGTTCCACATTTTTAAAAAATTCATTCATCTGTTAATGGACACTTAGGTTGATTGCTATGGCTGAGTAGTACTCTGTTATGTATAAGTTCCACATTTTTTAAAAAATTCATTCATCTGTTGATGGACACTTAGGTTGATTGCTATTGTGAAGTGCTGCAACAAACATGGGAGTGCAGATATCTCTTCGATATGCTGATTTTATTTCTTTTGAGTATACATCTAGCAGTAGGATTGCTGGATCACATGGTAGCTCTATTTTTAGTTTTCTGAGGAACCTTCAAACTGTTCATCATAGTGGTTGTACTAATTTACATTACAATCAGTGATTGTCAGAGAAATACAGATTTTGTGTGTGTTCTTCAATTTTTTTCATTAGTATTTTACAGTTTTCATTGCAGAGATCTTTCACCTCTTTGTCAATTTTCATATACTTGTTTGCCATTTGTATATCTTCTTTGAGAAATGTCTATTTAGGTCTTTGTCCTATTTTTAATGGGTAATTTGAGCTCCTTATATATTCTGCTTATTAATCCCTTGTCAGACAGGTAGTTTACAAATATTTTCTCCCATTCTGTGAGTTGTCTCTGCACTTTGTGATTGTTTCCTTTGTGCAGAAGCTTTTAAACTTGATGTGATACCATTTATCTATTTTTGCTTTGGTTGCCTGTGCTTGTGGGATGTTGCTTAAGAAATCTTTGTTCAGACCAGTGTCCTGTACAGTTTAGTTTCTTTAGTGTTTTTGTGGAATTGTTTCATAGTTTGAGGTCTTACATGTAAGTCTTTAATCCATTTTGATTTCATTTTTTGTATAAGGAGAGAGATAGTGACCAGGTTTCATTCATCTGCATGTGGATATACAGTTTTTCCAGTAACATTTATTGAAGAGATTGTCTTTTTCCCTAGTGTGTGTTCTTGGCAACTTTGTTGAAAATGAGTTTTACTGTAGGTGTGTAAATTTGTTTCTGGGTTCTCTCTTCTGTTCCAGTGGTCTATGTGTCTGTTTTTATGCCAGTACCATACTGTTTTGGTTACTGTAGCTCTGTGGTGTAATTTGAAGTCAGGTAATGCAATTCTTCCAATTTTGTTCTTTTTGCTCAGGATAGCTTTGGCTATTCTGGGTATTTTATGATTCCATATAAATTTCAGGATTTTTTTTTCTACTGCTGTGAAGAATGTCTTTGATATTTTGATAGGGATTGCATTAAATCTGCAGATTGCTTTGGGTAGTATGGACATTTTAACATTATTTATTCTTCCAATCCATAAACATGGAAAACTTTCCATTTTTTGTGTGTCTTCTTCTGTTTCTTTCATTAATGTTTTAGAGTTTTCTTTTCTTTTCTTTCTGAGATAGGGTCTTACTCTGTCACTCAGGCTGGAGGGCAGTGGCAAAATCTTGGCTCACTGCAACCTCTGTCTCCCAGACTCAAGTAATCCTCCCACCTCAGCCTCCTGAGTAGCTGAGATTACAGGCATGCACCCACCATGCCTGGCTAATGATTTTTTTTCTAATATTTTTAGTAGAGACAGGGTTTTGCCGTGCTGGCCAGGCTGGTCTCAAATTCCTGGCCTCAGGTGATCCACCCACCTTAGCCTCCCAAAGAGCTGAGATTATAAGCATGAGCCACCATACCCCACTTAGAGTTTTCATTGTAGACATCTTTTACTGTTTTGATTAATTCCTAGGTATTTAATTTTTTTTGTGGTTATTATAAATGGGATTATTTTTTGATGTATTTTTTCAGATTGTTCACTATTGGCATATAGAAATGCTACTGATTTTGTATGTTTATTTGGTATCCTGCAACTTTACTGAATTTGTTTATCAGTTTTAATAGTTTTTTGGTGGAGTCTTTAGTTTTTTCTAAATATAAGATCATATCATCTGGAAAGAAGGATAATTTGACTTCTTCCTTTCAACTTGGATACTCTATTTCTCTCTCTTGTCTGATTGCTCTAATTAAGACTTCCAGTATTATGTTGAATAACAGTGATAAAAGTGGGCATCCTTCTCATGTTCCAGATCTAAGAGGAAAAGCTTTCAGTTTTCCCCATGTAATATGATACCAACTGTTGGTCTATCGTATGTGGCTTTTATTACATTAAGGTTTGTTTCTTCTATACTCAGGTCTTTGAGGTTTTTTTTGTTTTGTTTTGTTTTGTTTGTTTGTTTGTTTTTTAATCATGAAGGGGTGTGGAACTTTATCAAATGTTTCTGCAGCATCAAGTGAAATGATTATATGAGTTTTGTCCTTCAGTGTGATGTGATGTATCACATTGATTGATTTGCATATGTTGAACCATCATTTTATCCCTGGGATAAATGTCACTTGGTTATGATGAATGATCTTTTTAATGTATTGTTGAATTTCATTTGCTGGATATTTTGTTGAGGATTTTTTGCATCAATATTCATCAGAGATATTGGCCTATAGTTTTCTTTCTTTGATGTGTCCTTGTCTGGTTTTGGTATCAGGGTAACACTAGCCTTGTAGAATGAGTTTGGAAGTATTCCCTCTTACTCTATTTTTTGGAACCGTTTGAGTAGGCTTGGTATTACTTCTCCTTTAAATGTTTAATAGAGTTCAACAGTGAAGCCATTGGGTCCTGGGGATTTTCTTTACTGGGAGATTTTTATTGTGGCTTTGAACTCATTACTTTTTATTGGTGTACTCAGGTTTTGAATTTCTTCATGGTTCAATCTTTGTAGGTTGTTGTGTCCAGGAATTTGTACATTTCTTCTAGATTTTCCAATTTATTGGCATATAGTTGCTCATAGTAGCTACTAATGATCCTTTGACTTTTGCAGTATCAGTTGTAATGTCTCCTTTTTCATCTCTGCTTTTATTTGAGTCATCTCTCTTTTTTTCTTAGTCTAAGCTAAAGACTTGTCAATTTTGTTTATCTTTTCAAAAAACCAGCTTTTTGTTTCATTGATCCTTTTTATTTTGAGACACAGTCTCACTATGTTGTCCAAGCTGGAGTGCAGTAGCATGATCACAGCTCACTGAAGCCTTGACGTCCTGGGCTCAGGTGATCCTCCCACCTCATCCTCCTGAGTAGGTGGTCAGAGGTGTGTGTGCGCCACCACACCTGACTAATTTTTTGTACTCTTTGTAGAGATAGGTTTTTACCATGTTTCCTAGGCTGGTCTTAAACTTCTGAGCTCAAGCCATTCCCCTGCCTTGGCCTCCCAAAGTGCTATAATACAATTACAGGCATGAGCCACTATGCCTGGCTGACATTTTGTATTATTTTCTTCATTTCAATTTCATTTATTTCTGCTCTGATCTTTATTTTCTCATTTCTTCTACTAATTTTTGGGTTTCGTTTGCTCTCACTTTTCTAGTTCTTTAAGATGTATCATTAGGTAATTTATTTAAAGTTTTTCTTCTTTTTTGATATAGGCATTTAAAGTTATAAATTTCCCTGTTAGTACTGCTTTTGATGTATCCTATAGGTTGTGTTTCTATTATCATTTGTTTAAAAAAGAAATGTCAATTTCCTTCTTAATGTCTTCATTGACACACTGGTCATTCAGGGGCATATTGTTTAATTTCTATGTGGTTGTACAGTTTCCAAAATTCCTCTTGTTATTAATTTGTGGTTTTATCTCCATGCGGTCAGAGAAAATGCTTGATATTATTGCAATTTTTTTGAATATTTTAAGACTTATTTTGTGACCTAGCATGTGGTCTATCCTTAAGAATGATCCACATGCTGAGAAGAAAAATGTATATCCTGCTGCCATTGGATGAAACATTCTGTAAATATCTATTAGGTCCATTTGTTCTATAGTGCACACGAAGTCTAAATTTTGTTGTTGATTTTCTCTCTGGGAGATCTGTCCAATGTGGAAAGTGAGGTGTTGAAGGTTTCAGCTATTATTTTGTTGGGGTCAATCTCTTTTTTTATCTCTAATAATTTTTGCTTTATAAATGTGGCTGCTGCAGTGCTGGATGCATATATATTTACATTTATTATATTCTCTTGCTGAATGGATACTTTATCATTATATAATTACTTTCTTGGCTCTTCTTACAGTTTTTTCTTGAAATTTGTTTTTTATAATGTAAGTATAGCTAATCCTGTTCTTTCTTGGGCTCAGTTTTCATGGAATATCTTTTTCCTTCCCTTTATTTTTCAGTCTATGTGTATCTTTGAAGGTAGCATGTGTTTCTAGTAGGCAACAGATTACTGCGTCCTGTTCTTTCATCCATTTAGCCACTTTGTTTCTTTTGATTGTCCTTTTTTCCTTCCTGTCATTCTTAAAGTGAAGGTGATTTTCTCTGGTGATATGATTTAATTTCTTGCTTTTTTATTTTTTGTTTATCACTGTATGTTTTGCAATTTGAAGTTACCATGAGGGTTGAAAATACTATTTTACAGCCCATTATTTTAAGCTGGTAATAACTTAAAACTGATTGCATAAATAAGCAAACACACACAGAAAAAGAAAACTAAAGAAGGGATACACTTTAATTTTGTCCCCCTACTTTTTAACTTTTTGTTGTTTCTCTTTATGTCTTACTGTTCTGTCCATGCCTTGACAAATTGTTGTAGTTATTATTTTTTATTGGTTCATCATTTAATCTTTCTACTTAAGTTGATAGAAGTTTATACACCACAACTACAGTGTTATACTATTCTGTATTTTTCTGTGTCCTTAATATTATCATTGAGTTTTGTACCTTCATATGATTTCTTCTTGCCCATTAATATCCTTTCATTTCAGATTGAAGAACTCCCTTTAGCATTTCTTGTAGGACAGGTCTGATGTTGATGAAATCCCTCAGTTTTTGTTGGTCTGGTAAGATCTTTATTTCTCCTTCGTGCTTAAAGGATATTTTTTGCCAAATATACTATTCTAGGATGAAATATTTTTCTTTCAGCACTTTAAATATGTCATACCAGTTTCTCCTGGCCTGTAAGATTTCCACTGCAGTCTGCTGTTAGATGTATTGGAGTTCTATTGTATGTTATTTGTTTATTTTTTCTTGCCGTTTTTAGAATTCATTCTTTATCTCTTGTGGAGTTTAATTATTAAATGCCTTGAGGTAGTCTTTTTTGGGTTAAATATGCTTGATTTTCTATAACCTTCTTGTACTTAAATGTTGATATCTTTTTCTAGGCTTGGGGAGTTCTCTGATATTATCCCTTTGGATAAACCTTCTACTCCTGTTTCTTTCCCTACCTCCCCTTTAAGGCCAATAACTCTTATATTTGCTTTTTTGAGACTATTTTCTGGATCTTATAGGCCTGCTCATTGTTTTTTATTCTTTTTATTCTTTTTTCTTTCTGCACATTTTCAAATAGCCTGTCTTTAAGCTCACTAATTCTTTTTTCTGCTTGATCCATTCTACTATCAAGAAATTCTGATGCATTCTTCAATATGTCAATTGCATTTTTCAACTCTAGAATTTCTGCTTGATTCTTTTTAATTATTTCAATCTCTTTCTTAAATTTATCTAACAGAATTCTTAATTCCTTCTCTGTGTTTTCTTAAGTTTTAGTTTCCTCAGAAAAGTTATTTTGAATTCTCTGTCTGAAAGATCATATATATGTTTCTCCAGCTTGGTCCCTGGTGACTTATCTAGTTCATTTGGTGGTGTCACATTTTCCTGTATATTACTGATGCTTGTAGATGTTTGTTGGTGTCTGGGCATAGAAGAGTTAGGTATTTATTGTAGTCTTCACAGTCTAGGTTTGTGTCTTTCCTTCTTGGAAAGGCTTTCCAGATATTCAAAGGGACTTGTGCCCAATCCAAATAATGCTGTAGTTTTTGTAGACTCACTGAGGTACCATCTTGGTCATCTTGAATATAAACTGGAAGAATTCTTTGGATTACCATACAGAGTCTCTTGTTCATTTTCCTTACTTTCTCCCAAACACACAGAGTCTTTCTCTCTGTTCTGAGTCACCTGGAACTGGGGGTGTGGTGATGCAAGCACTCCTGTGGCCACCACTACTGAGACTGCACTGGAGCAGACTTGAAGCCAGCACAGCATTGAGTCTTGTTCAAGGCCCTTCCCTTCAGGGTGGTGAGTTCCCCAAGGCCCTAGGCATGTCCAGAGATGCTGTCTGGGAGTCAGCGATTGAAGTAAAAACCTTAGCAAATTACCTGATGCTCTATTTTATGGCAGCTAAGCTGGCACTCAAATCACAATACAAAGTCCCTCCTGCGCTTCCTTTCCCTTTTCACAGGCAGAGGGACCTCTCTTTGTGGCCACCACCACCACCAACCCATGGGGGATTCTGCCAGGCCACTGCTGATGTCGCTTAAAGCCCAAGTGCTCTTCAGTCAGCTTGTGATGGATGTTGCCAGGCCTGGGACTCACCCTGCAGGGAAGTGGGCTCCCCTTTTGCCCAGGGCATGTCCAGAAATGTCATCCAAGAGCCTAGGCCTGGACTCAGGGACTCCAAGAGCCTCCTCTACCCCATCATGGCAGAGCTGGTACCTAGGGTGCAAGACAAAGTCCCATTTACTTTTCCCTCTGCTTTTCTCAAACAGAAGGAGTCTCCCACCATTGTTGCCATAGCTGGAAATGTGTGGCGTTTCCCCTGAAGATAGCATGTCTCAGAGCCCAAGGCCCATTGTATACTCCCTGGGTATCACTGCTGGTTATTCAGGGCCAAAGGGCTCTTTAGTTAGCAGATGATAAATCCTGCTCAGACTGGTCTTTCCCTTTAAGAAAGAGCGTTCTCTTTTGGCCCAGGGTATGTCTTGAAATGTGGTTTGGGAGCTAGTGTCTGGAATAGGGGCTTCGTGACTCTACCTGGTACACTATCCTACTGAGACTGAGCTGGTTTCCAAAATGCAAGACAAAGTCCTTTTTATTCTTCACTCTGCCCTCCTCAAGCAGAAGGAAGGAGTCACTTTCATTGCTTCAAACTGCTCTGCCTGGACCTAGGGGGAGGAGTAGCACAAGCACTTCCTTAGCTGCGCCCTCTAGTGTCTCCCTAGGTCAAGTAGTTCTCACTGGGTACCACCCTAGTTCACTGGCTCTCAGCCCAGCCTTGCACTAGGATTTGCCCAGGAATTGCAGTCCTTGTGTCCTAGACTGCCTTTCAAGTTTACCTAGGCCCTCAGAGCACTTCAGCCTGCAGTAGTGAGGCTTGCTGAAAAACTCAAGTTCTTACCACTGGGATGAGCAATTCCCTCTGGCTAGGGCTATTCCAAATGCTCCCTCTGTGTGCAGGTGCTGGTTGAGGCCAGCAAGACTTTATTCCCCACTGTGATGGGGCAGCACCCATTTCAATGTAAAATCCCCAAGTTGCTGCATTTTCCCTCCCCAAAGTGCACAGATTCTCTCTCTCTCTGCACCTCTCTCTGCTGCCAGCAGATGGGGAAAGTGTGGTGTCCGTGACTGGAGACTCTCTCCTGCACTCCTCAATGCCTCATTCAGTGATATGAAGTTAAAAGCAGGTACTATGATTCCTCACCTAAGTTTTGGTTCTTGTGATGGTGCTTTTCCATGGGCAGGTAGTTATTAAAATTTGGTGTTGCAGTGAAATGGATGAAAGGTGTAGGCTTCTATTCCACCATCTTGCTCTGCCCCTAACAATAATTTTTTTTATTAAGTGAGATATTATTATCTTAGATATAACACAAAATTAGGAAAGTTTTGTCTCCATAAAAGCAAGGATGAGTCTGCACTGGGTGTGCCTTATCACCATGCCTCAGAAAATTGAATAAATCAAGGATTTTCTGCTTACAGCCTGGTGAAAGGATGCCAAATCTGTCAAGATCAAGAAAAATAAGGACAATGTGAAGTTTAAAGTTCCATGTAGCAGATTCCTTTATACCCTGATCATCACCGACAAAGAGAAGGCAGAGAAACTGAACTAGTTCCTGCCCCTGGTTTTGCAGTGAAGGAGCTGAAATGAACCAAACACTGATCTGAACTGTATTAAAATATTAAAAATCCTTTAAAACAAGAAAGCAAGGCTGATTCAACATCAGAAAATGAGCCAATGTAACTCACCACATGAATATACTAAAGGAGAAAAACTATAGGATGGTCATAATACAGCCAGAAAAAGCATTGGATACAATTCAATAACTTCATGATTAAAAATAAAAACTCTTAGAAAATCAGGTTTAAAAGAGAATGTCCCAATTTATAAAGGTCATGTGACAAATACCTACAACAAACATTATATTTACTGGAAAGATTGTAGAATTCCATCTAAGATAGAAAACCCCCAAAGCACTAACCTGAGGCTAAAATTGATGTATTTAATTACATCAAAATCAGCTTTTCTGTTCCATGAAAATAGCCATGTAACAGAGAACTGATGAAGAGTTTGGGGATTACAGTAGAAAATTAGTAAAAGGAAAAAAACATGTGATTCATGAGAAAAAGGAACTAAAAGGATAAGTTTTAAATGATATCTAACTTATGACAAGATGCTCAAACTCGTTTGGGATTTGTAAGAGATGCAAATTTAAACAACAATAGTAACTTCAAATCTATCAGAGCACAGTTTACAAAGCTGGAACTCATGCCAAGTGTTGCAGGGAGATGGGGATGGGGGATGTAAAGATCCTCAGCAGTGCTGTTGGGGATGCGGACTGTTGTAGTCACACTGGAGAGTCTCTGGTCCCATTTGGTCAAATTAAGAATATGCGTATCCTCTGACCCAGTAATGTAGATGGGGAATCCAGAAGATTGTTATGGGTGGGATGTCTGGGTTCTCATCCCAGAGAAAGTCTCACACAGGTCTATAATGGGGCATATATGAAGATGTTCATTGTTTTTCAGGGAGGTGTCAGCAATCTGTGGTTTCTTACTGGGTGCCTGGAGAAGTGCTTGTACTGGATGTGCACTAGGGAGTATTATAAAACAATTAAGCAACAGTCCTGATATATGTGCAGCAACATGAAGACACTTGAAACCAAAATGCTGAGTGAAAAAGTCAGGAACAGAATGAAGTGTATGATGACACACAATTTGTGTACATTGAAAGTACTTTCATACAAGACAGCAATATTTATTATATAAGAAATCTATAATGGATCCTGAGCAAGATGGCTGAATAGGAACAGCTCCAGCCTCCAGCTTCCAGCGTGAGCGACACAGAAGACGGGTGATTTCTGCATTTTCAACTGAGGTACCGGGTTCATCTCACTGGGGAGTGCTGGACAATCAGTGCTGGTCAGCTGGTGTGGCCCAACCAACGAGAGCTGAAGCAGGGCAAGGCATCACCTGATCTGGGAAGCACAAGGGGGAAGGGAATCCTTTTTCCTAGCCAAGGGAAACTGAGACACACAACACCTGGAAAATTGATCGGGTAACTCCCACTCTAATACTGTGCTTTACCAAGGGTCTTAGCAAATGGCACACCAGGAGATTATATCCCACACCTGGCCCAGAGGGTCCCACCCCCACGGAACCTCACTCATTGCTAGCACAGCAGTCTGAGATCTAACTGCAAGGCAGCAGCAAGGCTGGGGGAGGGGCATCTGCCATTGCTGAGGCTTAAATAGGTAAACAAAGCCACCAGAAAGCTCGAACTGGGTGGAGCCCACTGCAGCTCAAGGAGGCCTGCCTGCCTGTGTAGACTCCACCTCTGGCAGCAGGGCACAGCAAAACAAAAAAAAGCAGAAACCTCTGCAGATGTAAATGACCCTATCTGACAGCTTTGAAGAGAGCAGTGGGTCTCCCAGCTTGGAGGTTGAGATATGAGAATGGACAGACTGCATGCTCAAGTGAGTCCCTGACCCTTGAGTAACCTAACTCGGAGATAAACCCCATTTGGTGCAGACTGACACCTCACACCTCACACAGCTGGGCACACCTCTGAAACGAAGTTTCCAGAGGAAGAATCAGACAGCAACACTCGCTGTTCAGCAATATTCTATCCTCTGCAGCCTCTGCTGCTGATACCCAGGCAAACAGGGTCTGGAGTGGAGCTCAAGCAGACTCCAACAGACCTGCAGCTGAGGGTCCTGACTGTTAGAAGGAAAACTAACAAACAGAAAGGACAACCACACCAAAACCCCATCAGTATGTCACCATCATCAAAGACCAAAGGCAGATAAAACCACAAAGATGGGGAAAAAGCAGGGCAGAAAAGCTGGAAATTCAAAAAATCAGAGTGCATCTCCCCCTCCAACGGAACACAGCTCATCACCAGCAATGGATCAAAGCTGGATGGAGAATGACTTTGAGGAGGTGAGAGAAGAAGGCTTTGGTCGATCAAACTTCTCAGAGCTAAAGGAGGAACTACGTACCCAGCATAAAGAAACTAAAAATCTTGAAAAAGGAATGGAAGAATGGATAACTAGAATAATCAATGCAGAGAAGGCCGTAAACGAACTGATAGAGACAAAAACCATGACACAAGAATTACGTGATAAATGCACAAGCTTCAGTAACTGACTTGATCAATTGGAAGAAAGAGTATCAATGATTGAAGATCAAATGAATGAAACGAAGCAAGAAGAGAAGTCTAGAGAAAAAAGAGGAAAAAGAAAGGAACAAAGCCTCCAAGAAATATGGGATTATATGAAAAGACCAAATCTACATCTGATTGGTGTGCCTGAAAGTGACAGAGAAAATGGAACCAAGTTGGAAAACACTCTGCAGGATACCATCCAGGAGAACTTCCCCAACCTAGTAAGGCAGGCAAACATTCAAATTCAGGAAACACAGAGAACAACATAAAGATACTCCTTGAGAAGAGCAACTCCAAGACACATAATTGTCAGATTCACCAAAGTTGAAATGAAGGAAAAAATGTTAAGGGCAGCCAGAGACAAACGTCAGGTTACACACAAAGGGAAGCCCATCAGACTAACAGCAGATCTCTTGGCAGAAACTCTCCAAGCCAGAAGAGAGTGGGGGTCAATATTCAACATTCTTAAAGAAAAGAATTTTCAAACCAGAATTTCATATCCAGCCAAACTAAGTTTCATAAGTGAAGGAGAAATAAAATCCTTTACAGACAAGCAAATGCTTAGAGATTTTGTCACCACCAGGCCTGCCTTACAAGAGATCCTGAAGGAAGCACTAAACATGGAAAGGAACAACCGGTACCAGTCATTGCAAAAACATGCCAAAATGTAAAGACCATCGATGCTAGGAAGAAACTGCATCAACTAAAGAGCAAAATAACCAGCTAATATCACAATGACAGGATCAAGTTCACACATAACAATATTAACCTTAAATGTAAATGGACTAAATGGTCCAATTAAAAGACACAGACTGGTAAATTGGATAAAGAGTCAAGACCCATCAGTTTGCTGTATTCAGGAGACCCATCTCACATGCAGAGACACACATAGGCTCAAAATAAAGGGATGGAGGAAGAGCTACCAAGCAAATGGAGAACAAAAAAAAGCAGAGGTGGCAATCCTAGTCTCTGGTAAAACAGACTTTAAACCATCAAAGATGAAAAGAGACAAAGAAGGCCATTACATAATGGTAAAGGGATCAATTCAATAGGAAGAACTAACTATCCTAAATATATATGCACCCAATCCAGGAGCACCCAGATTCATAAAGCAGGTCCTTAGAGACTTACAAAGAGACTTAAACTCCCATACAATAATAATGGGAAACTTCAACACCCACTGTCAACATTAGACAGATCAACGAGACAGAAAGTTAACAAGCATATCCAGGAATTGAACTCAACTCTGCACCAAGCAGACCTAATAGACATCTACAGAACTCTCTACCCCAAATCAATAGAATATACATTCTTCTCAGCACCACATCACACTTATTCCAAAATTGAACACATAGTTGGAAGTAAAGCACTCCTCAGCAAATGTACAAGAACAGAAATTTTAACAAACTGTCTCTCAGACCACAGTGCAATCAAACTAGAACTCAGGACTAAGAAATTCTATTAAAACTGCTCAACTACATGGAAACTGAACAACCTGCTCCTGAATGACTACTGGGTACATAACGAAATGAAAGCAGAAATAAAAATGTTCTTTGAAACCAATGAGAACAAAGACACAACATACCAGAATCTCTGGGACACATTTAAAGCAGTTTGTAGAGGGAAATTTATAGCACTAAATGCCCACAAGAGAAAGCTGGAAAGATCTAAAATTGACACCCTAACATCACAATTAAAATAACTAGAGAAGCAAGAGCAACCACATTCAAAAGCTAGCAGAAGGCAAGAAATAACTAAGATCAGAGCAGAACTGAAGGAGATAGAGACACAAAAAACCATCCAAAAAATCAATGAATCCAGGAGCTGGTGTTTTGAAAAGATCAACAAAATTGAGAGACCGGTAGCAAGACTAATAAAGAAGAAAAGAGAGAAGAATCAAATAGATGCAATAAAAAATGATAAAGAGGATATCACCACCGACCCCACAGAAATACAAACTACCATCAGAGAATACTATAAACACCTTTATGCAAATAAACTAGAAAACCTAGAAGAAATGGATAATTTCCTGGACAATTACACTCTTCCAAGACTAAACCAGGAAGAAGTTGAAGCCTGAATAGACCAATAGCAGGCTCTGAAATTGAGGCAATCATTAATAGTCTACCAACCAAAAAAAGTCCAGGACTGGACAGATTCACAGTCGAATTCTACCAGAGGTATGAGGAGTAGCTGGTACTATTCCTTCTGAAACTATTCCAATCAATAGAAAAAAAGGGAATCCTTCCTAACTCATTTTACGAGGCCAATATCATCCTCGTACTGAAGCCTGGCAGAGACACAACAAAAAAAGAGAATTTTAGACCAACATCCCTGATGAACATCGATGCGAAAATCCTCAATAAAATACTGGCAAACCGAATCCAGCAGCACATCAAAAAGCTTATCCACCATGATCAAGTGGGCTTCATCCCTGGGATGCAAGGCTGGTTCAACATATGCAAATCAGTAAATGTAATCCAGCATATAAACAGAACCAAAGACAAAAACCACATGATTATCTCAATAGATGCAGAAAAGGCCTTTGACAAAATTCAACAGCCCTTCATGCTAAAAACTCTCAATAAATTTGGTATTGATGGAATGTATCTCAAAATAATAAGAGCTATTTATGACAAACCCACAACCAATATCATACTGAATAGGCAAAAACTGGAAGCATTCCCTTTGAAAACTGGCACAAGACAGGGATGCCCTCTCTCACCACTCCTATTCAACATAGTGTTGGAAGTTCTGGCTAGTGCAATCAGGCAAGAGAAAGAAGTCAAGGGTATTCAGTTAGGAAAAGAAGAAGTCAAATTGTCCCTGTTTGCAGATGATATGATTGTATATTTACAAAACCCTATTGTTTCAGCCCAAAATCTCCTTAAGCTGATAAGCAACTTCAAAGTCTCAGGATACAAAATCAATGTGCAAAAATCACAAGCATTCTTATACACCAGTAACAGACAAACAGAGAGCCAAATCATGAATGAACTCCCGTTCACAATAGCTTCAAAGAGAATAAAATACCTAGGAAGCCAACTTACAAGGGATGTAAAGGACCTCTTCAAGGAGAACTACAAACCATTGCTCAGTGAAATAAAAGAGGACACAAACAAGTGGAAGAACATACCATGCTCATAGATAGGAAGAATCAATATCATGAAAATGGCCATACTGTCCAAGGTAATTTATAGATTCAATGCCATCCCTATCAATCTACCAATGACTTTCTTCACAGAATTGGAAAAAACTGCTTTAAAGTTCATATGGAACCAAAAAAGAGCCCGCATTGCCAAGACAATCCTAAGCCAAAAGAACAAAGCTGGACGCATCACGCTATGTGACTTCAAACTATACTACAAGGCTATGGTAACCAAAACAACATGGTACTGGTACCAAAACAGAGATACAGACCAATGGAACAGAACAGAGTCCTCAGAAATAATACCACACATCTACAGCCGTCTGATCTTTGACAAACCTGAGAGAAACAAGAAATGAGGAAAGGATTCCCTATTTAATAAATGGTGCTGGGAAAATTGGCTAGCCATAAGTAGAAAGCTGAAACCAGATCATTTCCTTATTCCTTAAACGAAAATTAATTCAAGATGGATTAGAGACTTAAATGTTAGACCTAATACCATAAAAACCCTAGAAGAAAACCTAGATAATGCCATTCAGGACATAGGCATGGGCAAGGACTTCATGTCTAAAACACCAAAAGCAATGGCAACAAAAGCCAAAATTGACAAATGGGATCTAATTAAACTACAGAGCTTCTGCACAGCAAAAGAAACTACCATCAGAGTGAACAGGCAACCTACAGAATGGGAGAAAATTTTTGCAATCTACTCATCTGACAAAGGGCTAATATTGAGAACCTACGAAGAACTCAAACAAACTTACAAGAAAAAAACAAACAACCCCATCAAAAATTGGGCAAAGGATATGAACAGACATTTCTCAAAAGAAGACATTCATACAGCCAACAGACACATGAAAAAATGCTCATCATCACTCAACCTCAGAGAAATGCAAATCAATGAGATACCATCTCACCAGTTAGAATGGCAATCATTAAAAAGTCAGGAAACAACAGGTGCTGGAGAGGATGTGGAGAAATAGGGACACTTTTATACTGTTGGTGGGATTGTAAACTAGTTCAACCATTGTGGAAAACAGTATGGTGATACCTCAAGGATCTAGAACTAGAAATACCATATGATCCAGCCATCCCATTACTGGGTATATACCCAAAGGATTATATCATGCTACTATAAAGACACATGCACACGTATGTTTATTGTGGCACTATTCACAATAGCAAAGACTTGAAATCAACCCAAATGTCCATCAGTGACAGACTGGATTAAGAAAATGTAGCACACATACACCATGGAATACTATCAGCCATAAAAAGGATGAGTTTGTGTCCTTTGTAGGGTCATGGATGCAGCTGGAAACCATCATTCTCAGCAAACTATTGCAAGAACAGAAAACCAAACACCACATGTTCTCACTCATAGGTGGGAATTGAATAATGAGATCACTTGGACACAGGAAGGGTAACATCACACACTGGGGCCTATTGTGGGGAGGCAGGAAGGGGGAGGGATTGCATTGGGAGTTACACCTGAGGTAAATGACAAGTTGATGGTTCTGACGAGTTGATGGGTGCAGCACACCAACATGGCACATGTATACATATGTAACAAACCTGCATGTTGTGCATATGAACCCTAGAACTTAAAGTATATTTAAACAAAAATGCTTTCTAAATTAAAATTCTAAAAAAAAAAAGAAGATATAAAAATGGCCAACAAACATGAAAAAATGTTCAACATCACTAATAATCAGGGAAATGCAAATCAAAACCGCAATGTGATACCACCTTACACCTGCAAGCATGGCCATTAACCAAAAACAAAAAATAGATGTTGGTGTGTATGTGGTGAACAGGAATCAATTCTACACTGCTGGTGGGAATGTAAACTGGTATAACCACTATGGAAAACAGCAGAGATTCCTTAAAGAACTAAACTACCATTTGATCCAGCAATCCCATTGCTGGGTATCTACCCAGAGGAAACTAAAGCATTATACAAAAAAGATACTTGAATATGCATGTTTTTAGCAGCACAATTTGCAATTGCAAAAATGTGGAACCAACCCAAATGCCCATCAATCAACAAGTGGGTAAAGAAACTGTAGTATATATATATGTGATGGAATACTACTCAGTCATAAAAAGGAATGAATTAATGGCGTTTGCAGTGACCTGGATGAGATTGGAGACTATTATTCCAAGTGAAGTAACTCAGGAATGGAAAGCCAAACATCATATGTTCTCACTCATAAATGGAAGTTAAGCTATGAGGATGCAAAGGCATAAGAATGACACAATAGACTTTGGGGACTTAGGAGGAAAGGGTGAGAAGGGGGTGAGGGATAAAAGACCACAAATTGTGTGCAGTATATACTGCTTGGGAGATGGGTGCACCAAAATCTTACAAATTACCACAAAAGAACTTACTCCTGTAACCAAAAAAAGAAACCTATAAATACATGCATACTGAGCCTTGTATGGATCAATGAGAATAGTGAATCATGAGCTGAGGATTTTAATTTGAAATCTAACATTGAATTTATAATGGAAGGGAGGGAGGAAGAAAGGCAGGAAGAAATCCCTTGGAGCCAGTTGGTGTCTGGTGAGGCTATCTTAAGGGTGATCTCCAAAGAAGGTGGTTCCATCATCTTGCTCTACAAGGACGGCCTCTAGGAATTGCTTGTTGAAGGAGTAACTGAAAGAGGGGAATTCAAGTTGGATCCACCCATGGAAAATTCCAATCAGAAGGGAGTGTGAAGATCAGGTGGCTAGAGACAGACGGGCTAAGTCTGGGAATCCTATTTAACTAGTCAAGTGTTAGAGAGAGACCCCTGCAGATTTGGAAATAGAGACCTGTAAAGCTGATCCATGGGGTTCTGTCAGAGGGTTGTGAGGGATACAGGAAAGACATCTCTGAACCAAGCGTGCAGACGTTGTGAGGCAGGGAAGACGCTCCCTATTCACAGTGCTGGCAGCCCACACTGGCTCAAAGGGGCCAAATGTGCCCCAGTGTGTTGGGGATGGAGGGTTTATTGTAGAAACAGTAACTTAAAGTGAATTTAAAATGTAAAGTAAGGCACAGAGGTACATAGTTATGAGAACTCAAGTCCTGATAAAAGAAATGATAAGATTGTACACGTTCTGAAACACTTCCCTAAAGGACCTGAAGAGCTCAGCAAGTAAGGCTCTAGGTAACGCATTGAAACAATTCTCTGATGTAAAAATACTTACAGCCAATCTCCGTTTGTTTTTAATTTTTCTATAAACAAAATCACGCTTGGATATTACTTTTTAACGTCCCTTCCTGTGTATGTATCTATAGTGTCAATTAGGTTCCAGAAGAACTAGCTTTTAAAAATTTTCTTATCTTGGGTCCCTATATTCTAGGCTAGAGGGCCCTGAAATTATTTATTTTAACTATTCATGTTGCTGGTCTTTAAGGACCAGTAGGTGCTCAGCATGTCACCATGGAAACCAGTGCAAGGGCTGCCAGGTTTTATCGATCTTTTCTATCTAAAACTGTCCTACTGATTTGACTGTTAAAGATGGGAGACCCAAACAGTGGCCAGGATGAATTCCAAATATAACCCGATGATCCCGAGAGTCCAGAAATGTCACATTGAAAAGCAATGTAACCAGCTGGCTGGCTGTCCCTCAGGGATGCCTGTACAGAGATGCTTTGGAAAAAAGAGCCTCCATAGATCCCTTAAACTGACTCTTCCTCCTTCCTTGGCAGGGTGAGAAATAACTTCCCTTGTCCTCACCTAGACCTTACTGCTTTACGTTTCAGAATAGGTCAGGGATATTCATTCTGCAACCTTTGGGGCTCCATCTTTACCGAGATGCCTTTTGCGGCACACTATTAGACAGCCAGCCCCGGGCCTTGAACCAAGAGTCCTGGCAACTATCATAGTGAGATGTGGATATATAGTTTTAAAGTAGCTTGATAGAAACAGACATTCACTTACTCAGTTTTTACAGGAAAGAAACACACTGTTCATCTAAGGTGGATTAAAAAAGATATAGTGCAAAATTCTACATTCGTTGTTAAAAATTATCCCATGTGCAATTACAAACTTAATATATCATCATCCTTAACATCACAATGGGCCTCAACCTGCTCACCACCCCAGACATTCCTGCCCGATGGCATGTTCTGTGAGGAGGACCAATGCCAGCCTTGCTAATGCCCACCACCCCTGGCCCAGTGCAGCCCAGGACCACTGAAAGACTCAACGAATATTTAGACGTCATTCCTCTTGCTACTCTGGACTGTAATTGGCTCTTGAATAAATGAGTGAATAACACCTTGCGGACTAGCTCTCTCTTAAATTAGTTGTTGATGTAGTAGTTCTCAGACTTTTGGATTTCTCAGACCAGTAACATTTCAAAAACATACATAATGATGGTAAATTAGAGTTTGTAGAATAAGGACTAATAACAGAACGAAATAACACATAAACACCTCTATGATGACCACTTCCTAGGAGAAGCCTTTTCTTTCTTTTTTTAAACTTTAGAAAAAACTTTGTGCCATAAAAAGGCAGAAAAGATCTAATCTGAGAATAAAAATAAGTTCTTTAAATTTATCAAATTTAGATTTCTAGGCTGGGCGCGGTGGCTCACATCTGTAATCCCAGCACTTTGGGAGGCCGAGGTGGGCGGATCACCTGAGGTCAGGAGTTGGAGACCAGCCTGGCCAACATGGTGAAACTGCATCTCTACTAAAAATACAAAAAAGAAAAAAAAAATTAACTGGGCATGGTGGCGATGCCTCTAATCCCAGCTACTCGGGAGGTTGAGGCAGGAGAATCATTTGAACCCAGGAGGCGGAGGTTGCAGTGAGCTGAGATTGCGTCATTAGACTCCAACCTGAGCAACAAGAGTGAAACTCCATCTAAAGAAGAAAAAAAAATTTAGCTTTCTGAAATACTCTTTATAACGTCCTTATTTTCTGGTTTTCATCACAGACCAGTGAAAACTTTGTCATGGATCAGGACCGGTTCTTTGACTAGTGTTTGGAAACCAAATATCAATGAACTATTTGCCTAAAATATTTTCAAGACTAAATCATTTTCTACTTTTGTATTCTCTGCCTAGTGTTGTATTAGTTGGTTTCTAGTTTCTACATTTAAAAACTCTTCATTTCTTTTAGATAAAAGAGATCTATATTCTTCCCCTCTGTAGGTTGATTATTGGCCTAAAATACTTTCTGTTGTAATTATTTCCTTCTTTTTTTCCTTCTCTGCCTTGTGCTATCTGATTTTTTCCTATTTTATGGAGAATGGCTTTACAAGGTAAGGTCTCCCTCTTCCCTTTGTCGTCTTTGAAACTTATTGCTACCATCTGATATCCTCCTAATTCCTTTTATTCAAGGAGCTTAACGTGCTTTGCAGAGTATCCCTTAGTCTTCTAATCTAACATTTTCTACTTGGTGGAGGAGGAGGCAGGCATTTGTAACAAGGCCCAGCTTTGGTGATTTGGGTTTAGAACATTTTCTATCAACTTCTTCTAAATTGTAGACTTCTCCTTGGAGACTATGAAGTTGAGTAATGAGTTCAGGTTGCTTGGGGGACACTTTAATACAGTTTTCTAACTCCTGGCTTCGGTATCCAGAGGCTATCACTGCCTTTAAAAAACTGCTTGGCTAACTAGGTCCTGGGAGAGTTTGTCCCTCTAGTGGTTCCATCTCATTTTTGCAAGGAATAATGTGCCTATCTACCAGAAAATATTTACTGTTAAAAAAAGATAAATGTACTGCTCATGGTAAGAAAAGAATACCATTAAAGGTGTTATTTCTTCTTATCAGATCAGTTTTGTGATAGGGGTACTCAGC
Source organism: Chlorocebus sabaeus (assembly GCF_047675955.1). Classification (NCBI taxonomy): domain Eukaryota; kingdom Metazoa; phylum Chordata; class Mammalia; order Primates; family Cercopithecidae; genus Chlorocebus; species Chlorocebus sabaeus. The sequence continues at coordinate 14,296,770 of NC_132910.1, forward strand.
ATTTTGCTTTTTTTCTGGAAAAGAGTGAACCCTCACTGTTTCTGAGGAGACGTCAAAGACAGCAAACCGTGCTAAGAACACCACCTAGCGTTTAAATTTGAAGTCACTGCTTGCTGTACCAGGCGACACCATTAATTTTAAGCTTTCCTCATCTGCTAATAAGAGGTTATATTTTGTTGTATGGCCCACTGTGTTGATTGTTCATTTTAATTTTTTCTTTGAAATTGAATTTACCTGTAATCTTAGCTTTTGAGTACTGATATTACTTGTGCTTTTATTTTCCAGATAAGTGCATGAGCACACAATTTGGTTTTGTTAGTTTTAAAAGAGGATTGACTTTGAAGTTCAGGCTCAGTGCCCCTGAAAGTTGATCAATTAGGTCTCTGATTTCACCATGTCCAAGAAGCCTTCCCTGACTTTTCTTCCAAACTGATTTTCTGCTGTATGGCAGTGGCCCCATCTTTCCATTTTTTAAGACTATGCATAGACATCATCACCCTTGCTACTCTGGACTATAATTGGCTCCTCACTGTTTCTCATGCAATCGGGAACACATTCTTTGCGGGTATGTACCAGGTTTCAAGGACTGTGCTGTATGCTGAACCTAGCGCATGGAGCTGCTTGATCAATACAGTTGAATGAAATGAAGGAATGAATATATAAAAAAGTTTTTCTAAATAAGATGATAAGGCAGGATTAATATTTGTCTTTGTAGTTCTCACCTTTCTCCTATGTTAAGTCAAGTATTCCACCTTGAAATAGCCGAATTAACAACTCCATGTAAGATCTTAGCAGGATAACAAAAATCATGGTTTGAGGGCAAAACCTTAAATTCAAAGGTGAATGAAGCTTTGATGATGGTTAGGATACATCCGCCTTTAAAAATTGGATTACCTGCTCTGTCTGGTAACTTTGAGGCAGACATAACTATTCTTCTTCTATACTAACATCCCCAAACACCCTGTGTTAAAAAACAAACAAAAAACAAAAAACAAACAAACAAAAACAAAGTACAGTTGCTCATTTGCAACAGGGACCAGAGCACAGGACTACAAAAGGAATAGAAATGGGAAGTCTGGAAAAGGTAAAATCTCCTTTGAAGAATGTCCAGGTCTCCTTCCTAGACCCACTGCTGACCTGGTATAATTCCTGATCATTCCCTGAAATTAAAAAATGTAGTCTTCTTGTTCCTTAAAGAGAGATGCTCCTTCTCCAACCTTGAAGATGTGATGCAGGATCAAAATTATTTTCCTACCTAATGTAGAAGCCTGAGGCCTGGCAGAGCCTGCTTCTGTGCCTCTGAGAGCCCAGTTCCTCTGAATCTGAGTCAGAAAGCAGCCTTATTTTATCTAGCCAGGCCAGTCCGTCTTCTCACTTTCTCCCTACCTAATAGAACCTGGTTTGAGGGGAGGAGTAGCCATATATCTATCTGATATATGAAAATAATGAAACAAAGAAAAATCCTCTAAATTTCCCAGCCTCCTTTGCAGATAGAAGTAGCCACGTTTTGGCTGGTGAAATATAAGTGGAAGTTGTTGAGAGGAACTTCCTAGAGAAGCTCCTTAAAAAGGGGTTGACTCCCATGACATACTGTTTTGTCCACTGCTCTTCTTGTTCTTCTTGCCTGGAACTTGAACAGGATGGCTAGAACTCTGGCAGCCATCTTGAGGCCACTAGACAACCTTTAAAGATGACTGAACAGAAATGTAAAAGGAGTCTAAATCCCTGGTGAGTTGTGAGCTACCATTCCTACCCTGGACCTCCGATGTCTACATTCTTCATCACCTGAGAAAAATAAGTTTCCTAATTTGTTTAAATCTATGTTTTGGGGGATCTCTTTTACTTGGAGCTTAACACAATTCTTAACTGATACAAAGGCCTTTAGTAAAAAACATACTTATATTTAAAATCTGCTTAGCTTTCATATGCAATCTGTTCCTATAGTCATTAGAAAAAAAAGTGTTGTGGAGTTTAGAATAATTTTCCAGAGAACTGATGGGCCCATGATTTGGTGAAGATGAAGGGCTGGTCTTTTTGAAAAAGGAGCCATCTACATGTAATGTCTATCCTGAGGAATGAATAATTTTTAGAGGGGCTAGTAGAGCAAATAGTTTAGCTAGGATTGGGTCAACCATTTGAAACAGTATTGAATCAGTTGTAGAGGGTGGAAGTTCTTTTCATCTCAGGATAATTAATCCTATGTGCAATATTGGACAAAATTACCTGATCTGAATTAGCAAGAGTCCTGTGGCCTTCAAAATATGATTTATGCTATAAAATTGAAAGAAATTACATACACTGTCCTCGATGGAAGATCATGTCTCACAATTTCTGTTGCAGGGAAAACGTAGTTAGGAATATGAGATTTGGAAGAATATGAGATTAGGAGTCATATTCACCTGGGTTCGAACCTGGCTCAGTTCATTATTTTGACACAATTATTTACATCGCTAAACCTGTATTCTCATCTATAGATTGGAGTATATACTCATAGTCCCAACTTGAAGGGTACTTGTAAGGATTAAATTAGGCTTACTCATACTTACCGAACCTCTTGGTATATGAGCAGGTGCTGAATACAAATATGAACACCAATAACATTTCAATGTGGGCAGTTTTGCTCCCAGAACCTCCAGTGTTTAGCCAGTTCTCCTATAGCCTGGACACGGTGGTAAGGTTATTCTTCAGGGTCTATTGATGTGGTTATCAGGGAAATCACTCTCAAAGGCTTACACCATTGGCTCTAGCTCAGACAGACAGCACAGTCCTACTGCTGAGAATGCCAGAGCCCTCACCTCTCCAGACTTTGTTTGATTGGTTTAGTTGCCTGGAGCAAAGCTTCTCTTCATCACACATCCCTGACTTCTCGCCCTTCCAGACCTGAGCTGATATGTCACTTCCTCTCTTAGGCTTACCTTGGTCCCCACAAATAACAAGCGAGTCCCTCCTAGAATGCATCAGGCATACTTTCTCTGAGCCTTTACAATTACTTGTATCCCCTGCCAGGCTGTGTGCTCCTGAAAGGCAGGGATGATGAGTTATTCATCTTCATCTCCCAACACTTACTTTATGCCTGGCATGTAGTAGGCCATCAGCAAATGTTTACAGAAACAAAGTGTTCAATGCTGTTAACATTTATTGCCACTGGATGGAATGAAAGAGAGCTTTTCCATCTCTCAGCCTCCAATGTTATGTTTTATTTCAGCTAAATCCCCAGAAAGAGCATTACAAGAAGAGAGAGGCAACACTGGGGTAATGACCTTTCCACGAGTCTAAGCACACGAGAGAGAAGCAGGGAGGTGTCAGTTGTTAAATAATCAATGCAAGAGGCCCTTGAAGGAGACAGAAGGAAAGTTCTCTAGGGACACTCCAGACAGCCAATATGAAGCTGTGGTTTTGGATGAGTTTGGCTAATTTCTTTGTCCTTCGATAAAGATAGCTCCCCTTCAACAGTATTCATGGGGAGGCAATGTCCCCCATCCTCCAGATTTTGTACAGATGGAACTTCGAAGCAACCACTGCTGATTTTTGCCTTCCCAATCCCCTGACACGATTGCTTTAAAGAATAAATAATACACAAAGTTCAAACACGTGTGAAGGTGGGACAGATCTATAGCATCACATTACATCTCAAATAATAGGTCCTTGGAGACACAGAAGTCAATCTTATTGAGGGGGCAGCTGTTTCATTTAAGAATGAATTTATGCGTGTGTGCATGGCACTCTGGTGGGAGGTCCTTACTGAGATCTTTTTCTGCCTTGGAGGTTACACAGAGTAACACAACTTCTTTTGAGGGGGCACACTAAAGAGAGGTTAGTCCTTCACTTCTATTTCCCTTTGGTGATGGAAGGGTGAACATAAATGCTTTCTCTTCCCATGGGGATGGAAGGGTGAACATAAATGCTTTCTCTTCCCAAAGTCCAGAGAAGGCAACTCCCCAAATTACCAGCTGTGAGTGGCATTTCTTTTCCTGGCTAACCAGCTACCAGGTTTCCTGACCTACCCTGTGTTATTTGAGAAGGGCACAACCAGGCAGAGAAGAACAGGCAAAACCACTCTCTCAGAATTGTGGTTTCTGATAAGGCCAGAAGATGTGATAAGCCTGTGTCCCATATTGGGGCAGCAGATAGTGTGTGGATTTGGCGACCCCCGCTGTACTAATCCCTTCTCACACTGCTATAAAGAACTACCTGGGTAATTTATGAAGAAAACAAGTTTAATTGACTCACAATTCTGCAGGCTTAACAGGAAGCATGACTGAGAGGCCTCAAGAAACTTACAATCATGGTGGAAGGCAAAGGGGAAGCAAGCACTTTCTTCACATAGTGGCAGGAGAGAGAGAGAGCGAAGGGGGAAGTGCCATATACTTTTAAATTATCAGATCTCATGAAAACTCACTATCACAAAAACAACATGGGGAAATCCTCCCCCATGAGCCAATCACCTCCCCAGGTCCCTGCCCCAACATTGGGAATTACAATTCAACATGAGATTTGGGTAGGGACACAGAGCCAAACCATATCACCAGGCTTGCTGGGGATTGCCAGGGGGATAACCAAAGAGGCATGTTCTGTCAGGAAAGTGTGGCTGTGAGGACAGTGCTTGTGGATCAAAAGAGGATAGAGTCAAGTGTCTTATTCTTAGGGACTGATACAATTTCCATCAGTAACCATGGAGGAGACTATAGTTTAGAAGCTAGATTAGTGGCCACAAGTTTAAGAAAGGGAGTCTCTTAGTTGGGGCCGCTATAATAAATTGTCATAGACTGAGTGGCTTATCAAGAGCAGAAATTTATATCTCAGAGTTACGGGGGCTGGAAGTCTGAGATCGGGGTGCCAACCTGGGTGGGTTCTGGTGAAGATCTTCCGAGTTGCAGACTGGAATCTTTTTGTTGTGTCCTCACATGGAAGACAGAGGGTGAGGCAGTTCTCTAGTGTCTTTTAAAAAAAAACAAAAATGGGCATTAATCCCTCCGCCCTCATGACCTAACCGCCTCCTAAAGGCCCCACCTTCAAAGAATATCACATTGGGGGTTAGGATTTTAACATATGAATTTTGGGGAAGGACCCAAACATTCAGTCCATAACAGTGGGCAAATAACTTCATGATAACCAGCCTCAAAGGGAAACTTTCCCCTGCTTGCCTCTGTGCCCCGTGCCGGAGAAGTATTGATAACTGTTGGAAAGATGTCAGAGGGAGAAACAAATGAGCCACACACCCACCTATGCAGGGAAGGGGAACAGCTTTCAATCAAATGCAACATTGAAAATTTAAAATGCATAGGTCTTCGTAACCAGATGAGACTGTTTCAATTACTAAAAATGAATAAAAACTTATAGAATTGGATTAAGATGCTTTAAGGGTAGCCACCACGCAGTGGGAAAGTGGGGACTTTAATAGAAAACAGTGAGAGCAGTTAACTGGAAAATAAAATAAAATAATTCACACTGAGATGCCAATGAATCAAATTCCTTCCTAAACTGGTTACATATGTACATATGTAAACATTCATACTTTAAATGACTTTTCTAAAAGTCTTTTAAGGCCATTTTTAAAGATGAGGGTCAATTTAAATTTGTTTATTTATAGATGAGCCCCAAATATCTGTGCCCAGTTACCGTGACTAGTTTTGAATCAAGAACTTCTTTAGAGCATGAACTTTTTCTGTTAAACCTGAGTAGCACCCAGCTCAGAACCTTAACACAAACGGCCATGACAAAAAGACTTTTGAGAGTATAATGACAATGTCTGCACTAACCACATAAGAGTTAATAATTTTTGTTGTAAGTAGGCTGGCGTTAATGCATTTGTATTTTCTATAAGTAGTGAAATGTCTGCAGAAATCTGTCCCAGATGTGATCTTCCCGACAGTCGCCTGGATGTGTTCACCGACTGTTACAGGGATCTGGGGAGGGAATCGACTTCTCCCTGACGGTGATGCCTCAGTAAGTTAGCAATTACACGGCACCCTCCTTGGAGCTGCCTGCTAAAGGCAATGGAAGAAACTTTTCTGGAAGAGGGAGTTTAATTTTTTCAAAATTTTGAAATAAACGCAGATTTACAGGAGGGAAAATAGTACAGAGAGTTCCTATATAATCTTCATCCAGCTTTGTCTAATGTTAACATCTTACATATTGATAATACGTTCGTCAAAACTAAGAAATTAGTAATGGTAAAATCCTGTGAGCTAAATAAAGACATTACCTAGTTTACTAATCTGTCTTCATGCTGCTGATAAAGACATACCCAAGATTGGGTAATTTATAAAGAAAAAGAGGTTTAATGGACTCACAGTTCCGTCTGGCTAGGGAGGCCTCATAATCGTGGTGGAAGGAGAAAGGCACCTCTTACATGGCAGCAGACAAGAGAGAATGAGGCGAACTCCTTATAAAACCATCAGATCTTGAGACTTCTTCACTACCACGAGAACAGTATGGGGAAAACCGACCCATGATTCAATTATCTCCCACCGAGTCCCTCCCACAACACATGGGAATCATGGGAGCTACAATTCAAGATGAGATTTGGGTGAGGACACAGAGATGAAGCATATCACCTAGTTTCTCAGCTAATGCTCCTTTTTTTCTCCAAGACAATCAAAGAAAGTTCTCAATCTGGGACACCCCATTGCATTTTGTTGTCTGATTTCCGTAGTTTCAGATGAGATAACTTGTAAACCGAGGAGTCTCTTCTTGAGGTCTTGTTCTCTGGTCGTTGGCCCTGGTCCCAGGACTAAAGGGCTGAGGCTGTGAGCATGGCAGGGGAGGCCCCTTCACTTCCCTGCTAGAATGGTCTTAAGTTGACCGGAAGAATCCCAGAACACACCTGCTGGGAGTGGTTGTGTTCTTCTCTACTTTATGAAGTCACCAAAGGTAGGTTAATCATGGTTCCCACAGTTTTCCTTTGGAATTACCTGGCCAGAGTAGGCAAGTGTCAGGATTCCAGCTCCACTGGATTACAGAGACTTTGAAGTACCAGAGACAAAATGGCAGCAGCTGGATTTTATGTTGTAGCCCTGCCACCTCCCATTCTTCCCTTCCTCTCCTCTCAGCTCGTGCTTCTCTGCACAGACATTTGCCTCTTTGCTCTCATATCTATCCCCCCTTCTTTCCTGCTCTGCTCTATATGCAAGAGGACAGTCCTTGCACACTACATGTACCAGGCTCCTTTGCCAATCGAGGTATGATTAGTTCAGCCAACACGGGCACTGTTGGGAGACGGAGGAGCAGAAGGGAGAGAGATTCCTCCTCTTTCCTTTAAGCTTTGGGTGTGCAAGTGGCTAGGCAGCCCCACATGGCTGCTTCTCTCACTGGTGGCCCTGGCTGTGGTCTCTGGCAGTGCCACCACTGCCCTCTATCTTTCCAGCAGCCGAGGCTGTGGCCACTCCCAGCTGTTGCTGACTTCTTGTGGCTTTAGTGTCCCCTACGTTATTTTTCATTTTTTTTTCCTGCACCCCATGGAACTACCTGGAATAGATTCTGTTCCCCTGACCTGTCGAGGTGGTCTGTACACCTATCACTTCTCCTTTTCCATACACTCCTCTCACCTTCTTCCTTTCTGAGGCTAGCACAGGGAGAGCTGAAGGACTAAGTCTCACTAAAACTGCTCAAAGGACTTGTTATCACAGGCGGGAACAGGAAACACTCCATCAGGTGAGGGTTCCAGAGCTCAGTGGCCTGAATGTGGCAGAAAGCTCTATTTTCTTCTTTGGTCTTATGCCCTCGCCAATAACCCTTCATGTGACCTGGTGACAAGCATAGTTCTGTATTAGGTTAAACCAAGGAATTACTATCTTCAAGTATTTTTGACCTATAAAAATGGCAGTTTCATATGACTTGACCTAATTAAAAAAAGAGGTAGATAGGGAAAAGATGACAAATACATTGTTAACAATAATTGATAGTCAATAATAAAACTAACACTGATTGTGTGTTCACCATGCACAAGGCATCATGAGGTGCTTCAAACAGTGGCAATGATTGCAGACCCAGCCAGACACCTGCCCAAGTGCTTAATGTCTATCAAATCATTTAATCTTAAACCCTGCCATGACAGTACTATTATATTTCATTTTACGAATAAAGTACAGAGATGTTAAACAACTTGCTTAAGGTCACACAGTAAGGCAGGCTTGGGATTTGAGCCAGGCAGCTGGGCTCAACCACTACACTCTATGTTGTCTTGAACAGGATGGGGTTATTTCCATTTTACAGATGAGGAAGCTGAGAAACAGAGAGGTTAATAATCTGCCCTAAGTCACACAGCTAGGAATGAGCTAAGATGGCATTTGAACCGAGTGGCACCCAACTCCCAAGCCTAATTGCCTCCCTCGCTTCCATGCCTCTCTTGCCCCAGTTTGTTCTTTGAGGTCTCTAACACTCCACTTCACTGGATTCTCTTGTCTTTATCTACAAAAGGTAATAATGTGTGGATTTCAACACATACCCCTTGCACGCCAATCTTTTGGTGAATTTATTGAGTTTCTCTTACTATGATACCCTGGGGCCTTACCTGTGTGTGAAACTAATTCAGAAGGAAATTATTATGGCTTGTATTAAGACCTCTGCCAGGTAAGGGATCAAAGTATCTCTTTCAAATGATACACTAGGCAGAGTCAGACCTATCCTATTCCCTTTATTTCCTTCTTATAACATTGGGCATGTAATGACCTTGTTTACACAGTGTATAAGTGCTTATATGTCATATATGCACAGTGCCAAGAAGCACAGACATTATTTCTCTGGGCAACACACTCCATATCAGTTTAGTGGTGATTTAGGGTAGGATCCCTGAGGTATCTCTGTCCAAAGATCCAGTGATCTAGGTCAGATGTTAACACGATCAGTGTGGAACTGCAAGGGTGCTGTAGCATTTAAATTGGCCATAAGAGGGCTCCATTTCTTTTCCCCAAATGTCCATAGCGATAATAGCTTTTGGGGCCACAGATGTGAAATGCTATTCTGGACACAGTAATTAAACCACATTTAGTGTAATTTACCAAAAATAAGTGAAATGGTTTGTTTAGTGGGACAATAAATTCTATCATTTCTTTAACCTCCAAATACAAAGAGGGAAACCTTTTAATAAAATGAATTTGTTTCTCAACAGGCATTCACAGGGATTTCTCTCTTTTCTGTTTGGATGATGTCATTTGGAAAACAGTAATTCCATATTACATTTTCTTAATATTCCTCTCTTTGTTTTGCAGTCTAGCATCATAATAAATATTTCTGAAAACGTAATAGTAATTGAGATGTCAAATAATCTTGAGCTTCCTTTATAAGGCTGTATTAATCAGTGTGCAGTCAGGAAATCAAAAACCACATCTGATATTTTAACGGAGGGAATTTAATATGGAGAACTGATCACATAGGTATGGGAGGGTTGAAGGAACAAAAGTAACCATGAAAGGAACTAGTAATTGCTGGAAGTAGCAACTACTCATAGGGCTAAGGAAACAAAGCTCAGGGGAAGGGGTATTGCCTGGCTGTGCAGATATGGCCAGGAGAGTGCAATGAAGGTCGTTCTGTCAATGCTGAAATAGATGGACACTATCAATGCCAGGGTGACGTGTCCCTGCTCAGGCAATGGTTGGGAGGAACTTCAGCTTCCTACCCCAGGCCTTCTGATATACCACTAGTGTTCCCTACTGTAGAACATAACAGAGAGCCAACTCCCCAAAAGAGAGATCTATAGATAGCCCCAGCATCACTGAACAGAATACAGAAAGGTAGCTTTGGAGCTATGAGGTAATAGCTTAATAATTCACACAGTCTACCCCTTTGGCTATTCACACACCATATTTGAAGTTCTGTACAAAAATAATAACTTTTTGCTTTGGCTATAGATGCTGTCATTTTCCATTAGCTTTTATATTGGAGATGGGTATACTAAGAAATACTCTGGGGAAACTCTTGTGTTCTAGATAGTTTTATAAAAGAAATCTGATTTCTCTTAGTAACCAGTATCAACCAGTACAGTAACCCCCTTCTCTGCCTGCTAGGTCAATGGGGTTAGGAGCCCCAGGTGATTCACTGACACTCTCAACTTCTGAATCAGTGGAATAATTTGTGTGTCACCTGGTACAAACATTTCTCTATTATGAAAATAGACCTCTGGGCCGGGTGTGGTGGTTCACTCATGTAATCCCAATGCCTTGGGAGGCTGAGGCAGGAGGATCACTTGAGTCCAGGACTTCAAGACAAGCCTGAACAACATAGGGAGACCCTGCCTCTACAAAACAATAAAAAATTATCTGGGCGTGGTGGTGCACACCTGTGGTCCCAGCTACTTTTGAGGCTGAGGTGGGAGGATCGCTTGAGCTTGGGAAGTTGAGACTCCAGTGAGCAGTGATCATGCCACTGCACTCCAGCCTCCAACCAGAAGAGCCCAGAGTTTCAGGAACAGAAAGCAAGCATTCTGTGAGTGGCTATTAAGGATAATAGTGAGATAAGCCACTCCCACTTTCATCCTTGCTTCCTGGACCCATATGTTCTGGCTAAGGAGGAAATTGGACCACATATTGGTCACTGATTCAAAGCACATGTGACATCCCAAAAGACAGAACCTCGACCTTCAGGGTATTCTCCCAAATTGCACTGTAATTGAGGCTTCCATAGGCCATTCTACTTTTTATAAGGCCAGCTGCTCCTGGGTGATGGGCATGAGGCGAAACCAGTGAATTCCATGGACATGAGCCCCTTGTCATAATTCTGTGTGTGTGTATGTGTGTGTGTGTGGAATGAATTCTTCCGTCAGAAGCAATACTTCGTGGAATTCTATGCATGCGAATAAGGCATTAGGCAAATTTAAGAATGAAAGCTTTGTTTAGCATGGGTTTTTGTGATGGCCAATACATATCTCAGCAGAGAATAATGTATTCGATAACAATGTGCTACAAATCAAGCCACATCTGCCCTCTGTCCTGCCCATCCTCCCTTCTAGACTTTCTTCTTTGTTTCAAGGTAGGGTTTCTGTTTATTTGAGGACAGATGTTTATGGGCCAAGGGCCTTATGGAAGACAAGTCAGGTTTTCATAATGCCTACATTTCAGCGTATGCCTGTTAAGAAGTAAAGGTAAAAGAAGAATGAGGATGAGGTCATATATGCATTTTGAGGCAACTGTTTTTCTGAAGTTGAGTTGGCTTCAACACCAGTATTTATTTTCCTGAGCATCATGATTTCATGAAAAATGGTTATCTCACACCACACATATCCAATTATAATTTATATTTATGCTTACTTTAGGGGAGAAGCATGTAAGTGCATTGCTTTCATTCCAAAGGACCAAGAGCCTAAGCAGTTTCCCCTCTATTTGCTGGACGTTGTGGTAGCAGTACTGTTCAAGTTTAATGTCAGAGTTCAAGGTGGAAACATCTTTGATGTGTGGTACCAGTACTAAATCTAATCATAATTCTGCCTAGTATTTTTATGAGCATTTAGAAACTGAAAACTCACCTCAACACTGAACATTTTAGGACTAAAACGATCAGAGCCAATTCATAAGGGAGGGTATATTTAGAAGACATACCCTCAAAGCAGTATTCCAACTCTAAATGCTTGGTTTCCTACCTTCCTCCCTCCACTTTGGTTTGCTTGACTTTTTCATATTTCAGTAGCTTGCTTTGTGGTCAAATTCTCATCACCCTTATAACTACGGAAAGAAGAAAGTTGAACTGTTCTTTAAATATACATATTCATGATTTTTTTCAATGAACATTTAACAGTGATCTACTTTATACCCAAAATTGGGCTAGGCACTGAGCATAGCCCCTGTTACAGGTGCTTCTTCAGTTCAGGCCATCTTAGTGGCCTGGTAGAGTCACAATAACTGAAAAAAAAAGTAATGCCCTGGTTTATCTGCTCATGAGAGTCCCAGTCACATCCTGATTCCTCTTCCTGGTTTGGGGTGTTTGGTGGAGCATGTCACTGTGCCTGTGAACAGTAGTCTTCCTCTGCCTCTCCTCACTATGGTTACATACCTTGCATGGCTAAGAATTCATCCTTTGTGACCTTGTTCCTGGGAAATATCTAAGCTATGTACTGGTAAGTAAGTCGAAACAAGGCATCTTGAGTCTGTTGTCAGATTCAAAGGGCAAGGGCGATGCCAGAAATAGGAAACCACACTAATGAGGTCAGGAGTTGTGTGAAGTAAAGAGCAAGAGTCTAAGAACTTGAAGAGGGCTTGGAGGCAGGGCTGCCACTCACGATTCCTCAGACTGTGCACTGGCAGTTCCAGGGTGCTCTGTTCACATAATCAGAGTGCGATCAGCACTGCTTAGAGGTGTGTGCTATGGACTGAATGTGTACCTCCCAAATTCATGTGTTGGAATCCTAAGCACCAATGTGAAGGTAAAGGGAGGTGGGGCCTTTGGGAGGTGAAGGTCATGGAGGGGAGCCCTTATGAATGGGATTAGTGCCCCTGACAAAGAGACCCCAGAGAGCTCCTTTGGCTCTTCTGCAATGTGAGGATACAACAAGAAGATGGTAGTCTGCAACCTGGAAGAGGGCCTTCACCAGAATCCGATCTTGCTGTCACTCTTATCTCAGATTTTCAGCCCCCGGAACTGTAAGAAATAAATTTCTGTTATTTATCAGCCACCCAGTCTATGGTACTTTGTTATAGCAACCTGACTGGTTGCCATACTAATTATGTATAAAACAAAGGGAACAAGGAGTACTTCTTGTGGTACTTTGTTATAGCAGCCTAACTGAGACATTGTGCAGTGTCCAGCCTGCACAACTGTATAAGTCTTGCTCTGAGGCCTCTTGCTTTTGCCCTTACGCACTGGTGCCATGGTACATAGAGGGTGTGACTGATAGGCCAGGATGATGCAGGCACACCACTTTTCCCCTCATCTCTCCATTGTCTTCTCCATCAGAATCTGTCATGTCTTCCCGCACTGATCATCTTATCTCATCTCAGAACTACCTCTGCGCTGAAACCACAAGAAGTACTCCTTGTTCCCTTTGTTTTATATATAACCACATTGCATTTGCCTCAGACTTTTAAAACAGTTGTTTCTTCCAGAAAGAAGGCAGTCTGATGGTTTCTTTCATTGTGGAGTGTCAATTGTCCTCAATAACTGCCCAGCCCATACCTCACTCCAGCTTGACCCTGAAGAATTTTTCTTCCCTCCACGAGTGTTGCTTTGATCTGATATACCATCAGAAATATTTGGATTAACTTCTGTTCTTAGGGTCTTCAGAATTTTCCCCTCAGTATCAGTACTCAGCTTCTAGTTAGGTATCTTTCCCATGAGGTTACTTGACTCTTCACGCATGACCCTTTTTTCGGATTCTATAGTAGTCATGTGGCCTGCCTATTTCATCCTTCCAGGCATGTGGTAGGATTGTTCTTGAACATTATTTTGGAGTTCCATGTGGCATGTCACTTGTTTTGTCAGTGAAATGTGAACAGATATAACACTTCTGGGCAGAGGCTTTGGAAGCTGGGGTACGATTTGTCATGCCCTTTCCCCTAAGGAGATGACGAAGAAGGCACATGTCACGACAGATCCTACGCTATCTGGGTCCAGGAATGACAATGATGAGTACAGCCTGTCTGCCAAACCATGTTGAACATGTAACATGAGCAATAAATAAAAGTGGGTTGTGTTAAGAAACTATAATTCTGTTTTGTTGTTGTTGCTGCATATTTTTACCTGTCCTGCTGATGCAAAGTCCCCAAATGTCTGGAACTGCAAAGCTACACACAACTCAGGCCTTTCTGGTCCAGCCTCTACTAAATCAAGATGGTAGTCCAGAAAACAGTTAAAGTTAAGGTGGCGGTAGTTATCATCTCCTAAAATCAATGCTGAAAATCAGCATCTTGATTTCCACCATCCTGAAAGACACAAATAGGCAAACTTTAGATTCCATGATTCCCACAAGGATGTAACCACATCAGGGGAGAAAATAAGGTAAGTAGAATATGGAATTGCAGAGCTGACTTTTTAAAAAACAAGCCTGGTGCCCTGGCTCATGCCTGTAATCCTAGCACTTTGGGAGGCCGAGATGGATGGGTCACTTGAGGTCAGGACTTCGAGACCAGCCTGGTCAACATGGTGAAATCCTGTCTCTACAAAAAATACAAAAATTAGCTAGGTGTGGTGGCATGTACCTGTAGTCGAAGCTGAAGCAGGAGAATCACTTGAACCCAGGTGGCAGTGGTTGCAGTGAGCTCACACCTGGGCAACAGAGCAAGACTCTATCTCAAAAAACAAAACAAAACAAAACACCAGCTAACTCCATACCAAAGGGCTTTAGCAGAGCTAAAGTCAGAGCAGTGTGAATCTGGTTCACTCTATGGAATGACAGGAGCAAATACCTTTCTGAAGTACAAGGATTTAACAAAAGTGCCAGAACTAGAAAGAGCAACCATGCTCAGGGTTCCTTGCTTGTCACTAATTTCCATTGCTCTTAGCCTTTACTTTCCACTGGTCTGACATGGAGAATTCAGGAATCTCAGTCAGTTGCAGGATTCTGAGACTTATGACTATAACCAATGGGATCTGTTTGGTTAAAAGTGGTAAGTTGATAAATTTGATTTTTAGAGCCCTGTCTCCTCAGTTCCTAACCCTTGGAGACTCCTACTGTATCCACCTATCCCGAGTCTCCTTCTGGACAGGTTGGTTATCAATCAGCTCTTGAACTGTTGTTGGCTAAGTATTTTAACAAACACTATTTCAGCAACTCTTCACTGTATAGCTCACATGAAAGGCACTAGGGATAAAGAGGTGGTAAGAAAAGTCACTGATTTATAGTCTAGTGCTAGGTTGACAAATTATGGCCCATGGACCCAATCCAGCCTGCTGCTAGGTTTTGTAAATAAAGTTCATTGGAGCACAGCCATGCCCATTCATTTACATACTAGTTTTGACTGCTTTTGCACCAAAGGTAGAGGTAAGTAGATGCAACAGAGATTGTACGTTCCACATACCTAAAATATCTACCATCTGGCCCCTTACAGAAAAACTTTGCTGACCCCCACCTAGTGGACTATTAACCTTTCCAGGAGAGTTTGCATTTTAGTAGCAGTCTCTCTAAGACTAATGCTGTAACACTCAAGGGAATTCCACTAATGGAGGAAATTTAGGCAACAGGGAGATATCCTGAGGGAAGATATCCTGTCTGGCTGCTGTCAAATCATACCCCATAGGCAACTGCCTTCTCTGCGAATTCATGAAAGTGGACTGCCTTTTCCAAATCTCTATCCAAAAAGGAAAGCGTGGTGAAGGAGAGGCAGCTCTCATCACTGTGGCTGGTTCCCTGGAGGAAAAGTTGGAAAGGCGTCTGACCTTCCTGCAGCTCATCCCTTCTGGGTGACTGGAGAGGGCAGGGGGTCATGGTTTGCCTTCAGGGCTGCCAACCTGGCACTCTGCCCAGGAGCCACTTTGACTTCTTTATTCCTCTGGCTTTTCTGATGACAACAGACTGATTTTATTTTATTTTATTTTATTTTATTTTATTTTATTTTATTTTATTTTATTTATTTTTGCAAACCTTAAAGAAATGCTTCACTGCTCTACCTTTCCAAAGGAACAGAGAAAGGGGACTGATTGAGGAGTTTTGTAAGTTTCCGTCAGTTATTTTTGCTAAGGGAAAGTGTGAAAAGTCAAGAGTCAGAGACAGGGCAGGAAGCTATCATGTAAAAGGGAGCCTTTTTGCTGAGCTATGTCCACTCCTTGTGTGAAACAATGGCTGTCCTCCCACTGAAATGCCCGGCTATTCTCAGTGCGAAGAACCCCCTCCCTCAGTAATGGGGACAAGCAAGATTTTTTGTTTTCTTTTTTTTTTGCCATAAGGACTATGATTCTCTTCCAAAAAGCTCAAAGACTTTACCCTTAATCCTTAGATGGAGGCTGAGCTGAAATCTCTATCCCTGGAATGCAGCTCACTCAAGCCACACTGCACAGAGAGTCAGCTAGCTCAGTGCCAAGGTGGTGCCTTCCTTTCAAGGCCATGAGTGACACCTTGGGCCTGAGGCTTGCCTGTTGGTCTACCTGCTGAGAGCTCTCAGGAGGAAGTTTCCACAGCCTGTGATGTTAGCCTCGATGGAGTGGAGAGGAAAATCATACGGGGCCTCAGAGCCCCTCTTCCTCCTCTGGTGTTGTCATGGAAACACATTCAATTCATCTCTGCAAATATGGGTGAAGTGTCTGGGGAGCAAGGTGGTACCCTGATAAGAGCTAGGAGAGGCACAAAGATGTCTATGTCATGATTGCCATTGCCTTCAGAACCATACAGGACAGAGAGTTAAAACAAAAACAAAAACAACAAAAAACAAAACCAACAAAACAAAAGAAAACCAAAAAACAAATTCCAAAGCAAGATGGATGGAATAAAGTCTATAAAAGGAATTAAATCCTGGACTTTGGAGAAAGACAAACATAGGTTGAAATCTCAACTCTGCCACTTACCAGCTATATGACTTTGGCTATATTATTAATTCATCCAATGAACATTAATTGAAGGCCTACTATGTACCAGATAGTTCTCTAAATGCCAAAGATACAGAATGACCTGACTTAAAGGAGAAAACCTTTATTAACCTAATTGTACTTACACATTCTAACAGAGGAAGACAGACAATAAGCGTGCAAACAAATGAATAAAAAATGTAATTTCAGAGAGTGATAGTGCTCTCTGAAGAAAATAGAATATTGGACAAGTGTGAGTTGCCGTGGTGGCGCTTTAAGAATGGATGGTAAGGCCGGGCGCAGTGGCTCACGCCTGTAATCCCAGCACTTTGGGAGGCCAAAGTGGGTGGATCACAAGGTCAGGAGATCGAGACCATCCTGGCTAACTCGGTGAAACCACCGTCTCTACTAAAAAATACAAAAAATTAGCCGTGCGAGTTGGCGGGTGCCTGTAGTCCCAGCTACTCGGGAGGCTAAGGCAGGAGAATGGCATAAACCCGGGAGGCGGAGCTTGCAGTGAGCCGAGATCGCACCACTGCACTCCAGCCTGGGCGACAGAGCGAGACTCCATCTCAAAAAAAAAAAAAAAAAAAAAAAAAAGAATGGATGATCAAGGAAGGCTTCTTGAAAGAGATGACAACTAAGCTTAGACCTAAGGAAGGAGGCAGCTAGGCAAGAATCAGAAGAGGATTCCTGAAAGAGGGAAGTATTGGTGCAAAGATCTGCTTACGTAAGTCTCTAAACTTCAGCTTCTTTGCCTATAAAATGTGAATAATTCATCTAATAGGAGTGTTGTAAAGGTTCAATGATACAATGTCCATCAAGATCAAGTATTTATCTCAAAGCATAGCATAAAGCAAGTGCTGTTAATATGACTAAGTAAAATATATCAAACACAGAGGAGCAGTTCGTTCCGATGAGTGTGAGAACTGCTGAGTGGTGAAGGGCTAGTTTGTGACCCAAGTCTTCCAGAATGGGTAGGTTTGGGTAGGCAGATAATAGGTTTGATTTCTCTGCTCTTTGTTCCTGTATCACTCAGGAGTTTCTCTTTCCAAAACCTGACCATACTTCGTTAAAATAATGTAAGTATTTTTCTCTTCTCTAATCTGTTATATAAATTATATAAAGGGAGAGGCTGCCATTTTTTTCATCATTCTACTCCAGTACTTAAATAAGATAGTGCAGCAAAGCATTTAGAATTATAATTTGTGCGTGAATGAATGCTAGGAGGGCATTTGAGGTAGTAAGTACAGCATGAAGTTGAGTCTGTTTGGTAACTGGCAATGGACCAGCAAAGCAAGAAGCTAGGACCCATGGAGGGAAAAGTAGGAAATAAAATGGACTAGTCAGTTGGAGTCAAGTCACAAAAGATCTTGAAAGCTTGATTATCTCAATGAACACTGACACAATGATGTGTGGGATGACCATTTCTGCTGTTCTTCAAATGTACATGTTGGGAGCTGCAAGGAAACTATGACTTCTTGTCTCCACTGTGGGAGTGAGCCGACGTTGTCCTGTGGACACCATCCACCATTGCCCCAGAGCCTGAGGAGAGTTACTTCACTGCAGATGGCCTTAGGGGATATTTTGCTAATATCCGTTTGTACATAGGCACACCTCGTTTTGTTCCCTTTGCTTTGTGGCACATCTCAGATACTGTATTTTTTACAAAATGAAGATTTATTTAACACAACTTAACCCTGTGTTAAGCGAGTCTATTGGCACTGCTATTTTTTTTTTTTTTTTTTCCAACAAAATACACTTACTTTGTGACTCTGTGTCACATTTTGGTAATTCTCCAAATATTTCAAACTTTTTCATTATTATTATATCTGTGATAGAGTACTATTGAAATCATTTTGGGGTGCCACGAACCACACCTATGGAAGATGTCAAACTTAATCAATAAACGTTGTGTATATTCTGACTGTATCCCTGATAGGCCTGTATCCTGGGCTTCCTCATTCCTTTTCATACAGTAATATTGAAATTAGGCCAATTAATAACCCTACGATAGCCTTCAAGTAAAAGGAAGAATCGCATGTCTCACTTTAAATCAAAAGCTAGAAATTTTAGTGAGAAAAGCGTGACGAAAGCTAAGATAGGCCAAAAGCAAAGTCTCTTGCACCAAACAGTTAATCAAGTTGTGAATGGAAAGGAAAAGTTCTTGAAAGAAATTCAAAGTGCTTCTCCAGTGAACGCATGAATCATAAGCAAGTGAAACAGCCTTATTGCTGATGTGGGAAAAGTTTTAGTGATCTGTATAGAAGATCAAACCAGCCACAATAGTCCCATAAGTCAAAGGCGAATCCAGAGAAAAGCCCTAACTCTCCTCAATTCTGTGAAAGCTGAGAGACGTGAGAAAGCTGGAGAAGAAAAGTTTGAAGCTGGAAGAGGTTGGTTCATGAGGTTTAAGGAAGGAAGCTGTCTCTATAACATAAAAGTGCAAGATGAAGCAGCCAGTGTAGCTGTAGAAGCTGCATCAAGTTATCCAGAAGATTTAGCCAAGATCGTTGATGAAGGTGGCTACACTAAACAACAGATTTTCAATGAAGATAAAACAGCCTTTTTTGGAAGAAGATTTCATCTAAGACTTTCATAGTTAGAGAACAGAAGTCAATGCCTGGCTTCAAAGCTTCAAAGTACAGCTGACTCTCTCATAAGGAGCTAAAGCAACTGGTATTTTTAAGTTAAAGGCAATGCTCATTTACCATCCTGAAAATTCTAAATCCCTTAAGAGTTATACTAAATCTACTCTTCCCATGCTCTGTAGATGGAATAACAAAACCTGAATGAGAGCACACCTGTTTACAGCATAGTTTATGGAATATTTTAAGCCCACTGCTGAGACCTACTGATAGAAAAAAAAGATTTCTTTGAAAATATTACTGCTCGTGGACAATGCTTCTAGTCACCCAAGTGCTCTGATGGAGATGTATAAGAGAAATGTTTTCATGCCTGCTAACATAACACCCATTCTGCAGCCCATGGATCAAGGAGTAATTTTGACTTTCAAGTCTTATTATTTAATAAATATATATTGTAAGTCTATAGTTGCTATACATAATACTTCCTCTGATGAATCTGGGCGAAGTAAGTTGAAATCTTTTGGAAAGGATTTACCATTCTAGATGCCATTGTGAACATTCATGATTCTTGGGAGGAGGTCAAAATATCCACGGTAACAGGAGTTTGGAAGAAATTGATTCCAACCCTCATGGATGACTTTGAGAGGCTCAAGACTTCAGTGGAGGAAGTAACTGAAGATGTGGTGGAAATAGCAAGAGAATTAGAATTAGAAGTGGAGCCTGAAGATGGGACTGAATTGCTGCAATCTCCTGATAAAACTTTAACGGATGAGGTGTTGCTTCTTATGAATGAGCAAAGAAAATGGTTTTAGAGATGGAATTTACTTCTAGTGAAGATGCTGTAAACATTGCTGAAATGAAAACAATGCATTTAGAATATTTAGAATATTGTACAGTTGATAAAGTAGCAGTAGTGTTTGAGAGGATTCACTCCAATTTTGAAAGAAGTTCTACTGTGGATAAAATACTATCATACAGCATCACATGCTACAGAGAAATCTTTCACGAAAGGAAGAGTCAATTGATGTGGTAAACTTTATTGCTGTCTTATTTTAATGAATTGCCACAGCCACCCTAACCTTCAGCTACCACCACCCCGATCAGTCAGCAACCATCAACATTAAGGTAAGACCCTTCACCAGCAGAATTGCAACTTACTGAAGGTTCAGATTACTGTTAGCATTTTTAGCAATAAGGTATTTTTAAATTAAGATATGTGCATTTTTTAGACATAATGCTAGTGCACACTTAATAGAGTACAATATAGTGTAACCATAACTTTAATATGTACTGTGAAACCAAAAAATGTGTGTGCCTTCTTTATTCCAGTGATCTGGAACTGAACCTGTAATAACTCTGAGGTATGCCTGTATTAATATTCATAATAGCTAACATGTATTGGGTACCTATTACATGTTTTTGCTGAGTATTTGGCAAACATAATTTCACTTTATCTCTGTAATGTACCTACAACTAAGAATTATTATTACTCATATTAAAAAGTGAAAACTCTGGGCTTAGAGAGGATATATGAATGACCTGCCTGAGGTTACATAGCTACCAATGTGCTGAGTCTGGACTTGAATTTAGGTGTCTCTGATGTCAAAGCTTAGGGTCTGTCTGTATACACTATTGCTATGAATTGAATGTTTGTGTCTGCTGCGTCCTGTCCCAAATTACCAAATTCATATGTTAAAATCCTAACCCCCAAAGTGACAGTAGTAGGAGGCAAGGCTTTTGGGAGATGATTAGGTAATAAGGGTAGGACCCTCTGAGTGAGATTAGTGTACTTATAGAAGAGATTCCAGAAAGCTAGCTTGCTCCTTCTACCATGTGAAAACCCAGCTACAAGTCACCCACTATATGGTCTTTCATTATAGCAGTCTAAATTGACTAAGACAATGAGGATCTGTAACATTATTGTTTAATTATTATTTAATTCTTCATCTTCTTCAAAACAGAGGCTAAGGTGAGGTGTATTTTCATAGTGCTATGAAGAAATACCCGAGATTGGGTAATTTATAAACTAAAAGAGGTTTAATGGACTCATAGTTCCACATGGCTGAGGGGTCCTCACAATCATGGTGGAAGGCAAAGGATGAGCAAAGTCACGTCTTACGTGGCAGCAGGCAAGAGAGAGTGTGCAGGGGAACTGCCCTTTATAAAACCATCAGATCTTGTGAGACTCATTCACTATCACAAGAACAGCACGGGAAAAACCACCCCTGTGATTAAGTTATTTCCCACAGGGTCCCTCCCATGACGTGGGGATTATGGGAGCTATAATTCAAGATGAGATTTGGGTGGGGACACAGCAAAACCTTATCACAAGGATTGAGTATTGATGCTTCATTTAAGAGGTGCGTTCTCCAGACAGTGAGAATAAGAACAAAAGAAATGACAGGGGAGTAATGCAAGGTGGACATGTTTCTATTCCAGCTACTGCTTCATGATGAGCTGTGAAGAGACACAGCCTTGTTCATTGTTCAGTGAAGGTGTCTGTGGTGGGCTGAATGGTGGCCCCTCAAAAGATCCGTCCACATTCTAATTCCTGGAACCTATGAACATGACCTCATTTGGAAAAGGGGGTTTTGCAGATGTAATTAAGGATCTTGAGATGAAGAGAACATCCTGCATTATCTAGATGGGCCCTGAATCTAATGTCAAGTGTCCTCACAAGGGACATGAGAGATTTGAGAGGCATGTCTCTATAACCATGGAGCCAATGATTGGAATGGTGTGACCACAAACCAAGGAGTGCTTGAAGCTGCCAGAGCCTGGAAGAAGCAAATTACTGAATCTCCCCTAGAGCCTTTGGAGGAAATGAGACCCTGACAATACCTTGATTTTCAACTTCTGGTCTCCAGAACTGTGAGAGAATAAATCCCTGTTTAAAACCACCCAATCTGTGGTAATTTGTTATAGCAGTCACAAAAAATTAATTCAGTGTCTACTCAGTTGTGTGGACATCTCCAATCAGGATGTACAGAGAAACCATATCTTGCAGAAGTCCACAGAGGAAAGAAAGAGGGAATTTACTGGACTTTCTCTCATTCCCTATTTGCCTTTGGTCAAATTTTACTCCACAGGGTAATTGTCTCTTCTCACATCTCCCAGCAATACGTGGCTTTGCTGGGAGCTGCTTGGGAAGACAGAACCTTAAGGTGAAATATTTCATTCAAAATCAGGAGTGGCAAAACAATAACAACAAAAACCTAGAAACAGAAGGCCACATGGCTAATGAGCCTTGGGATACAGCAGTCCTTACAGGGAGGGTCTGACCCTCTTGGCAAGCAACTGGGCAACCCCAAATGCTGAAACTGCTCAGGCCCAAATGTATCTGGTGGGTCTTTATAGCAGTGAGATACAGCCAGTGGCCAAGGGGTCCAGAAATCATGGTACCAAGTGGATCTGAGGAGGGACAGAAAACATGCCTGGTGAGAATCATAAACCTCAACCCACCATTTCAGTCACAAAGACTTTATCTGGTGTCCACTGTGTGCAGAACATTCCTGGCATGAAATTCTTTCTGCTAACCAAGTTGTGACACGTATTGTGGATGGCTCATTCAACATACAATCCCAACTCCCTCTCCCTTGCCTTCTTTCACTCTAAAGTCTGGGAAGGTTCATACTTTATTTTTTAGCTTCTCTTACACATCATAGTGGCCATGCAGTTTTGGCCAATAGACTTAGGCAGCTGTGTATTGGAGAGGTTATTTCTTCCTGAAGCCTCACAGAGATAAATTCCTATCTCCTACTGCTTCTTCCTGCCTGGGGTGCAGTAGCCATCATGTGACCATGGGGCTAATACATAAAAAGAGGCCAAAAGAATCCTAAAGACATGCACCCAGATGCCACTGAACTGCAGAACCAGCACCAGCAGCTGTCTATCCTTTGACTTCTTGCTGTGTGAGTATATTAGTTAGTTAGGACTGTCATAACAAAATACCACAGACTGGATGCCTTAAGCAACAGAAATTTGCTTTCCCATGGTTCTGGAGGCTAAAAGTCCAAGATCAAGCAGTTGGTATTGGCAGATTTGACTTCTTCTGAGGCCTTTCTCTGTGACTTGCAGATGGCTATTTTTTTTTTTACTGTATCCTCACGTTTTCTTCCCTCTGTGCAATCCCCAGTGCCTCTTTGTATGTCCAAATTTCCTCTTCTTATAAGGGCACCAGTCAGATTGGATTGGGCCATGGTTGTCAATATTACATGTCAACTTGACTGTGCTACTGGGTTCCCAGATAGTTGGTCAAACATTATTCTGGGTGTGTCTGTGAGGGTGGTTCTGAATGAAATTAACATTTAAATGGGTAGACTGAATAAAATGATTGCTGTTCCTGATGTAAGTGGGCTTCATTCAATCAGTTGCAAGCCTGAAGAGAACAAAAAGTCTGGCCCTCCCCTGAGTACAAGAGAATTCTTTCTGCCTGATGGCCTTTGAACTGGAACATCAGCTTTCTTCCAGCCTTTGGACTCTAACGGAAACATCAGCTGTTTCTGGGCCTTTAGACTGGAATTTATTTACACCATCAGCTTTCCTAGTTCTTAGGCATTAGAACTCAGACTGGAATTAACACATGGGTTCTCCTGGGTCTCCAGTTTTCCTACTCAGACTGGAATTAATACGTGGGCTCTCCTGGGTCTCCAGTTTTCCTACTCATCCTGTAGATCTTGGACCTCAGAACCTACCAGCCTCCAAAATTATATGAACCAATTCCTTACAATATGTGTATGTGTGTGTGTGTGTGTGTGTGTGTGCGTGCTTGCGCTTCTGTGTATGTGTGTGTACATATCCTAATGGTTCTGCTTCTGTGGAGAATTCTGAATAATAAAGGGCCCAGCCAAGGGCCATGATTCATTTTATCTCAGTCACCCCTCTAAAGGCCCTGTCTCCAAATACAGCCATGTTCTGAGGTTATGGGGTTTAGGGATCTAACTTATGAAATTTGGCAGGACTCAGTTCAGTTCCCTAACAGTAAGTAACAGTCCTTTATTTGTTTAAGCTGTTGTTACTTGCAGTTGAGAACATACTTAACTGCTTGCACAAGGTGTGGATTCACATACTAAGTTTGATAATTCACAAGAAAGTGTGTGGTTATGTTTCCTATTAGCATGTACCAGTTTCTTTCATCTTTGAAGAGTCATTTAGTGATTAAAACCTGGGCTTGGGAAAAAGTAGGTCTTAAAGGGGATCTGTTTGATGACGAGCTTTGGGGGCATCTCCCAACCATGGTTCTGTTTGTCCCTTCACAGCTAATATTAAAATAATGCTATATGCCCTTGATGTGAAAGTCATTCCACATATGGAGTCATCATCGGGGCTTGGGAGTGGAGCTGGGGAGTTCAGCAGCCATGGAGAAGCAGCTCTTTTTAGCCACATGTATTGAAATGTCCTGACGTGTGCTTCCCAGCTGATGTCAGCTGCTAATCTGTATGAATTAATGCTGTAATAATTGGGCCATATTGAGCAAGCACTAATTTCTTTCACTACATCAAATCAAGCCTCATGATTGTTTCGAAATAAACAAGCCATACCCAGAATGTTGAATCTCCACTCCAGCAGCTGGGTTCCGAACAGATCTGGAAACGTCTGGCAAGGAGGCTGGGTTGACCAATGGTAGGACTCATTCCTGAGAGTGGACATCCAGACGCATTCATTTTAGGCCTGATTGGACCCAATTACATTTTAAAGATGAAAGGAAGCCAGGTTTTTTTCTGCATGGTGTTCAAATTCACTCAGGAAACATCCTTCAGTGCTTCTGTCTTCTTCCAGAGCCTACACCTAGACAGCATAAAAGAAAACAGCCTAGCAGCTAATATCTCCAAATGAGCTGTCATTACCCATGCCTTGCTCATGGTGTCACTGGAGTGAGACCATGAGAGAGAATATTTCAAAGACTCACAGGTCAGACTGCAAATAAACCTCAGAGGAAGTGTCTAACAGACACTTGCAAGCAAGAAAACAGGAAAACCGAAGCAGGAGAGAGGGCGAGAGGGCAAGTGAGCACGGGATGCTGGCCTTTACGCTGCCTGCAGGATGGGGAAAAGAAGAACTAAATCTAGGATGATGAGAAAGGCGGTACAGACAAGACTGATGAGTTATGCTAGAAAGAGTATGGGGTGGCTCTCCAAATAATATATTTAGCAGATCAGTGGGAACATAAGATTTCTCACTGTAGTCACTTGGCGATGCTTTCAGTAGAATCATGGATGTCAATATTGCAATCTCCCTTCTCTTTCACTCACACACTCTCATATTAATGAGCACCTTCTCCAGGCCAGGCCCTGTGCTTAATCCTGGGGAACAAAGCAGACACAGGTCCTGCCTTCCCTCCCCTCCTCTCCTATCCTTTCCCATCCTGTACCTTTCTCTTTCTCTCCCTCCCTCCCTCCTCCTCTCCCTGATCCTTCCTTCTTCCTCTCTCCTCTACGCCTAGGGTCTAAATAAATTTGGGGGAAGATTAATATTCTGTTCAGTGGAACCATTGTTTGCTAACCACTTACTAATTAATTTTCCAAATAAGCAATGCAGGACTGAATTGCACATCTTTTCTCATAGCAGTTGTTATATGTAGACATAAGGATCTCCCCCCTCCCCACCCTGGGGTGCCTCCCTCAATCTCTCCCCCCGTGTTTGCTGCTTCGCACTCCACTCCCCATGAGCTGCTTATCTATCCACAAGCTTATAATGTCAGTGCCTTCTAAAGCTTCTTTAGAATTCCCTCCTCTTCCCTTCTGTCCTCATCCTGTCAGTCAGGATGAAGAAAATTAAGTTGTGTAAGTCTGTGATCCCAGTTTCCAGGCCCTAGAGCTGTCTGGGAACTGCTAGGTCACCTGGGTCTGGATTCAGATGGGAGACGTAAAAAGCCGCAGGAGCTCTGGGAAATAGGTGCCAGTGTGTCCCCAAAGCTCCAATTTTCTAGTCCATAATTTGGAAAGCAGAAAGAAAGCTGTGAATCAAAGCTCCAAGGAAATTGTTTATAGCGATGGTGTCAATGAACCAGAACCGAAAGCAGGATGAGGCTCCCAGGCCACCTTCCACTCTCAGGAGCTGCACTGCAACATATGGTGTGTAGGTCGTGCACTGCACAATAGGCTCAGTGGAAAGGGCAGCTCCCTTTCAGCTCTCCCAGCCCAGTTAGGGGCTCTTTGCAGAGCTGCATTTGCCGCATGGAAAGGGGATCTTGTCATGCACTTGCTTAGCTGTTGGCCCTAGGGTTCATCTGCTTAGAGAGGCACCTTTTTTCATATTCACACAGAGGGACCATACATGCCTACTCTGATTAGGAGAAGAACAAAATCATAAACTGATTGACTTTTTAAAGTGTTTTGTTTTTTAATTTAAAAAATTGCTTTGAAGGTGTATTTTAGAATTGTTATACATTCAGTGCTATCTCTAATATCTTTCCTGTTTGATACTATAGTGATAATAGCTCCAATTTATGTGAACACTCTAGATGCCTGGTGTTGCACTGGGGGCCTGAATCTATTATTTGTGATTCTTCTTCCCCTACCTGCTTTTGCTGTGATTCACTACAGGGAGAGCATTCCTCCTACTTCATTGAATTTGACCTTGGCCCTGGCCTTGTGATATTTTGGCCCATAGAATGCGGGCAGAAGTAACAATGTTCCCTTCTTATAGACCAGCTGAGTCTATAAGAGCCATGGTGAGTTGATGCCAATCCTCTCGAGGTTCTATCTTCTGCCATGAGAGAAAAGCTTGCCCCCAGGCAATTGTCACCCTTTCACCTGAAATCAAGACGCATAAAGCAGACCTGAACCAGACCCAAGCCTACAGGCCAGGAAAGCTCAGGCAAGAGCAGCTAGGTACATCTAAACTACAGTGAATGGAAACATGAATACAACTTGAATGTTCATTATTTCAAGTCATGGAGAATGGGGGATTATTTGTTATGCAGCATCACAGTAATAGTGGACACCTATGATGTGTGTGTTTTTTTTTAAAAAAAACAAATGGTCACAACCACTCTTTAAAGGAAGTACAGTATTTCCATTTTACATAGAGGAAAACCAAGGGTCTGAGAGATTAGAAAACTCATTTAAATTAATAACTGGTATATCCGGTATTAATATCTAGGTCTACCCTATTCCAAAGCCTGTTCTCTTTCTACCTCCCTCATGTTGTATCCAGAATATTGATACTATGCCACCTAGAGAGATCCTTAACTCGCAAAAATTATGCTATTATAGCCAATAACTTTGCATTCTACTTACTAGAGCTGGGCAAGGAATTGTTTTGCAAGATTGCATCCAAAATGTCTCTCGGCTCAATTGTCAGTTCCACGAAAGATTCTATTAAGCAGAGTTCATCCTTCCTTTTCTCCTCTATGCACTCCACACTTTCTGTTATTCAAAGTTTGAAGGTTTTAAAGAGGATTCATATTGCTCCAGGCCAAGATTACCTATAGCTGCAGTAGAGTTTGACTTGCATTTTATTTGTTGTCAATACAATAATCCAGAAACAGATGCAGATCATTGAACTGAAGAACGACTTTTCTCTCTTGATGGCACTTTGAGCAGAAAAAGCATCTTTGTCTGATGTATTGTGAAGTGAGAAAAAAATAGCAAAGTGCAGAACAATGTGTATTGTACATTATTATTTGTATATTTTAAAAGCATATATACATGTATGTATGAATGTTTATATCTACATAGGATGTCTCTGGAAGAATACTCTAGAAATATAAAGGCAGTTGCCTCTGGTTTGGGAACATGGTGGCTTATGGGAAGTGAAGGTGGGAGAAAGAATGATTTTTCACTGAACAGTCCTTTAAAGTTTTTTAAATTGGTGTGCATGTTTATATTATTCCCCAAAATAATGAATACATTTTTTTAAAGACAGAAAGTACATCTTCTAAGGCCTACCCCTTTTCACTTTATTTAAGCTGTGTCTATTGTGTCTCAGACACACTGACTTTTTGAAGGGATTCGAGAGGAGGAGCTAGCCCAAGAGGAAGAGGCCCTTCCTGGCATGTTCTCTTCCTCTTGATAGTTGAGGTGCACGTAAACATCTTCAAAGTCTCCATGGACAACACAGACAACACGAACTGCAGCCCACTGGCTCCCACAAGTGAAAGCGATTTTCTTCATTCATGACTCAAAGGCTGTAGAGTGAAAAACAAGAATTGATCAGCTGTTTTACTGTTTTGTTTTTAAAGACCAAACACGTCATCTTATCTTGTTCTGAGTGAGACAGCTACATGATGAACATCCTAAAAGTTGAAGACCTTGGATTTCCACCTGCAAGTCAAGGATGTTTTTCTGTTAAATTCTAATCATATCATTAGAGTTTATTAATTGTTTCAACAAACAGACATCTATGTCCATTCATTTTTTTTTAAGACAGGGTAAATAAATCAACTTTCAAATCATGTCCTTCTGCAAACGCCAGCTGCACAGGAAAAGGAAGGCTGCCTGTTAGCAGCCTCTCAGTGAAGGGCTAGGCTGAGGCTGTTGGTGTGCATGCCCAGAGCAGAGCTGTCTGTTAATGAGTCCTACAGCCCACAGGAAAGAACCTCAGCGGAAAGCAAGAAGGCAGAACAATTGTGTGAACTGAGCTCCCTTTCTTACTCTCCAAACATCTGGCCACTGTATGTGTCATTTCTTTGATTCAAACTTGCTCTGGGGTTATTGATAGGGAAAATCTCCACCTGGGGGCTGGAAGGGACTGCTTCTTCATCAAAGAATAGTTAGCACAGACTCACTTTTAATAGCAAAATAATAGAGCAGGTCACTTATAAACCACGTTTCTGAAATTGCCCAGCCATGCTCTGCCAACTCTTTATGGGGAGAATAAGACAAAAGCTGGAAGCAAAGAGAGAGTAAGGAAAGCCCTTAACGATTAGGGCTGAAGAAAAAACAAAGCATGCAAGACGCCATCTTGATGTTGGCTAACGATGGGGAAAATCTCTGCTGTTTAATATAATGCATTTATAAACACAGATGTCAGGGACAGCAAGTTTATTTTTGTAGTTCTGCATCTTACAGTTTCCCAATTGATTCTGTTTCTTTTCTTCTTCTACGTCAGAACAGCCAAACAGGATTCAAGTGATGCATTTGGATGGCTTGCTTCCCTGAATTGTGTCTATATCCATGAACAGGGCAGACACTTAGTTCCACCTGTAGACATGACAGTTTTGTCATCTTCACAACTGTTCTCATTGTCCTGATCCTTATTTCATTTTACTGGGCTACCTTGAATAACAACCTCCTGGGCTTATTTTACTGACAGTTAAAAATCAGTTTTGGTAGTAATTTTGCCTGGAAATCAGCTATTAAGTTTATGTGCTTGTCAAATTTTAACTATATGCCTAATTTAAAAGTACTTACAGCCACTTAAATTTGGTTGAGTGCCAATGTTAAGATGCAGTCAAATCTCAATGACTCACTGCATGCTTAGTTTGCAGCAGACTTCTTTCCCTTCTCTTTCCACCTCTCTTGTTAGCACCTGCACCAGGAAATGGGTGGGGTGCAGAGAGTGAAGGAAAATGAAAGTGATGCTGAGCCAGCACCACCAAAGGGAGACTCAGAGTCTTACCTTTGGGCTCTAAAAATGAAATCGATGGCACGACTTTAGATTGCGAGAGACTAAATTGGCAGCCACATACTTGAAAGACGTGAGAGTTTGGTTAATTGCACGCTTAATATCTTGAAAAAACACAAAATTCATGTTAGACTTATGTTATACTAACATGCACTGTTCCAAATGCTTCATAAATATTAACTCTTTTCATTCTCACAACAACTTTATGAGGTAAATACTATCATTATACCCAATTATCAGATGGAAAATTGAGGCATAAAGAGAATAACTTGCATATAGTTAAATTGCTAGAAAGTTCCAGGGTCAGAATTCAAATTCTGCCATTCTGGCTCCAGAATCCATGCTCTGAAGGCTGGACCTTCCTCTGAGCCAGCAGCAGGGTGCAGCCACTACAAAACAAATACAGAGTATGTTCCTGTTTGATGTTATTGCTGGCTGAAGCTCGTTGCAATAAATGTTACAAAGCTCAAAGTCTCTATGAGAAGAAAAATAGATGTCCAAAGCTGGTTCAATTCTTTCAAATAATAGCAACCAAAATAAAATTAGAGAATCTTAAAAATAATTAATATTATCCTTAATATCAATTAGAAATATGAGGGTAAAATTTCAAGAAAATTAGAGAATCTTAAAAATAATTAATATTATCCTTAATATCAATTAGAAATATGAGGGTAAAATTTCAAGCCAAATTAACTTTCCCAGGTCTTCAACTTCTCATCTGCCCAGTGCTTGGTAAGAGCTAGATAATTTCCTAATCCTTTCACATTTTAAGCTTCTTATATTCTCCCAATTGATCTTTCAGGTCAGGGATGTGTCCATTTATTTAGTCATACATAGAATTGGTGTTTCTCCAGCATTAGCAGTTGTTTTTTTTTTTTTTTTTTTTTTTTTTTGAGATGGAGTCTCCCTCTGTTTTCCAGGCTGGAGTGCAGTGGTGTGATCTCGGCTCACTGCAACCTCCACTCTTGGGTTCAAGCAGTTATCCTGCCTCTGCCTCCTGAGTAGCTAGGATTACAGGCACCTGCCACCATGCCTGGCTAATTTTTGTATTTTTAGTAGAGACGAGGCTTCACCATATTGGCCAGGCTGCTCTCAAACTCCTGACCTCTGGTGATCCACCCGCTTCAGCCTCCCAAAGTGCTGGGATTAGTGTTAGTGTTTTAAAAGGCAACTTGCTTGCTTTGTGGGGAACAGTTTGATAAGAAGATGAGACACAGGCATAGGGACACATACAGCTGTATGCAAGGGATACATAAAATGTATGCATGCAGCTGTAATGAAAGCTTGTGCAGTGCCAGAGCTGTGAGAATTATTGGGCAGTATCAGTTAGTGTTCTTATTTGCAGATAATGTTATCATTGTACCTGCTTTATGTAAGAAGTGTTGTTAAGGGAATGTTAAACACTCCTAGAATCTCTGGAAGAGCTAGAGGAATAATCTCTGGGCTGATGCTCTAGGAACAACGCTTAACACTACCTTAGAGAACTGACCTGTTAAGGGTGATGCCTCACGCTGACCCTGGTACCAACCAGATGGCTCCCACCACCTGCACCAGCACAATGCATGTTCCATGCCCCCTCATTTCCTTAACTCACTTCCAAATGAGAGTCTCTCATGGATACAACAGGATTGAAAGAAACTGAAGGGCAGTGTGGGAGGGGATGGGAAAAATAAAGTGTTTTTTGTGTCCTATTTAGGGGTAGCCAGGATTCATCAGACACTGTTGAATGGTAATGGAAACTATCAAAATGTAGAAAGAGTGTTCAAGAGGTTTTAGGTAGCCACAAATAACAAATGTCTGCTGCAGATAAAGTATTTTTTTACTCAGCATTGGGTGAGCTTCTTTAAGAGGCCCTTTAAGAGGAATGTTGGGTCAATGTTTGTTTGAGATATCCACGACTGAAATTTAATCCCTATTGACCTTTCATTAAGTATTTATTATGTTTTAGCTTTGGTGATAGGTGTCTACCATGTTGTCATGGACATATTGTTTTATGATATCACATTTTTTTCTCC
Source organism: Chlorocebus sabaeus (assembly GCF_047675955.1). Lineage (NCBI taxonomy): Eukaryota > Metazoa > Chordata > Mammalia > Primates > Cercopithecidae > Chlorocebus > Chlorocebus sabaeus. Next base: position 14,328,364 of record NC_132910.1, read on the forward strand.
TTTTTTTTTTTTCTGGTAAAACAGCACCCAAATTTCACTCTGGGTAACTTTCCCATTCCCAATCTTAGAACTTGTTTGAGTAGAATTGACCCCTGTTTATCTTCAAGGATGAGGTCATGGCTTACCCCATTCAGCATGTTCCACTCCCTGGCCACAGTATTAAGGTCAGAGATGGGCATCTTCAGACCAGTGAATGTCAGACCCAGAACTTCCATTTGAATGTTGGACTACAACATGGGAGGTTGTGGTCTGGGCTTCTTGGCCGCCATCTCGACATCATCTGGAGTCTCAAGCAAAGCGAAAAAAGGAAGTGGAGAAAGCTGAAGTCCTTGTAACAGTATTTGAGCCCCTGGATCAAACTTGTCCTGTAATTGGAATACCCCTGGATTTTTGAGTCCTGTAAATGAAGAAATTCTCATTTATCCCTAAACCACATTTTTGAGTCATGCTTGCTATGACTTACTTCCAAAGTTGTCTTAATTTCCTACACATACATTAACTCTTCTAATCCTCAGAAATAGCTCATGATGTTAATAGTATTATCACATTTCACAGATGAGGACACTAATACTCAAAAAGATTAGAAAGTCGCTTGTCACATCACTTATCCACATGATTTTAAAGCTCGGGTCCTTAACTTCTATGTTATATAGGGACACTGGAGAGCATCAAAAGGGTAACAGCGTTGTGATTTGAGGTTTGAAAAGCAGGCCCTACCGACGGAAGGTAAGTAGCCTCTGGAAGACAGGAAAATGCGTTGCATTCTTGTTTATTCCTTACAGCATCCAGCCTCATTCTATGCACAGGCTTACTTTCAATATGAACTTCTTGCTTACCAAGTGAAGTGGCCAAGGAGGGAACTGAATTCATCCAGTCTGTGAAGAAAGGAAAACTAGTTTAGCAATGTCCCCTGAAAGACAAGAATGGTGAATCTCATGTACCTTGGCTGGAGAACAAGGGTTCGTGTGGGGTTGTCTATATCTCAGGCAGATAAACAAAGATCCAGCATCAAGCACAACCTTCTACTCTCAAGGGGTGTGAGACGATGCTGTGCAACACTGCAGACTCATTTTCCGGAAATATTAAAGAAAGAAAAATATGATGATTTTACTAGCGTATTTGAGGCTTTCTTGGTCTCAGAAGCCATCTGATTCTTTTGTTGCCTGTGTCATTCTCTCTGCCTGAAATGCCCCTCCCACTCCTTGTTTGTCTGGCAAACTCATCCATTCTTCAACAGTTAACTCGAATGCCACCTCCTCTGGGAAGCCCTCACTGAACTTTTGACCCTGGTTTGACTCCTGCTCTCTCTATCTTTCCACAGCACCTTATGTACCTCTACATTTGCTCTTAACACACATTGTTTTGGCAATCTGCCCAAATTTTCTGTACAGAAGTCAAGGAGCATGTCTTATTCCTCTTTGTATTCCCTGCCCCTAGCCTAATGCCTGGAACTCAGCAGGCAACCTTGCAAATCCTGCCGAGAAAGCCCTTCCTCAATCTCTAGAACCAACCTCTCATTCTATTATTCCTATTTGTCCTTTAGGAGTCAGCTCAGAAATCACGCTTTTGGGAAGTAACCCCTCAAAGCTAGTTTATGATACCTCTCCTATGTAGTCTCCAAATCATCCTATGCATATAGCTATAAGCTGTGTATAGCTATGTAACTATATGCCCATTTTCATAATAAAAATATTAAATGAATTAATAAACCAATGAAATGCAATCAGTATACATTATTTGAGTAACTGCATTATTTTTTATTTTTATTTTTTTGAGACAGCATCTTGCTCTGTCGCCTAGGCAGGAGTGCAGTGGTGCAATCTCAGCTCACTGCAACCTTCGACTCTCGGTTCAGGCAATTCTCCTGCCTCAGCCTCCTGAGTAGCTGGGATTACAGGCATGTGCCACCTGGTTAATTTTTGTATTTTTAGTGGAGACTGCACTTTTCAATTGTCAGAAAATGCCTTGCCCTCAGTTTCCCTGCACATTGGTCAGTGGCATTCTTTGCTTCGCAAAGACATGGCAGATGCAGTCTGAGAAAAGTGGCTAAGCTCCTCTCTCAGCTTCAAATGAGATTTTTTTTTTTTTAAGAACAAAGTCTGATAAAGTTTGAAAGCCAGATTTTTTTGAGACAGAGAAGGAATCTCTAAATTCTAAAAGCACTTGAAAGCAGACATCCCAGCCCCTAATTGATTTGCCCCTGCTGACGCCATGTGGTGCAGAGGAAGCTGTCTCCACTGAGCCCTGCTCAAATTTCAGACTCATGAACAAAATAAATAAATAAGTGTTGTTTAAAGCCTCTGAGTTTTGGGGTGGTTTTTACACAGCAATATGTAGCCGAAGCACTGTGCTCTCTCTGGTCTTGCTCATTTATTTTAATAGCTGAAGTGTTTACTCTTTTTGCAAGCAAAAATAAGGCATGGAGGTCTGAGCATAAAGTTTCAAAATAAATACAAATGAGGAATAAACACAGGATATGATACAAAAGAGGTTCCTGATACCAGGAAGAAGAAAGTCCTTCCACGGTGGGGAATAACTTGTAAAGGGTCTTCCTTTGTTTGAGACTGGAGTAAAGATGCTGCTTTAGTTCAGTGGGAAGGTAGAAAGGGAAGGAGGAGAGAAGACACAGATCCTGGAGGGAAGATAGATTGGAAGGGAAGGTGAAAGTTGAGGAAAAAAACAAAACAAAACACTCTTTACAGGGTCCCCTGCACACGGCTGCAGAAGAATCACGATATTAATTGAAGAGCATGTGGGGGAGACACTATTCTAGACTAAAGGGAATCTACAGGGAATGAAACAGATAAGGATTCCTGCCATCATGGAGTCTACCTTCTAGTAAGCCCAACATGCAATGAACAATCCAAATGAATAAATCATGCAGTATGTTAGATAGTGATGACTACCCTGGCAAAAAAATAAAAATAAATAAAGTAAAAGAGGGGGAAACATTATGGAAGCATATGTGGTTTGCCAGTTTAGGAGGGAAGGTCTTACTGAAAAGATAATAAGTGTTTAATGGTCTAAGGGAGGTTAGAGGGAGAGCCACGTGTGTATATATGGGAAGTAGAAGGGAAGCGCAAGTGCAAAGGCCCAGAGACAAAAGCATTTGTGGGTGTTCAGGGAACAGCCAAGAGGGTACAGTGGCCAGTGGGGAGTGAGACAGGGAACTGCAGTGAGGGAATTCTCTATGGCTGCCTAATATAAGTCACTGCAAAACTTAATGGCTTAGAACAATAATCACTTCTTTGTTAATAATTTCTGCAATTTGAGCAGGAATTGATGGGGATGGCTTCTCTCTGTTCCATGTGACATCAGCTGGGATGAATCAGTGAGGGGCTGGGGCATGCACTTCTGAGATGGATCACTCACATGGCTGGCAAGGAGGTGCTGCCTGTCACCTGAGGGTTCTGCAGGGCTGCTAGCCGGGAGCCTCAGTTCCTCTCTACATGGGCTGCTTTCTAGGTGGCTAGACTGCCTCACCCATGGTGGCTGGGTTCAAAGAACAACTGTCCCAAAAGGCAGAAAGTGGAAACTGCTGTAACCTATTGATCAGGTAGTTACAGAAAGCAGATTCAAAGTTAGGACACAAAGACCACTGGCCTCTCAAGGGGAAGACTGTCAAGGAACTTGAGGACCATGTTTTACAACTGCCACATGCAAAAAATAAAGAAAGAATTGGTATTCAAGAGGACAGCCTGGTCATCCAGGGCTTTAGAGATCATTGTAATGGATTTGGCTTCCTCTCCAGGAGAACTGAGGAGTGATTGGAGGATTTTAATAAGGGTATGACCCGACTTGACTAATGTTTAGCAGGATCACTCTGGCGCTAAATAAAGAATAAACTGTTAGATGGAGAAGGCAAACCTGTGTCCAAATATCCAGACAAGAAATAATGGTAGCTTTTCCCAGGGTAATAGCAACAAAAGGATAGGAAGTGGTCACGGTCTGTATATATTTTGAAGGAAGAGTCAACAGGATTTCTTGATGGGTTATCTCATATCTAATATAAGAGAAAAAGAGAAATTGAGGAAGATGCCAAGGATTTTGTATAGAGCACTTAGAAGAAGGGAGTTGTCATTATTTGATGTGGAAAATGCCAAGGAGAAGCAAATTTGGTGGTTAAGAGCAGGAACTTGCTTTTTGACATGTTAAGTTAGATATCCAAATACAGATGTTGAGTAGTAGGTGGATCTATGAGCCTGGAGTTCATGGGAGAAGCCAGGGATGAAGATATAAATGTGGGCAGTATAAGTATAGACATGGTATTTAAAACCATGAGATTGGATGAGAAGACCAGGAAAGGGAGTGTGGATAGAGAAGAGAACAGGTTCAAGGACTAAGCCATAGCATCCTCCAGTGCTAAGAGGTCTTGGTTAGGGGGAAGAGAAGGACCAGCAAAGGAAGCCAAGACAGAGCAGCAAATGAGGTAGGAGAAAATCTAGGAAAAAATACTGTCCTTCCAGCTGGATGAAGGGAGTGGTTCAAGAAGAAAGCAGTCACCTTGCTCAATATTGCTTATAGGGCAACTATGATGAGAGCTGAGAATTGACAACTGAACTTGGCAAAGGAAAGTTCATTGAAGACCTTCACTAGAGTAGTTTCAGAGTTGCAAAGCTTCATTGAGTGGGTTCTAGAGAATTTGGAGGGGTGAATGAATTGGAGACAGTGAATACAGACAAGTTTTTGTCCTCCTCCTTGAGGAGTTTTGTGATAAAGGGAATAATAGTGTGAGGTTGTGGCTAGAGGGAGAAGTGGAATCAAGGGAGACTTTGGGTAGGAGAAATAACAATATTCATAAGCTGATGGATAAAGCCAGTAGAGAGAAAAAATAATAATGCAGGAGAGAAGAGAGAACCGCTGTAGCAATGACCTTGAGTTAGTGAGAGGAAATGGGATCTAGTGCATAACTGGAGGGGTTGGCCTTGGCTGGGAGCATGGACTGTTCATTCATAGCAATTGGAGAGCAGAAGGTACACACACCGATGCTAGAAGGCTGGTAGGTGTAGTGGTGCAAGTTCCCTTCCAGTTGCTTTTATTTGCTCAGTGAAATAGGAGCTAAGGTCATCAGATGAGAGTGAAAGTAGAGAAGTAGGTTTAAGGAGAGAGTGGGCCATAAAACTGCAATCATGAATTTAAATGAAACCATCCAAAATAATTTTGATTTTCTCCAGCTACATTCAGCTGCACAGGTGAAGGCACAGAATAGGCAGATAATTGGATCTAACCAGGGTTGGAGTTTTGTTAAGTTAGCAAAATGAAGTAAGAGAAAGAGGCAAGAACTTGAGTGCCTATGCAAGGAAGTGATTGTAATAATCGATCATGTAATTTAAGCTGGGTTAGGAGGGAAGTAAGAATATGAGAGAGGTTAAAGATAGCACAAATGTGATAGAACCAAAGCATTTTAGATCCTGGTGAGTTGAAGGGTTTGGAGGGAGGAGTACTAGAGAGAAAGAGTTAGGAAGACAGGAGGTGACAGTAGGAGAGTGGAAGAGTTAAATTGAGATGATGGAGGATTTCAGTTATTGGGAACAAAGTTTAGGGTGTGATCATGACAGTGAACAGATAAAGTAGTTGGAGTACCATATCACAAGAGGAGAAGGGATCAAGAAACTAAGAATCCAAGGCCGAGGAAGGTTTATCTCCCTGAATATTGAACCCACACATTCTTATACCAGCAGTGGTAATGGAGAGAGTGACTGTGAACCAGGCTGCAAAATCTTCAAGGAATGAAGGATGCAACCTGAGGTTTGGTGCATAAACTTGACAAGAAGGGGTAGTGAGTGATGGTATTTAATGACATAAACTTTAAAACTGGGTGGGCATGAGAGTTGGTGATCAGGAAAACAGGAGAATGGTCTAGAAGCAGCACCTAGGAGTAACAGGGACACTGTGGTTAGTCGGGAGAAATGTCAAGGATGGTACCCCAGGTCCTCCCATCTTGTGGGAGATGTGAAGAAAATCCAGCTTCATCTGTAGGCCCCAGTTGAAGAATGGAGAAGGTTTGAGACTGACAGGGAGAGCAGAGGCTGGGGTCAGCATGAGGAGGCTAGAGAGTGCAGGAACTTCTCAACTGGAATCAGTGAAAAGGCATGGCACCATGAAAGACCAGGTGGGTACCTGTGCACAGTGTCCAGTGACAGGGTGGGGCCAAGGACACCTCAGCAGAGGTCAGTTAGAATTGAGACAACCGCCCGTGAAACGAAGTCTCCACCTGCAACCATAAGGATGTGAAATTGCACTTGGGTGCTGCCTCATCAGGAGGAGAGGGAGGAGGGAGTAGCCATAAAAGGTCCCTGAAGGGATGCCTGGAGCTTTGAAACTTCTCAGAACAGTTGGTCTGGGCTGCATCTTCCCCAGCCCAGACCTAGGACCCTATTTTCTGGCTTCTTTTGTTGGTAAAACTATATCAATAATAGTAATTTTAAAAGATGGTTTTGATCTCTGCTGATCCTCCTTCTCCTCATTGCCCCCCTCCAAATAATAGGGAAATTGGTGGGATCTAAGCGCCAATGTTTGCAGGAACATATGACTTTAAAAATACTCATTTAGAAAATAATTAAAATAATACATTTGCTGTAGCACATTTAGAAATTAAAAATAAATATAAAGAAGAAAATGAAATTCAAACATTATCCCTCTATCTAGAGATAATTATTCTCAATATTTAGGTGTGTATCCTTCCCTACATGCATTATATAAAAATGGGATCATATCAGATACATAGTTTTAGAACTTTTTTGATTGAATAATATAGTGCTTCCTTGCTAATCTTCTTATACATCAACCTAATGGCTGACAGTATTTCAGTTCATATATCTACTAATTATTCATCCAGTTCTGTTACAGAATATTTAAATTGTTTCCATTTTTCACTATTAGAAACAACAGGAGGATGAACTCCATTTTAGCTTTAACTTTGTACAAAGCCTAAATTGCTTATTTCCTATTAGTAAAGTGCTAGACTTTATTGGGTCAATTACACTCTAGATGAGTGAAAGGGTGTACATACTGCCAAGCTGTCCTCTGGAAATATTCCATCAGTTTGCATTCCTCTCAGTGGGGTATGATAATGCCCATTTCTCCACATCATCTCTCTTATTATTATCATTGCAAAGTCCTTGCCTTGGAAGACTTCTTGAGATTTCTTCTGACCCTTGATTTTTGTTTCTATGGTGAGAAGATAACTGCTTCCATTTGGCACTTAAGTGGACTGATTAATCTGCCTCAAGAAGGTTTGGGCCATCATTTGCAAGCACCAGAACGCCTGGACCCATAACAGACCCATACGGAGGCAAAATAGTTTTAAGTCAAAAGTCCTGGATGAGGAGTCATTTTTCTTGTCTTTGGAGTTACTCATATCCCTGGACTCAAGGCAGCTCATCTTTCTTACTTCCGGCTCTTACTTTCCATGATCCTTTATCTTCTTATTTCAGGGAACTTTCTTGTCAGCTCCTCCTCAATACCAGTGGACAGGAAGGTCAAGCCAAAGTCAAGTGCATTCGAGTAGAATTCTTCTGCCTCATTATCCTTTCCTTGCAAATGCATACCCTTAATAGAATTTGAGTTCTGTCTTTGCCTTTGTTCAGGCTGATAGAGATCTTTCAATTCAACTCAGATAATATTTATTGAACTACTCCATGGTTCATGGTAACACACTTGGCATAATAGTAACCTATGTTCATTATTCCTTCCTGGTAAGGTCTTTTTGTTTTCCCTCATAAACATTTGTTCACCAACCAGCATTTCCTCCTTGGTCTCCTCTCTGGAGGATTCAAAACATCGAGGCTGTCGTCATCTTCCTGCCACCATGGCAGTATGATTCACTGGCTGGATTTAAGGCTGATTATTTGACTGTGAGCTCACCATAAATGAGAATGCCTGATAACATGGGTGAGAGATTTTTTTGATAGCCACAGTTATGTAAGATGCATTGTTTTGACCATGAGCTCACCCTTAAAACAATGGCTTGTGGCAAAAAAAAAAAAAAAAAAAACCAGGAAGAATGGGGTAACACCTGCAGAAACGAGGCAATGTTTGGGAACGTTCTGGTTTACATAGCATTTTCAGGGGCTCTAAAAGTTGAGTCATGTTTTCTCTTTTGCTCAGGGCTCATTTGAGACTCTTGTTAGTGGAACTATAATGAGTTTACACAGAAAGGAAAATGTTTTGGCTTTCTAGAAGATTTTTAGTTCTTTGGTGGGGATCAGGAAACCAATGTCTGAATCCTAATAATGGAAAAGTAAGTGTGCTGCTTAGTGCAGCATTAGGATACAGTTTGTGGGAAAATAACCTGTATTTTTATATGCTGTTTATCCACATACACATGCGTATGTGAACATGCTGACAAATGCACAGATACATGCTCAAATAATGCCACAGTATTTTTAACAGAAACATATGGATATATATTCCTTCTCTTTTTTTTGAAATGTGAATTGCATCTGCAAAAGTTGCATAATCTTGTCCTAGAGAGAAGAGCTTGCATGGAGCACAGGTTTTGGAGTAACTCTCTCTCCTCTCCTTGTTCAAAGCACAAGCTAGTGATTGTCATTAGCACTGAGTAGAGGCGTCTGTGCCAAATGGTGACAGAATAGAAAAGTAATCCCCCATGTCAGCTGCTGGGTGTGATACCACAGAGATGTACATCCTCTGTGTCTGCCAGGCCTGTCTCTCTCTGCTCTGGAAAGTGGAAGCCAATGATAAATGTCAATACACTTGTGTTGCCACATGGAAGTGAGCTGTAGCTGTCTGGATCACACACAGAAGCGGCAGATCTCAAGATGTGGGTGCCAGATGGCACTTAGGGGTTGGGCACGTGGAGCGGCTGCTAGGGGGAATTTTATTAGCTGAGACAAGTGGCCCGGCACTGCTGGGTGCCACCTCACCCCCTCTGGGGGCTCCCTCTGGAGTGCATTATCCAATTTTGCTTTAAGAGACCCATTAGGCACACGGCCTTTCCCCATCCCCTTTTAATGGACTTATTGTGATGTACTTGAAGAGGTCTTGGCTCAGGGGTGCCACCAAAATCTATAAAAGAAAAGAGGGTGAGATGGAAGCAAACTTTATTTGCAGAGAAGACACTGTAATGCATTTTTTTTTAAACGAGCGATGACATTTTTTTTCAAAGTGTAACCAGGCTTGAATACAAAGTGAGATGTTACCTGAGTTAACTTCCCACTTCACTGAAAGAAAATTTTTGGGAAAGTGTTTGTCAGTCCCACAACGGTCAGCACAAAAAATAGTCTCACTTTCCATTTTCCATCAATGAGGCACAAAGAAATATCTTTACACTGTTAAACCTGTATGTGCTTTTATAGCTTTACAGTTTATAAAGCACTTTCATATACCTCATTTTTCCTCCCAACCACACTGCTGTCATCGCTTACTTCACTGATGCAGAAACAGAGACTTAGAGAGGTAGTGACCCTGCTTTCAGTCACATAGTTAGCAAGAAGCAACACTCCTAGCACCTGAAGAAGTCTAGCCCGAATATGACTCTTCATTAAGTACCACTTAGATGCCTACTGTGCACCATATGCTTTACACTTATTTTGACCATTTCAGCAAGTCGGTAGACTAGGCATTCACAGATGACAAAACCAAGGCTTAGAGGTGTCAAATCCCCTGATCAGTCTTGCATAGTTGCTATGTGGCTAAGTTGAGATTCGAACCCATGTCTGTCTTGACCCTAAAACCTAACTCTAACAATTACAATAGCTAACAACTCATGAAATAGCTTACTATTTTCCAGACACTATTCTAGGTGCTTTATCTGTATTAGGTCATTTGATTTTTATAACAAGACTATGAGGTAGATATGGTTAACATCCCCATTTTACAGATGGAGAAACTGAGGCATAAAGAAATTAACTGGTGGGGCTGGGTGGAACCAGGGTTTGAATCTGCTCAATTTACCCCCAGAAATCACATTTCTTTATCACCACCATATACTGCTCTAGCTACGCCAGCTTGCATACCTCAGGTCACAGGTACAGCTTAAGAAGGCTTTTAGGGGCCAGGCATGGTGGCTCATGCCCGTAATTCCAACATTTTGGGAGGTCAAGACAGGAGGATCACTTGAGCCCAGGAGTTAGAGACCAGCCTGGCCAACATGATTAAACCCTACCTCTACCAAAAAATACAAAAATTTAGCCAGGTGTGGTGGCACGCACCTGTAGTCCCAGCTACTCCCAGCTACTCAGGAGGCTGGGGCATGAGAATCACTTGAACCTGGGAGGTGGAGGTTACAGTGAGCCAAGATCATGCCACTGCACTCCAGCCTGGGTGACAGAGTGAGATCCTGTCTCAATAAATAAATAAATGCATAAATAAATAAATTAGCTGGTGGTTGCATACCTATAGTCCTAGCCACTCAGGAGGATGAGGTGGGAGGATTGCTTGAGTCCAGGAGTTCCAGGCTGCAGCGAGCCTGATTGCACCATTGTACTCTGGCCTGAGCAACAGAACAAGACCCTATCTCACAAAAGCAAAAACAAAAATAAAAAAAGCAACAACAAAAGGTTTGTAGAAAAACCCATTTCTTTGTGAGTTTTGTAGCCATCCTACACTCTCTAGATTCAATACCAACTCCTGTATTAGTTTTAAAACTACCCAAACCTTCAGGGCCTCTTTTGGATAAGAAATTAGTAGAGTCTTTCTACTGAAAATGTAATTGCTGACTAGCAGCCTCAGTGTCTTCCTGGGAGCTTCTTAGAAATGCAGAATCTCAGCACCAAAGCTACTGAAGCAGAGTCCGCACCATTAGCAAGATCCCCAGTTGGCTCATATGCATGTGAAAGTTTTAGAAACATTGATTTAAGTGTGACCTAGAGCCTTTAAGGGTGTAGTTCTGAATCTCAACTGCATGTTGGAATTTCCAGGAAGCTTTAAAAAGCACTGATGCCTGGAACCCACACCGAGAGATTCTGATTTACTTACAGCCTGGACATCAGAAATTTTAAGGGCTCCCCAGATGATAGTAAAGAGCAGTCAAAGTTGAGAACCATTGAACTGGGGATACTCGATAGCCCTCAGCAATTTCTCAGCATTCACCCACGTCCCCATACTCAGACATGTGAATCTGCCTGTGGGTTTGGGTGGAGAGGAAATTCTCAAAATGCTGTTCAAACATGCTGGAACTAGCATTGTGCAGACTGGACCAGCCTGGGAAGCTCTCCTTGATTTCACTCTAATGATTTCTCTTTCTTTGCTTAGATCATACATGAAATAAGCCCTTGCTCACCCTGAATGAAGGAGTGGAGGCTTTGGATGTGATGCTAAATACCCTGACCATGTGAGTTTGGAAGCCCTACCATCCAACTGTGAGGCCAAGTGTTATCCCACTGCTCAGACAGGCAGGGCCTTACAGTTGTGTGGCAAAGTATTTGACAGTGAAGGAGGGATGAAGTTTGAAGTAGATGCCCATCGTGTCCTTGATCAACTATGTTCAACCTGCTGGGCAAGATCTTCTTATTGCCCATGAACCTAACCTTGCAGTAGAGCCATAGGTTGTAATAAAAAGGTAGTAAATAGTTGTCTAGGGCAGGAAATTTGTGCATGACCTTATTTTTACACAAGAAAGTAAGTTCCAAGATGGAAGAGACTTTGTTACACTCTCCATGGAATCCCCCTGTGCCTGAAACTGTACACAACACACAGTAGGTGCTTTCTAAGCATTTGCTGAAAGAATAATGGGAGGGAACTGTCACATGTGATGACAATCATTGATGTTGTTTATTGAGTGCTCTCTGTATGCCTGGACCTTTATAAACATTATTTTGTTTAATCTTTATGACAACCTTAGGAGGTAGATTCTCGTTTGCTTATTTGATTTTAATTGTTCAGTGGAGTTAAATAATTCATCCAATGATGGTAACTTTCCAGTTAGTTCCACAGTTTGAATTCATTCATTCAACATGTACTTATTGAGTGCTGGACACAATTCTAGGTGTTTGGAATATATCAGTGAAAGACTAGAAAAGATTCCTTATTTTCATAAATTCAAGGAAGAAGGATACAGTAATTAGCATAATAAATAAGTAAATTATAGGATACATTAGAAGATATTAAGTGCTGTGGCAAAAAATAAATAAAGGTCAAGGTAGGAGAATAGGAGTGCAAGGGAGGGGTGGGATGTCGGTCAGCAGTTGTAATGGTTAGTTTTGTGTCAATTTGGATACTCTATAGCATCAGTTATTTAACCAAGCACTAATTACGTATTCCTTTGAAGGCATTTTGTGATTAAAATCTACTATGGTTGACTTTAAGTAAAGATTACCCTTGATAATGTAGGTGGACCTCACCCGATCAGTTCAAAGTCTTAAGAGCCTTCAAAATTGAGGTTTCCAGAAAAGAAGAAATTATGCCTGAAGATCACAGACTTAATTCCTGCCTGAGTTTCTAGCCTGCAGGCTTGCTCTACAAATTTTGTACTTAAGGCAAGACAGTAACATTAACTTCTGCATAAGCTTCCAGCTTACTAGCCTGCTCTATGGATTTTGGATATGCAAGCTTCCCAGTTCCTTAAAACAAATCTCTAGAGAACCTTGACCAATACATATTTTGGTACCAAGAGTGGGGTGCTGCTATAATAAATGCCTAAAAATGTGAGAGTGGCTTTGAAATTGGGTAATGATAGAGGCTGGAAGAATTTTGAGGTGCATGATGGAAAAAGCCTAGATTGCCTGAAGATATTGTTGGCAGAAATACCAATGAAGGGAATTCTGGTGAGGACTCAGAAAGAAGTAAGGAGAATTATAGAGAAAACTTCTATTATCTTACAGAAATTATGTATATTCTAATGAACAGAATGTTGCTACAGATATTAAAGTTAAAAGTGCTTCAATTATGTCCAGATGGAAATGAGAAATATGTTATTGCACACTGAAGGAAAAGTACTCCCTGTTACAAAGTAGCAGAAAATTTGACTCATCTGTGGTCAATTTTCCAGTAGAAAGTAAAACTTGTAAATGATGAACTTGGATATTTAGCTGAGGACATTCCCAAGCAAAGTATGGAAGGTACAGCCTGGCTTCTCTTTGCTACTTATAGTAAGTTGTGAGAAGAAAAATATAAGTTGAGGAATAAACTGTTAGGCAAAAAAGAACTAGCATTTGATGATTTGAGAAATTCTACATCTATCTGGTAACAAGGCTGAGGATGTGGTTGAACAACTATTTGCTAAGGAGATTAGGTGTGTGAACAACTATTTGCTAAGCAGATCCAATCAACCATCTCAGCAGAAACCAAGAATACAGATTGCGTAATCTAGGAAGGATCTGTAAAAAACCCTAGTGTCTAATGGCACAGATCCCCTTGACATCCAGGGAAGACTGATATGAGTTTTGAGAGTAGAAGAAACTCTGCTGGTCTTGAATGAAATAGACAGAGATGAGATGAAATGAAGAAAGAATGACTTTGAGGGTGGAGTCAGGGGCCCAAAGGGCAGGACTGCCACAAAGAACCCAAAGGGTGGGGCTGCCCCAGCAGGCCTAGAGTCAGAGCAATGAGCCAAAGAGAATTATTCTCAGACCTGGAAACCTGGTGGAATTTGCCCTGCTTGGTTGCAAATATGCCTTAGATCACTAACCCCTTTATTCTTCTATTTTGTCCCTTTTAGAAATGGGAATATCTGTCCTATTTATGCCTCACTATTATATTTTGTAAGCAAGTAACTTGTTTTTTAGATTTTTACAGGCTCACAAATGGAGATAATTTTTTTCCCAGGACAAACCCTACACAGGGTCTCGCCCATACATGATTTAAATGATTTAGTAGATGAGATTTGGAACTTTTTGAATTGACTGTACCTAGATGAGATTTGGGGCTTAGAGTTAATGCTACAATGGGTTAAGAATTTGGGAGATGTTGGATTTGGTGAATGCATTTTTCACATGAGATAGAGATGAATTTTTGGAAGCCAGAGGGAAGGTTTCCTGTTCACCCCCAAATTCATGTTAACCCAGAACCTCAAAATTTGATCTTATTTGTAAATAAAGTCTGTAGATATAATGATTTAATTTAAAGTCATAATGGATTGGGACTCTAACACAATGAATGGTGTCCTTCTAGGAAGAGAAAACAGACGAACAGGGAGAATGGCACATGAATACAGAGACAGAGATTGGAGGGATGTATCTACAAGCTAAGGAATGCCAAGGATTGACAGCAACCACCCAAATCTAGGAAGAGCCAAGTAAGGAGGGTCCCTTGTAGTCCTCAGAGAGAGCATGGTCCTGCTCACATCTTGGTTTTCAACTTCTGGCCCTTAGAAGTGTAATAGCATAAATTTCTGTTGCTTTAATCCACAGATTTGTTTCAGCAACTCTAGGAAACTAATTCAGCTGTTTAGATTGAGGAGGAGAGATTTGAATAAACACTTCAAAGAGGTGGGGAAATTGGCCAAGCGGGTATCAGTGGGGGAGGATTCTAGGCAGAGAAAGCAGCTAAAGCAAGGCCTTTTCAGTGGGATTCATCGTCCGCCACCAGAATCTGTGCCTTTAAACGGTTCTTCATAAGTGGAAAGAGCTGGGATTCACTGATCTGTGACTACGTGATGTTTTAGTCCATTCCTGCACTGCTATAAAGAAATACCTGAGACTGGATAATTTACAAAGAAAAGATGTTTAATTGGCTCACATTTATGCAGGTTGTATAGGAAGCCTGGTGACTTCTGCTTCTGGAGAGGCCTCAAGAAATTTACAATCATGGCAGAAGGTGAAGGGGAAGCAGGCATGTCTTACATGGCTGGAGCAGGAGCAAGAGAGAGGGAGGAAGTTCCACACACTTTTAAACAACCAGATCTCACAAGAATTCCCTATCATGATGACAGCACCAAGGGGGATGGTGTTAAACCATAAGAAACCATCCCCATGATCCAATCACCTTCCATCAGGCCCCACCTCCAGCATTGGGAATTACAATTTGATATGAGATTTGGGCAGGGACACAGATCCAAATCATATCACATGGGAAGCACTAGGCTAAATAAAAATTGGTGATCTATGGATGTGTGTGTGTTTGCGAAAGAGAGAAAGAAAGAAAGAAAGAGAGAGAGAAAGAAAGAAAGAAAGAAAGAAAGAAAGAAAGAAAGAAAGAAAGAAAGAAAGAAAGAAAGAAAGAAAGGAAGGAAGGAAGGAAGGAAGGAAGGAAGGAAGGAAGGAAGGAAGGAAGGAAGGAAGGAAGGAAGGAAGGAAGGAAGGGAAGGAAGAGAGAAAGAAGGAAAGAGAGATAGAGACAGAGAGAGAAACATAGTACCTGCCTTCCTCTGTCCATTCCCTTTTATACTCCAAATCATGTGGGTCCAGTCCAGGCCTTTCCTTTAAGCAGGAGCACCCCAGAGCTCCTAAATCCTCAAAGAAATGTGATATGATGCCAAGGTCCTCGAGTACCCTTGAAACACCCAAAACTCTGCCTCAGGAATTGGGTCTTTATGTAATGCAACACTTGAGAGTCAACCCTGAATCTGGTTCTCAAGGGCTGTTTTTAAGAGTGTGCCAGGCAGTAAGTCTCACTTACTGAGCACTCACCAGGCATGCAGACCACAGCTGGGGAATGTGAACTAAGAGAAGAGAAGGTGGCTTCAGGCACTGGATTTCACTGTCAGTAATGCACCAGTAACAGACACAATGATGTTTGAATATATCCAAAAGCCCTACAGATTTCTCAATTAAAATTCCAGACGCCCCTAGGGATACTGGGCCAGCATATTATTTTCATGTGAAGTAGAATTGCCTGCAAGTCCAAGCCTATAAGTACTGTATAACTGATGCATTTGTTGCTATAATTAATAATTCATGAAAAAAGTGGAGAGGGGAGGCAGAGTAAGATAGTGGTTAAGTACTGTGATGCTGAATCTTATGTATTAACTTGATTGGGCCACAGGTGGCCCTGATGTTTGATCATACTTTATTCTGGGTGTTTCTGTGAGGCCGTTTTTGGATAAGATTAACATTTAAATCAGTGGATAGAATAAAGCAGATTGCTCTCCCTCATGAGGGTGGGTTGTATTTGATCAGTTGAAGGCCCGAGGAGAACAAAAAGGCTGACCCTCCTCCAAGTAAGAGAGAATTCTTCCTGCTTGACTACCTTCAAACTGGGATAGCAACATTTTTCCTACTTTCAGACTCAGATTGAAACATCAGCTCTTCCTGGGCCTTGAGTCTGCTGGCCTTCAAACTAGAAATAACTCATCGGCTCTCCTGGGTCTCCAGCTTGCTGATTTATGCTCTTTACCTTAAGACTTGTTCTCCTCCATAATCACTAGAGCAAATTCCTTATAATAAATCTCTCAACCAGGCAGGGAGACTCATGCCTGTAATCCCAGCACTTTGGGAGGCCGAGGTGGGTGGATCACTTGAGGTCAGGAGTTTGAAACCAGGCTGGCCAACACAGTGAAACCCCATCTCTACTAAAATTACAAATATTAGCCAGGCGTGATGGTGGAGGCATGTAGTCCCAGCTACTTGGGAGGCTGAGGCACAAGAATCACTTGAACCCAGGAGGCAGACGTTGCAGTGAGCTGAGTTCATGCCACTGTATTCCAATCTGGGCCACAGAGCAAGATTCTGTTTCAAAATAAATAAATAAACAAACTCTCAGATAGATAGATAGATAGACAGACAAATATATATCCTATTGGTTCTGTTTCTCTGGAGAACCCTGCCTAATCCAAGCACGTTTTCTTTAATTGTGGTTAAACTTGGGTTCAAATTTCATCTTCACCACTTAGTCATGGAAACTTGTGCAAGGTATTAACCTCTCTAACCCTCAGGTTTCTCAACTGTAAAATGAGGGCATTGACAGCATCAACTTCACAGGAATGGGGGTAACTACAAGATAATCCTTGTAAAACACTGTACCTGGCTCAAATCAAGTGTTCAATAAATGTTTAAAAGTTTCATTAGGATTAATATGGTCTGTTGGAAACAGTTTGGGAGATATAAGTCTCAATTCTGGCTCTCCTATGAACCAGCTTTGTCACCTCGGGTATATCATTTGTCTAGGCTTTGGTTTCCTCTGTTGATTGCCTGTAAAATGGCAATAACTTAGAGCAGCACTACTCAGTGTGATCCATAGTCTGCTGCCCATCTGTGACCTGATATTGGTCAATGATGAGGAATCTAGAGAAACAGACTGCATGCATTAAAAGACTTCTATAACAATTTGATAGCATAATTATATGTCGTTTGACTCTACTAATAAAAAGTTTGACTTTGTATTTTGTAAATCTCTTTTTTCATTATTCTAGTAATTCATTTTTATTATATTCTTTAAGGTATCAGTGCACAATAGACTGGGCAAGGGGCAACCAAAAGAAACAAAACAAAATGAAAAGGAAAACAACAACTGCTTCTTCATCCCGGATAGTTTGAGAACTCTTTTAGACCAGTGCTTCTCCAGTGTCAATGGGCAAAGGAATCACCTGGTAATCCTATTAGATTAATATGCAGATTCTGATCCAGCAAGTCTTGGAGCACCTCAGAGTCTGCATTTCCGACAAGCTCCTGGGTATGCTGGTATTGCTGGTCTGTAGGCCACTTTGAGTGGCAAGGCCTTAGATAACTTCCATGACCACATGTTGACTAATTTGTACCCTACTTTCTTCCAAAGTGGAATTACCGGAGCATGAGGAAATTGAGGTGACCTCTGAAGACTTCTAAACTTGTCATTTCTTTGGGACTTTTATATACTTTGTTCAATTTGATTTTTAAAGCTTTAGCATGATCATCTAGGAATGGTCACCATGTTGTTTTCCACTTTTATTAAGGCTAGATAACTTTACTGGAATTACTAAGTCTTCTGTATCGTGATTTTATGAATGCTTGTTTATAGAGTTAGATTCAGGTCAATGACTTTTTAGAAATACAAATTCTCTAGGCCACATGGGCCATCACTCCAGTCAGGCATCTGTCCTTTGGGAGACAGGGTTCTTGTTTAGCCATCAGAGAGGCCTTGTGCTAGACTCTCAACACAGCTAGATGACTTGACCTTAAAGAGAAGAATATAAGGACCCAGAGGGAAGCATACATGAAAAGTGACAAACAAAATGCCTTAAAGTGTATGAAAGTTGTGGGTAGGAGTGGAAGGGGTTGGCCCTCCTCGCAGGTTTCAGTTACGGAATTTGCAATATAAAAGACTATGACCTAGCTTGAAGAAAAAGAGACATGAATAGCACCACTGGAGCTTGAGTAGTGGAAGAGAGGTTGCCTGACAGGAGCTCAATCCACAGCATCTGGCCACTGCCAGGGTCAGAGGAGGGCGTGTTGGGTGTGGGAAAGCATTAATACCCTTGTTCCTCTCTGATCTTCCAGTCTTCATATTGGTGCCTCCCATTGGCTGAACCCACTGGTAACCAGACGGCAAGGAATTCTGCTTTTACCATCTATGGCAGTCAGCCTCCTGGGACACAGAACAAGGCAGGGAATGATGGAGAACAGATTTAGAGAGAAACACAGAGGGTAACCAGCCCAGAACCCACATTCTCCCACTCACCCCTCTCCCGCACCTCAATCTCAGGCTTCCCAAAACGTTTTATACACACATTCACATTTGAAACCACCACCAGGCATTTACATACCACATTGTGTTGGGACCAAATAACACAAGACATACTGTACAACAGAGGAGTTTGTTAGGGCTGAGTTGGTTTAATCTAAGATGCCTTTCTGCAGAGTGGCTTTGAGGTGGGCTCATAAGGAGCTGAGGGACAGGGACTGGGGGAAAAGAGAAAGTCCCTTGAGATAGAGAGTGGTACGAGTAGCTTTGTGGGTGGGAAGAGGGATGGTAGGAGCTGAATGCAAAAAAGCCTCGAGTCTGAGTTGAACAAAATAGAGGGAGCAATGGCTTTTAAATATGGGAATGACGTCATGGAGACACAGAACGTTAATAATGATAATAATAGCTCTGCATTGGGTAAATTAGGGATAAAGCCATAATGAATTACATCTTCATAGTAATTTTTACATACACCATGTCTTTTGCCTAGCGTGGGGACTGTGCTATTGTGCACAGATGTTTTCTGTCACTCCCTGTGGAACTTCTTTTTATCAGCTCCTCCCTACCAGACAACTTTCTGATTATCCTTGTTCATTGACATCAAGCTTGGCTATATGACTTGCCTTGGCCAATAAAATGTGAGTAAAAGTCAAGTTTGCCACATTTCCAAGCAGAAGCCTTAAGATCCATTGCATGATTTCTCCACTGATCTTTTCCTTCTAGATGGAGGCAATAAAATGTGAGTAAAAGTTATGTTTGCCACGTTTCCAAGCAGAAGCTCTAGATTCATTGCATGATTCCTCCGTTGATCTTTTCCTTCTAGATGGAGGCTACCCTTTCTGTCTGGATCTTAGAGTGAAAAGGACCTGAACAGATCAGTAGCCAATAATCCACAGTGGACGCATAATGAGAGCAAAAAATAAGCCTCTGATATCACGAACTGTTGGTATGTGGGATCATTTGTTAATGAAACATAATCTGTTTATCTCAACTGGTAAACCAAAGATACTAATTTCTTCTCCATTGCTGAATTCAGAATACTCTTTTTAGTTTTTAACGTATTCGACTTTCCTTTCATATTTAATGCTGAATCAGTCCTTTCTTCATGAGATATTTTCCTTTGTAGCTCCTCCTGGTTTTCCTTCTGTTCTGTGCCTCCTCTTGCTTCTTGCATCTTCTGTGGGTGCCTAAACCACTGTTCCTTTCTTCAGTGTTGGTGTTCACAAAGTTCTGTCCTTGGACCATTTACATAACACATGTACTCTGGGCAATTACATTCACGCCACTGGCTTCATCAGTTAATGAAGAGAGTCCTATAGAGATTGCAGTGGGATGTGGGAGCACCTCTTTCTTATAGCTCTAATGCCAGATCCAGAGGGAAATATCAGATCACGTGTAAAGGAAACAGTGAGAACAAGCTCAAGGGCATTTGAATGGGTTATCAGAAGAAAGAAGTTTATGGTGAACCGAGCTGAGCTGTGGATCCAAGTTAGGTTGGAGATTGAAAATGCTTAGATTGAGAGTGAGCCTGCCTTTGATATGTCTCCTTAGCATGTCAGATGCAATGCTGGACCACAGCTCTTTGTAGCCCTGGACAACTTCTCGAATGTTGGTATTGTCAGAATGTGGAGAAGGAAGTAGTAAGAAGGAAAATTGCAATTGCTTAAAAAATATGTTTTGATGGGAGAAGCTGAATTCTGCACTGACTGGGCAGGTGGGTCTGTAAGTGAGGGCAGTACCAGTATCCCTAGAGTAGGAAGTTGACATCTCCACTTGCCTACATCCTGCTGGTAATAAGCAGGGGAAGGTGATGGCACATACTGGATGCTCCACAGATATGGAAGGCTTTGATTAGAACTGCAAATTCAACACACCCTAAACTGGTTTAATTTATCTGCCCAACCTCAATCCATTCTTCCTTCTTTTTTCTGGCTCTCAGGAGGTATTTGGAAATGTGTGTGTTGGGGGTGTGGGGGTATGGAAGGGGACTTTTTTGATGTTGCAACAACCAGGCAATTCTATTGGCATTTAAGTGGATTGTAACCAAGGATGTCAAACATTTAAAAATGCACAAGAGAGTCCCATACACAAAGAATTGTCCTGTCAAAAATGCTACTGGCACTTCTGTTAAGAAACACTGTATGGATGTCATCATTGGACACCCAATTGCCCAAGTTAGAAACATGGATGTCATCCAAGATCTCTTCTTGTCCCTTCTCCCCTTACTCAGCTAAGCTGTCACTGAGTCCTATTAATTCTGTCTTCGAAATATTTCTCAAATTAATATTCTTCTCTTCATTCACACTGCCTTATATTGGCCTCCAAGTCTTCCTCTTGTCTCTAAACTAGACTGCATGGTCTGGTTGGCAGAAACCCTGCCTGCCAAATGTGTGCCAGGCACACAGAAGATGCCACTACGTATTTGTTAAATGAATGCATTTTAACTCCCTTTACTGCTTTCTGTTTCTTAGAGTGAGCATTCCAAAATGCGTATCTGATCAGGCTACTTCTGTTTTTAAATCTTTCATTTGCTCCCCATGATCTATGGGGTAAAAATCAAATGCCCTGTTGCAGAACACAGGCCGCTTACCTCGCATTCCAGCGTCGTCTCCGACCATTCTTCCATATGAACTCTTTGCGCCAGATTTTTCAAACTGACACGGAGCCCCCTGCCATTTCTTGACTTTGCATATTTTGTGCTCTGTGCCAGATAATCCCTTTCTCCTCTTCTCCAAATGCCTAATTCATAACTCTAGACCTGGCTGTTGTGTCATTTCTTCTGGAAAGTCTTCCCTGACTGCTGCCCCTTCCACCAACAGCTGGACTCAGACCCTTCACTGTGCATCCATGACATCTCTATCACATGCCTCCACCACACTACACAGCAATTGTTGTTTCTATGCTTTCTCCACTAGGCTGTGGGATCTTTGCAGATTGTGGGAAGACACTTTGTCTTTCATTTCTCCATCAACTGTGTCTTGCACAGTCCTTGACCTGTAACCATTCAATTAGTGCTTGCTCACACGTGTGAGGAAGCTGGCCCAGGACCACATAATCAAGAAGTGGCAAAGCTGATCTTGATCAGACCTTCAGGCTCCAGCACACCCCACTGTCTCTCATGAAGCTTAGCAATAAGAAAAACAGTTGATGGATTGATGCACTAATTCTAGAATGAGGGAATATCAGTGAAACTGGAAAAGAATGGATAGAGTTCGTGCAACTTTCAAATATATCTATTGAGCATATACAATGTCCAGGAACAGAGATAAATGTTTTGGTGGAAAGTGTAACAGGTCTAAACGATGGATTTTTGTTGGCTATGGCAGATAAAGGGGCATGACCAGGGGAATCCTGGAGTCACATAGGTACTATCCTAAGACTGGGTGCTCAGGGAGGAGGTGGCTGACCTCAGAAACTTTGTAAGTTGGGTAACGTTAGAGTAAATGTTGGCCACCATCAGAAATAGCCCCAGGGATTCCTGCACAGCCAGTTTCTGTCACTCTGTGGGGGTTGGAGATGAGTTACCAAAGGAAAAATGTCTCAAAGCCACAGCCAAGTTTCCTCCCATGTCGATCAGCAGCCAGAATAAATGAGGCCTGAATTCCCAGGAGGAAATCTGGTATTCGAACTTGTTGTTTATCAACAGCACCACCTGGCCCATCTTTAACCACTGGTTTCTTTTAAAAGTGGGAAAGGGAGCTATAAATAAACAGCAGCTTGTCATTTCAAACACAGGGCTAGCAGGGTGGAGGTGGGGAGTCGGCAAGTGAGGGACCCAGAGGTCATCAAAAATCCAAGAACTGGAGTCTTCATAGCATGTGAGTTGTGGAAACAGCATCCTCCAGTCCATGGTCCCACCAGGACGCCTTCAAGGGCAGGCAGGCAGGAAGCAGGAGTACAGAAGCCAAGGTGCAGAGGATACTCTAATCTGAAAGCATCATGGGGCCTTCCTGCCTTCCTGGATCACCACAAGTGACCTTCGTGCTTTACAAGCCCATTGCAGGGTTTTGATAGGTGCTGGGAAATAGCAGGATGATGACAAAGTGATGTGAGTGTGAAGCTGCGTCCTGGCTATAAACGGATTTTAGAAAAAGCGATGAATGGTTTTGCAGGCAGTGGCCAATATTGGCTAACAGAACGCTGTGGAAATGTGCAAATCAAGAGTTAATAAGAGCCAGCTAGATCCCAAAATGTCATATCCCTATTTTAACATTCATGTTGATTTCCTCACTAAACTTTTACTAGGACAATGGGACACACAATAAAATGAATTTCGGTAGTGGAAATAAACTTCGTTCATTACTAAAGATGTTGCTTTTGGAAAGTTTGTGTTTATATGATTTTTTTTTTTCCTAAAAGTTTAACGATCTTAGCTCAGCTTGGTTCTCAAATATGGGCATATAAACAGTATTTCAATTTTTTTTTTTTTTCTGTGCAAGACAAGCTTAGAAAAAACAGCTAACTTTCCTAGGCTTTTAAAGCCATTAAAATGAAAAATATTTTAAAATTAATTTATGGCTTCTCATTTGTCCTGGATGTTTAAAAACATTTTTTCCCCTATGGAATTAGTTGGAACTTTACACTGATGCCTAGGTTTGGCTTAGCATGACCACTGGACTTTGTTTTGCCTTCCACAGACTTTATGTCTGTGCATTCCTCTTAGAAAGGGCTAAACTCCTCTGGGATTCAAAACTAAGTCTTAAGCAAATCATTGTAGAGACCTTTTCTACCGTCTAAAAAAAATCCTTAATAGAAAAGCACAAGAAGAAGGAGTGGTTACTAAAGTGAGCCTTGAGTTGGATCTTCAAAAATCAGAAAAAAAGAGGATCCCGCACCATTTTACGGCCAAGTTTCATGGTGTTTTCTGTAGTAAACAAATAGTCTTAAGTATGCTTAAGTGGAAGCTCAATTAAAAAGACAAACCTTGGAAAAGGCTTTGTGGAAGGCCAAGAGATTTCGATTCTGCAGTTGCCAGTCCAGGAAGGAAGAGGATTCCAAAGATAAAGAGCATCCATAGAAAACATCTTGTTTGCAACTCCCAGGAGTGGTCCGCCAGGAAATGAACAGGAATTGCTGCTTCACTTCTGTGAATCAAAAAGAGAGAGAGAATCTCAAAGGTAGCCCAACCGCCTAACTTGTTGGTTATGTCCATTCCTTACCATCCAAGTGTTTTGGTTACCAATACTTCCAGAGAAACTCTCTGTTCTCCAAATGGTAAATACATTAAAGGGTTGAGCAGCTAATACTGTATTTCCATTGCACTGTTTTGCAATTCTCTCTCCCCAATTTCAATTTAAGTCTAAACTTAACTGCATTCTTTGTTTCAGACTCTGCCATAGATGACTATTCCTGCTGTATATGCCAGAAAATTTAATTGCTAGGGAAATGCAAATTCTTAGGTTAAGGGTTATGCGATATGAAGTTGTCTGTTTCTTGGCACAGCAATTATATTTGAGCAGGTTTGATGAGGTGCTCTGAGGAGTGCCTGCCAGTTAGCATGACTTGGTCCTGGCTATTGCAGGACTAACCTTCACCCTGAGGGGAGACAAACAGACTCCTGTGTCTGGACTTGCCTTGAGGGCAACTATGTGTGGTACCTGGGAGGTGGGAAGTTGGGTTGCTAGAACGATTGAAACGGTTTATTCAAGAGCCACGTAACAATGCGGTAGCAGCACTGGGTAATGGTGGTGGTGGTAGAAAACCTTCACTGGAGAGCCAGAAACAGGGGAATAATGTCTGCAACAAACCATAGTGGGAACAGAAGTGGAAGTCTCTCCCATACATCCTGTTCAGTACAGGTGCCTGCTCTGCACTCTGAAAGCCTGGGTACATTAATTGTGTGGTAATGGGCAAGTTACTTAGCCTTTTTAGTCTTGGTTCTTGTTAACTCTAAAATGGAAAGAATTAACAGTGCTTACCTTGTTGGGTTAACTAAAAATTACTAAGTTCATCTGCAGATAGCCATGAACACCTAATGTTATACCCTCACCATGCTATATTATTACCCCTGCTCCTAATGGAATTGTGCCACTTTCTACTTGTGTGATCTCAGGCAAGTTGTTTGCCTTGTCTGTACCTAGTTTTGTTCTTCTGTAAAATGTTATAGGTTTATTGTGAGGATGAAATGAGTTAGTATTTGTGAAATGCTTAGAAAAAAGTAGCTGGTACATAGAAGTGCTTGTTAAATGAACAAAACTCTGCCTGGAACATCTGAGAGTTTACTACATGTTAGTTCTGATTATAAGTGTGTCCACCTTCAAGGAGAACTTAGCTCTGTTCTGAGCTCTGGACTAGAATGAGAACTTATGAAGCTGGCCAGGAAACAGTGGTAAGAGAAAGTGCCTGTGTGGGTATGGTGGAGAGCGGGTGGGGGAATGCTAAAACATCGCTTTGAAGATTATCCATTACTATGCATAATGATCTCAGTGTGGTAGAAGAATTAAATGTAGGCCCAAGGCAAATTAATTAATATTACTTATAGCCATGTCTTCATCATGATTAAACAATTACTTTTTCTAGAACTATTGTGAAGAATCGAGGACTTCACAATGTAGAACTACTGGACCTTTGATACAATGGTGGCATTTCTGTAGTGTTTCATCTTCTTTGATCCTTAAAATGTGTTTCTTTTTATTTGGTTTTAATGGATCTCCTGCTGCTGATCAGGAAGCATTTAATATGAAGTTTGCCTTGGACAAAATTGAGTCACTGAAGCATGTCTTTTGAAATCCAAAGTTATTTTTTTAAGTGATGAAGAAACCATTGGCCTATATACCAAAGGTAGAATGGCAGTAGAAATGGCTTTCTTTTCTTTGACTTCACTCCAAGATCTGGAAGGCTGTGAGTCAGGGAAATGAATTTAGAAGGAGAAGCGGGGCCAGCACTAGGATTTTTTTCCCCCATCAGTCGGTAGCCTGAGACTTTTATTCCTGGTTTCCATTACTGGGTTTTAGTGCTTCCAATTTAGTGTTCTAAAAGTGTCCCAGGATTCAGTTTTCCTGCTCTGGTGTGGCCAAACATGTCTGTCTCATGGACTCCAAAGCAGCTCTCACCAACCACCGCACAGTCTCCAAGAGGGTTATGAAGCCTTGTCCAGACTCTGCAGGGCAGAATACTATGATCAATTAGCAATGCCTTTCACCAGCAGAAGTGATGATGCGAGAGGTATGGTCTTTACATTTTATTTTGACATCCCTGCTCTAATTTCTCTGTTTAACTGGGAGAGAGGCTTGCAGACAGCTCCCAGCTGTGAGAGTTTAAGTTATATTACTCAAACTCTCAAAGTCTCAATCCTCATTTTTAAAATGGAGAAACAACAATAACAACAGTAATTAATCCTTGCCAAGCCTGTTTCTAAGGGCTTTACATATATTAACTCATTTAATCCTCACAACAACTTTTGAGGTAGGGCTATTGTTATCCCTTTCCCCAAAGGAAACTGAGGCTCAGAATAATTAATTGTCCCAGCTAGGAAGCAGCTCAGCTCTTCTCCTTTCAGAATGTAACCTCTTCCACGTGCATGTGGAAACCACTCAGTATATGTTCACGATTTGCTTTTATTTCCAGATTACAAGAGCTTCTGGGAAGAACAGGAATCTGTAGAAGGAGCAAACAGGAAATGGGTTAGCAGATTCTGCTATAGTTTTCATCTGTCATGCGCTGTTGAATTCTCATGTCACTCTGAAAAAGGATATTAACACTTAGATGGAGTCTACAGGCAAATCTCTTCAAGCCACATTTCCTGTCTACATAGTCCCAGACAGTTTGCAAAGCACTTATGTGTTGTTATCACTGTCCATCCTCACCACTGTGTGATATTGGCAGGGACCTTAGTTTTTAATTAGGGATCTTTGTTTTGTTAGAAACCTTTGGGTTTGTTATTATTATTATTATTATTATTATTATTATTTGGAAGATGGCACAGCTGGCATGACAACCCAGGTCTTTCAACTTCTCATTAAAGACTCTTTCTACCATCCTATACATCTCAAGCCCAGTGGTTCTCAAAGAATGGTCCTTGGATCCCAGCATCAGCAGTGCGTGGGAATTTGTTTGATACGAAAATTCTCCAGTCCTACCACAGATCTCCTGAATCAGAAACTCTGAGGATGAGGTCCTGGAATCCATGTTGTAACAAGCCCTCTGAATGATTCAGATGCATGCTCAAATTTAAGGACCATTGCACTATTTTAACCTTGTATAAGAGGAAATGTGGAAGGAAATTGAGATAATTGACTGAGAAATATGTGATGCCTGTCATGAAAGGTTTGAAAGATGTTTATGTAGAAGATGGAGCAGTTTTGTTCTGTGCTGCTTCAGAAGTTTTTGAATAAACTTAAGAAAGAACATTCTAAGAAACAGCCATTATAATTTGAATGTTTTAGGAGGCATTTCCAATCACTAGAGAGAGTCAAACAGAGACCTATGGCCCATCCATGACCACAGAGTGGGGTGGGAGAAATTCTTATAATGGACAATTAAAGATGGAGTTTTAGGGAGCCACAAGATAGATTTCTTTCTTTTCTGAGTTTGTAACCAATTGAGAAATAAGAAAGGGGATTTAAAGGGAGGTCCATCTTCATTACTAGTAAAGCTTAGGGTGTAGAGCATGTATGTTCCATTTTTTTTTTCTTCTTTTTTTCCTTCTTCTTGCTGTGTGATAAGCCACCCAAAACAGTGACATGAAGTAATCATTTATTTCCTTGTGATGTGAAAATTGGCCAGGCTCATCAAAGTTTCACTCTGGTCTCTGGTGTGTTTGTATTTAAATAGTGGCTGGATATGGGAGTATGCACGCACACATCTAGCAACTGAGCTGGAAAGACTCCATCAGCTGGGCCTGGAATGACATCACTCCCCTACACCTGTCCATATGGTGACCTCAGGGCACCTGGACTTCTTTTAGAGACTGAAGGGTCCCAAAGTGAGAGTCCCAAGAGAAACCAACAGAAGCTGCATGGCTTTCTAACAGCCCCGGGAATCAAGCTGAACCACGACCACAGCATTTTTTTTTATTAAGACAGTCACAAAGTCCCACCCAGGTTCAAAGGGAGGGATCATAGACTACACATCTTCATGGGAAGAATGTCAAGGAATTTGTAGATATGTTTTAAAACCACCACGTCAGTCTTAAAATCTTCTCCCCTTGAACTGAATTCAGCCTCAAACAGTAGACTTACCTCTTCCAGGCCAAAGATTGATATAAGAAGCTTACTAACTGCCCTCTCTGCAGGCAGGCAGGGCTCCAGAACAGAAAATGCTTCGTTTCTTTTTCAAATTCACCAATCAGATAAGTTGTTCCTGAGCTGGGGAGAGGGGACTACGACAGGCCAGGAGGGTTACACTGGAAGTAGTCCTCATACTGAAACTTGAGCCCGGAGAATATGGATTACCTCGTCACATGCAGTTAGATTGGCTGGAACTCATTTTATTTTTAAGCTTTCAAGAAATTATGAATTTTAATTCCTAAATATTATTTGTCGATTTAGTTCCAGGATAACTTCGTATCTCTGGCAATTCTTGTCTTCAAAGAGAATATGGACAGTTTGTCATAAATATGTGTCATTGTATTTTTTTGTTTATTCATTTATTTCCCTTCCTAGCAAACTGCCTTAATTTTTTGAAACATCTTTTTCTGAGATATAAATCATATAGCACACATTTCATCCATTTAAAGTATCCAATTCAACGGTTTGGGATATATTCACAGTTATAAGCAACTATCACAACACCCAATTTTAGAGCATTTTTGTCACTTTTAAAAAAAACCCTGTACCCTTTAGCTATCACCTCCCTGTCCTTGCATTCCCCTCCAGCCCTAAGCAACCACTACTTTATTTTTTGTCTTTATCGATTTGGACATTTAATCTAGACAGAATCATGTATATGTAGTCTTTTGTGATTAGGCTTCTTTCACTCAGCACGCTGTTTTCAAGGTTAATTCATGTTGTAGCATGTGTCAATACCTCATCCATTTTCATGGTCAAATAATATTCCACTGTTTAGATACATCACATTTTGTTTATGCACTTATCAAGTGATGGACATTTGAGTTGTTCCCACCTTTTGGTTATAAACATATGTGTACAAGTTTATGTGTGGGCATGTTTTCATTTCTCTTGTGTATATACCTAGGAGTGCAATTGCTGGGTCATAGGGACCATTTGAAGAAATGTCAAAATAGTTTCCAAAGTGGCTACACCTTCATATTGCCACTAGCTGTGGATGAAGGTTCTTGTTTTTCCAGATCTTCAACACTTGTTATCATCTGACTTTTTAATTCTAGCCATCCTAGTGGATGTAAAGTAATATTTCATTGTGGATTTGATTTGCAGTTCCCTGATGACTAATGAGGTTGAGCATCTTATGTGCTTATTGGCCATTTGTATATTGTCTTTGGAAGAGTGTTAATTCAGATCGTTTTCTAATTTTTAAAATGTGTTGTTTTTTAATTATTGAGTTGTACAAGTTCTTTATGTGTTCTAGATACATCTGTTATCAGATATTTGATTTGCAAATATATTCTCTCATTCTGTGTCTTTTCACTTTCTTGGTAGTGATCCTTGAATCACAAAAGTTTTTAATTTTAATGAAGTGCAATTTATCGATTTTTTCTTTTGTTGCTCTTGCTTTTGATATTGTATCTAAGAACTTATTGACAAGTCTGAAGTCATTATGCTCTACACCAATATTCTAAGAGTTTTAAAATTTAGCTTTTGTGTTTAGGTCTTTGATCCATTTTGAATTAATTTCTGTTAATGATGTGAAATAAGGGTCCAACTTCATTTTGTAATGTGGATATCCAGTTGTGCCAGCACCATTTGTTGAAAATATTATTCTTTCTCCATTTGATGGTCTTGGGACCATTGTCAAAACTCAGTTGGCCATAGACACATGGTTTATTTTTGGGCTTACAATTCTATACCATTGACCTACATGCCAGTACCACACTGTCTTGATTACCACTGCATTGTAGTAAGTTTTGAAATCAGCAAGTTTGAGTCCCCTACCTTTGTTTTTTTTTCATAATTGTTTTGGCTATTTTGGTATCTTGCAACCATATGAATTTTAGAATCAGCTTGTTGATTTCCACAAAGAAATCAGCTGGATTCAGATAGGAATTGCATTGAATATGTAGATAAGTTTGGAAATATTGCCATTTTAACAATCTTACATTTTTAAATCCATGAACGTGGGATGTTTTTGCATTTATTTAGATCTTTAACTTCTTTCAACAACATTTTGCAGTTTTTAGAGTGTAAGTTTTACACTTATTTTGTTAAACCAATCTTGCCTGCCTGTAATATATCTCACTTGATTGTGGTGTATAATTCTTTCTGTATATTTCTGGACTCAGTTTGCTAGTATTTCATTGAGGATATCTGCTTCCACGTTTAAAAGAGACATTGGTCTATAGTTTCTTTTCCTCTGATTATTTTGTCGTGTTTTGATTTCAGAGTCATTTGATCTTATAGTGGTGTACTTTGTCTCTTTTCTATTTCTTGGCAGAGTTTGTGAAAAAGTTGGTAATAATTCTTCTTTAAATATTCGGTAGAATTCAGCAGTGAAGATATCTGGACCTATAATTTTCTTTGTGGGCAGATTACTAATTCAATTTCTTTGCTTGTTACAGGTCTATTCATATTGTCTCCTTTTTTTGGAGTCAGCTTCAGTAGTTTGGATCTTTCTAATAATTTGTGCATTTCATTTATCTAATTTACAGTCATGCAATTGTCCATATTATTAATTTATGACCCTTTATATCCTGTAAGGTTGATAGTAATGTCTCCTTTCTCATTTCTGACTCTAGTAATTTGAGTCTTCTCTTTTTTTTCTTGGTTAATCTAGCTAATGGTTTGCCAGTTTTCTTTACATTTTCAAATAATCAGCTTTTGGTTATACTCATTTTTCTCTATCGTTTTTCTATTGTCTAGTTCATTAATTTTCATTGTAATATTTGTTATTTCCTTCCTTCTGCTTGATTTGAATGTAGTTCACTCTTCTTTATCCAGTATCAGAAAGTGAAATGGTAGATTATTAGTTTAAGATCTTTCTTCATATTTAAGAGAGGTATTTATAGCTATAAATTTCCTTTTGAGCACTGCTTTAGTTATATTGCATAAGTTTGGCAAGCTGTGCCTTCATTGTCATTCATCTCAAAGTATTTTCTAATTTCATTTTTGATCCACATGTTATTTAGAACTGTCTGCATATTTGTATATTTCCCAAATTTCTTTTGATATTAATTTCTAATTTCATTTCTTCAAAGTAGGAGAACACACTTCATATTATTTTAATTCATTAAAATTTATTGAGTTTGTTTTATGGCCTAGCTTATAGTCTATCCTGGAGAATATTCCGTGTGCATTTGAGAAAAGCATGTTCTACCGTGTTGTCGGGTGGAATGTTCTAAAGGTGCCTGTAAGGCCTAGTTGGTTTGTCAATTTTACCTTACAGTTAATTTTCCTGACATTCCAGTGAGATTTATAATTATTATTTCCACTAAAAAAAATAAGCCTTAGTGCTATGGTGAGTCTAGTGGACATCCATTGTTTGTGTGGCGTGGGCTCTGTTCCCCGATTCTCCTAGTAACATTCCCCTAGTTAATCACCCCTAATTTCAGGCTGTGCTTCAGATGCAGTTGACTCCATTCTTTGCTTCAGGAGTAGACATATGACCCGTCCTGCCCCATTAGAGCATGGCATTCCCCAGGATAGTCATTGGATCAGGGATGGGCACGTGGCACAAGTCTAGCCAATCAGGTCCAATCTAGTTAATTTTGCCCTGTTTTGTGAGCAACAGAGAAAGGAGTGTTTTCTTTTCCTAAAGGATTGGCACTGTGAGGATATAAGCCTGATGCTCTCAGCAGCCATCAGGAGAATGGAATCCAGCCAAAGGGAAATTGAACCTAGAGATAAAAAAGTTGGGGCCTAATGACATTCTTCAAAACCCCGAACCCAGCTGGATCTGAAAACAACATTATTTCTAGACCTTTAAATTATGTAAGCCAGGAAATCCTATTTTTGCTTATGCTTAAGCTACTGAGTTAGTTTTCCATCACTTGTAACCAGAGCTCTAAGTAACGTAGCATGATTATGGTGAAATAATAGGTGAGTGATCAAATATGAAAGTAAATTAGGATTGAGAGGAGAGTTTTAAATCTGTATTTTAAAATAATTAAGTAACTCTTTTTTTGGCTGTTATTGCCATCTCTCCAAAGGAACACTGGTAATCCACATTCATGCTGAAGTCACAAGCAAATCATTTTTATCTTAATATTATATTTCCTCCACTCCTGTTTACCCTCCTATACTATTTATTTTGTTATGGCATCACAATTACCCAAGCTAAAAACTCAAGCCTTTTAAAATTCTTTTGTCTCCTTATGCCTCACATTCAATTGATCATTAAATCCTACCAAGCTACTTCAGAATTTTCTTTCAAACCCATATGCTCCCTTCTGCTTCCATCATTTCCCCACTACCAGGCATTTCCCACACTGTTACCTGATAATGTACGTCTCAGTCCTACTCCTAACATTTGTGGGGCCCAAAGAAGAGTTAAAATGGAGGTTTCTAGTCCATTGCCCAATTCCTTCTTTTCCCACCCAATCATTGTCCCACTGCAAGGGGCCTGACATAGGTGGACAGTTCAGTCTACATATCTAAGCTCTTTCCCAAATCCCACCAAAAAACAGCCACCTGTTGGCATAGAGGATGGACCTGTGGAAGAATGCACAATTTGCAAAACCTAAAAGCAGGCTTATGATTTTCTCACCAGAAAGTGTCAGTTCTCAAGAAAGCAGACTGTGATCTAGAGTATAGGCTCTGGATAGGCATATCCTGTTGGCCCTATGGACTCTTTGCCTTGTGGAAATTGGTGTGTTATAAGAGAGTCAGAGCTGGGTCTCCTAAAGGCTTTGTTCCAGTGAAGATCCCTCTTGTCTCAGTCTAAAGACAGTACTATGCCACTATGCCACTCAGTCTGGGTAAAGTTATCAAGTCTCACTCTGTAGCCCACTGAATGGTATCTAAACTTCTCACCTCCATACCCAAGGACTAGCACAACTCAATTTCAGCATATTTCCCATCTTTTCTCATTTTTCCATAAACTTTACAACTCAAAAATTACCTCCCCTTTACAGTTTTACTTAAACTCCTAGGCTGAATTAATTTCTTTCTCATATTTTCATAACCCTCAGTCTAACTCTTTTTTTAAAAATTTATTTATTTATTTATTTATTTATTTTATTATTGTACTTTAAGTTCTAGGGTACATGTGCACAACGTGCAGGTTTGTTACATATGTATACTTGTGCCATGTTGGTGTGCTGCACCCATCAACTCGTCAGCACCCATCAACTCGTCATTTACATCAGGTATAACTCCCAGTGCAATCCCTCCCCCCTCCCCCCTCCCCATAATAGGCCCGGTGTGTGATGTTCCCCTTCCCGAGTCCAAGTGATCTCATTGTTCAGTTCCCACCTATGAGTGAGAACATGCGGTGTTTGGTTTTCTGTTCTTGCAATAGTTTGCTGAGAACGACGGTTTCCAGCTGCATCCATGTCCCTGCAAAGGACACAAACTCATCCTTTTTATGGCTGCATAGTATTCCATGGTGTATATGTGCCAAATTTTCTTAATCTAGTCTGTCACTGATGGACATTTTGATTGAATCCAAGTCTTTGCTATTGTGAATAGTGCCGCAATGAACATACTTGTGCATGTGTCTTTATAGCATCATGATTTATAATCCTTTGGGTATATACTCAGTAATGGGATGGCTGGGTCATATGATACTTCTAGTTCTAGATCCTTGAGGAATCGCCATACTGTTTTCTATAATGGTTGAACTAGTTTACAATCTCACCAACAGTATAAAAGTGTTCCTATTTCTCCACATCCTCCCCTCAGTCTAACTCTTGAAGGTACTTCCATTGAAGCCTGTATAACATTGCATTATTATTACTTTTTTGCATATCTGTTTTCCCTATAAAAGAGTAAGTTACCTGAGGTAGATCTGCAGTCTTTTCTCTGCCCAGCAGCCATTCTTTATTCAGGGAGTAGCACCCCACCTCTTCTTTTTAGGAAAGCTCCTCCTTCTCTCACTCCTTGCAAAACTCTTTGTTCCAATATGAGATTTGAACAATAGCTGTCTCTGCCTCTTCATCCATGGTGATTGTTAGCAGGTGACCCAGTTTGGGGCACTCAAGTCCTTCCCCACTAGTTTCTAGCCTGCAAATATGTAGAGGAGACTTTTCCTCTCGGGTGGTGAATCTGGAAAGGTGGAACCTGGAGTTCCTGGTATCAACTGGGTGATTATGATGGTCACCTTCAAGGGGAGAATTGCTAGAACAGAGGGCAAGCTGAGATAACAGATGGGAAGAAAACATCTGGAAAATGCTCGAGGCTCTAGTTCTTGTCACCACTTCTGCAGCTGAACATGTTAGTCAATACATTTTTTTTTCTTGCCTCAGCTAATTTAAGTTTTGTTTTCATAATTTGCAACTTAAGAATACTGTAAGTTTCTCCCCCAGTGAAGAGGTCATGAATTTTTCATTTTTGTATCCCAAAGACTGCTATAGATCTTCACACAGAGTAAGGACTCAAGGTGTTTATTGCTTTGAAGAAAAATATAAATTAGTTGAATTAATTTATTGAAGACTGTGCTTGAAATTAAAAATGAAAAAAAAAATCCAGTGTTACTTAGGTGTATTGAGAGAACAAGAACTTGATGGTTTGTGCAATTCAATGTGAGACAAAATAATGAAAAGCAAAACAGTTCTAGAAAAAGAATGAATCTGTTGCCAACTTGGCAAAGTGAACTATAGAAAGCTGGAAATATTCATTTTCTTTCCTTCTTATCCAATGGCCATTATCTACCTTTAACAAAATGATATAATTGTGATTTTGATTATTAAGTACGAAAACTGGGGAGTTTAACTCTTCTCCCTGAGCCTTGTTGTAGTTCACCATCCTAGTTTGGGCTTTGGAAGGCAGGAGAAGAAGATAAAATGAGGTGGAGAATGTAATGGTCTGCACCAACTCACAAGCAGGATGACTCATTCCTAAACAAGAGTGAAAGCTTTGTACCAATGCTCAGACATTCAGTAAGATGAGGGCTGGTTATAACAATACTTGAAAAATGCAACCACATCTTCACCGAACTGGTCTGACTTGTTTAGAGCTGCGTGTTTTGCCAACTGTAGTGATCGTACCAATAATAAGATCATGAAGAGTCCATCAGTTGTGAAAACCAAGTGTCATTTAGTCCCAGAACTGGATGGAACCTTAGAGGTCGCCTGGTTCAACTACTACCTGCTGCCTGATCATCTCCATAACTGCCCTTAAATTAATTTCCAAGTCCTTCCTGAATCCATTCATGAAGAGAGGTCTAGGTCTCAAGACACCCCATTCCCCCTAGGGACTGTTAGACAATTTTTTTAATACTGGGCCAAAAGCTATTTTATGAAACTTCCTGCCAATGATTCAAATACCCTCACTTAAATTCTTACAAAATAGATCTAATCCTTCTTCCAAGTAAATCTAATCCCTCTTGCAAGTCATTCAGATACTTGCAGCTATGACATATTTCCAGGCAAAGCACCTCAAGGTTCTTCAGCAGTCCTTCATGGGACATTAGGGTTTAATCCCCTTAGGGCAAAGACTGGGTCAGGTAGCTACTTAGTGCAAAGGACATGCAGCCAGATAGAGCTAAACCACAGTCCCTTCTCCTCAGTGCACCCCAAGGCAGCCATGCTTCATGTACATCAAATAACCTTTCTCAATTTCAGACTTATCATGGCTGAAAGAAAAATATAATTTCTCTGAACTTCAGTTATTTTATTTGGAAAATGGAAACAAGAATAGCCACATTAAAGGTTGTCGTGAAGATTTAGTGAGGTAATCCATATAGAATGGCTATCACAATGTCTGGAACACACAAAGTAGACTATTATTATAGTAATACTGTATCTTAATATTATGTATATCTTAGTCAGTTTGGGCTGCTATAACAAAATACCATAGATTGAGTGGCTTAAACAAGACAAATATATTTCTTATAGTTCTGGAGGCTACAAGTTCAAAATCAAGGTGCCAATAATGCAGGTTTCATTTTCAGGACCCCTGCCTTGGTTTGTGGGCAGCCACCGTCTCACTGTGTGCTCAAGGATCTGTGTCTGTGTCATGAAAGAGAGAGGTGGGGTGGGGAGAGAGATAGTGTGTGTACTGGCTGGTCTCTCTGGTATCTCTTTCAATAAGGACACTAATCCTGTTGAATCAGGGCCCCACCCTTATGACCACTGCTAAAGTCCCTGTCTCCAAATATAACCTCGCACACTGGAAGACACAGTTTAGTTCACAGCATATACTATCTCCAGAATTAAAGGGAAAAACACACATGCAGCAAAGAAGTCAGCATCTATCATGGCTCCCAGGTGAACACCAAATAGACCCCAGTGCGGTGGATGCAGACAGTACAGGGGATGGATTACACTTGATAAATGAGCAGGATAGGACTGCAATGGGACCGGCAGTTCATGTTAAGGAGTCTGCATTTTTCTCTCCAAAGGGTAATGGGAAGACTTTGAAAAGTTGTAAGTAGCAGAAGGACCTGATATGACTTGTGTGTTACTAGACTCATTCTATCTGCAGTGCAGAGAATGGGTTGGAGGGGATTTAATCATATGAGAAACCTACCTTGCAAATATTAGAGGGCTGTCCTAAGAGTAACAGGAAAAGGATAAAGGTGTTCAGAATCCAGGCACAAACCCAAAAGGATGGAATTTGAACTCAAACCTTATTGGTTATTATTGAGCCTTTCTAATAACTAGTGGCACCCCACCACCTCCCTCTCCCCACAGCCTTTCTATAATCTCTGATTTTCTCTGATTATTGTGGAAGAGTGAATTTTGGGTGCTGTTACTAATTAGCATAGTGTAAGATAAGCAGCAATTTGGTTGGAACATTTTAATAATAGTTATTTTCTCTTTTGCCTGTATTTAAAAGTTCTAATTTAATGAATAAATTATCTTTAGAGATCTTAGTTATTTCTAGTTTTGTTGTTCCATCTGATATGTTAATTTCGTCAACAGATTTATTTCAATAATGGAAAAAGAAAGTTAAAAAAAAAAAACCCTTTTCACCTTGAAGTCTAAACCAACTTGTATGTTAATACCTTAAGGAAGTCTGGTGAATTAAAGAAGTTTTTGCATGGAAGGGCGTGAATGATGAACTTTCACAGAACTTTTTTCATACCTAAAGATGGGGCATTCCTGATCAGAGTCACCTGAATTTATTTTAAACAATTTTAAAAAAATACTCAAAATAAGATTAACTTTCATTTAAATGAACAGCAAGAAGGTGTAGCAGAAATAGCAGTGGACTAGAAACTACAGGACCAAACCCTCACTTTGGCTCCATTCTTAACTGGCTATGTGTGTTGCATCATGAACCAATAGCGTCTCTGGATCTCAATTATTCTCAGAAAACAAGGGAGCAGGAATAGATAATTCCTAAGGCCTTCCAAGCACATGCTTATTATGTTCAGGCTGTGCTCTAGGGGTGTGGGAATGAATAAAACACATTGATCATTCACTCTTATGAGGGAACATGATTTATAAAACTGCCATTGACAAACAAATAGGATACATTCATACAGAGTAAGAGTATAAAGAAAATGAAATGGAAGAAAGGCATGTAAAGAGATGTGAGTTTGTTGAAAGTAAACATTTATATTTGCAAATAAAATATTTATATACAGTGGTAGTCAGGAAAACTCTGATGAGGTTCCTTCTTTGCTGAGATCTGAGTGATGAGAAATAGTTATCCATACAAAATTTAGGGTAGGAGTGTTTCTGGCAGTAAGATACCTAGAGCAAGGTCCCAAATACTGAAGGAGATTGGTGTATTCCAGGAATAAGAAGCTCAGCATGGCTGAAGCGTAGTGAGTGAGAGAGAAAGTGACATGAAGGGAGGGTTAACAAGTGGGCAGTGGCTGGATCATGTGAGTCTCGTTGGCTATGGAGAGGGGTTTGGATTTTATTATCATATTCATGAGCAATTTTGGACCTTTGGACAGTTTTAGGCAAGTAGGGATGGGGTCTCTTTTTGTCTTATTTTATTTTTTAAGGTTACTCGTGGAAATGGACTGTAGTAGGGTAGGGGTAAAAATGAAGCAGACACTAGATAAGAGCCTGTTGCAGTAATCCAGATGAGAGATGATGGTAGCCATGGCAGTGGTGGGAAAAAGAGTTGGGATATGTTACAGAGCTGTAGTTGTGAGTACTTGCTGAGGAGTGGATGTTTATGAGATTGAGCTATTGGCCTGTAAGATTCCATTGTTCTATGCTCCTATCTGAGTTTGCCTCTCTCCCTTCCCACATCTAAGCAGTGGCTGATTGGGGTGAGAAAGGTGGTTTGTGGTTAATAAGACTAATGCAAGCTAGCCTACAGGGAGATCAGAGAGAGACCTTGCATCTGTTAGCTTGTTGCCTCATCTCAATGAGCCAATGGAATGTTCAATGTAAGAGATAATCTCTGGAGAGAAAACTAAAGTGGGGAGTAGTGGTGGCATTTAGGCAAACCTGAACCCTCTGACAAAGCAAATTTCTGCTTCCTTTCCCTTTCAAATTTGTTCCCAAGAACTTGGTACATTCAGTTTGGCTGTAGTGGAGACAGCTGTTTCAAACAGAATTGAATCCAATTTCCATGACATTTTGCACACATGCAGATCTTGGCATTCAAATGATTCGTGAGTGCAATTAATAAATGGCAGCATTATTTTGGAACACTTAGTGCATTATGTTTTCAGGAAAGGCAGTCTACCTAACCTTTAACAATTTATACTCTGCTTTCATTTTTATTTAGTCATTTCACTGTAGTTTTTGGACACTTGTTCCTAAAACATAATTATCTTCCTATTGAGATAAACAGTAGAATGTTATTTTCTTCTTGCCATGACCCAAATTATGGGATGTGTCCATTTTAAAGGAGTAACATGATCAAACTGACGTTTTAAAAATGCCATGTTCATTCTAAACCTACAAAGAATATTCTTGGTGTCTTTGGGATCTTGCCTCTATCTGCTTTTGTCAATAATTTTGTTGCATAAACAACTCTGCCTAGCACAGCTGGGAGGTCTAGATACTGGATGTACTCATTTAGCAGATATTTGAGCCTCTTACTCCATGTAAGGCTCTGTGCTGGACATTTGGGAGAATCTGAAAACAAAAGACTACCTCTGCCTTCCATCTAGGTACTATCCACTTGGGAAGATTGCACAGAAAAGGCTAAATGATGCAGCAATTTTAGAAATGTATAATAATATCAGAAATCTTACAATAGTAGGATGTGACTAGGTGATGAGTATTGGTTTAACACTGTGCTTCTCAAACTGTCAAATACACATGAAGCTCTTAGGCAGCTTGTTAAACTGCACATTCTGATTCAGCAAGTCTACGGGAGTGGAAATAAGGTGAGAATGAGTTCCCCATGGATGCCAATGTTGTTGTCCCATAACCAAATTTTGAGTAGCAAGAGATTAGATTTAAGACCTCTAAATTGTATGCTGAGGTATCAGGTGCTGTAATAAATTCACAAAGACAGCACAAGATATTTTAAATTTTAAAATAAAACAAAACACAGTGATGCTCATCCTCTGCCATGTGAACTACTAGTTTGATATAATGTATAGTTTCAACATTAGATCAAATTACATTCCTTTCAATCTTATCACATCCTTGCAATGTTGGATTCTTGACAGTTGCTGTGATAAAAATGCAAGTAATGTGCAAAAATCAGTGTGGAACAGGCAATGAGGGTTGTGGTGTCCAATCTGAGCTCAAAGTCTGAGCAGTTGTGCTGTGGCTCGACAGGCACACACATCCTATTAGTAAGCAAATGTGGTTATATAAGAATAACATTTTTTTCTTTATAAATTTTAGGAGCACAAGTGCAGTTTTGTTACATGGATATATTGCACAGTGGTGAAGTCTAAGATTTTAGTGTAACCATCACCCAAATAGTGTACATTGTACCCATTAAGTTATTTTTTCATCCCTCACCTCACTCTCGCCCTCCCACCCTTTGGAGACACCAATATCTATTACTTCACACTCTATGTCTGTGTGTACCAATTATTGGGCTCCCATTTATGAGTAAGAACATGCAGTATTTGACTATTTCTGAGTTGTTTTAGTTAAGATAATGTCCTCTAGTTCCATCCATGTTGCTGCTAAATACATAATTTCATTATTTTTAATGGATGAATAGTATTTCATTGTGTATATATACACACGTGCACACACACACACACATATATATATACAGTTATATCACATTTTCTTTATCCAACCATCCATTGATGGACACTTACATTGATTCCATATCTTTACTCTTATGAATAGTGCTGTGCTAAACATATGAAGGTATCTTTTTAATATAATGATTTTTTTTCCATTTGAGTAGATATCCAATAGTAGGGTTGCTGGATGCAATAGAAGTTTCTATTTTTAGTTCTTTGAAAAATCTCCATACTGTTTTCCATAGAGATGATATTAATTTACATTCCCACCAACAGTATACAAGCATTCTCTTTTCTCTACATCCTTGCCAACATCCATAATTTGTTTGAGTTTTTAAATATTTGTCACTTTGACTGGTGTGAGATGATATCTCATTGCGGTTTTAACTTCCATTTCTCTGATGATTACTGTCACTGAGCATTCTTTCATAATTGTGTTGGCCATTTGTAAGTCTTCTTTTGAAAAATGTCTATTCATGTCCTTTGCCCACTTTTAAATGGGGTTATTTGTATTGTTTGTTGTTGAGTTATTAGAGTTTCTTATAAATTCTGGATATTAGTCCCTTGTTGAATGCATACTTGGTAAATATTTTCTCCCATTCTGTAGGCTGTCTGTTCACTCTGTTGATGTATACCTTTTGCTGTGCAGAAGTTTTTAGTTTAATTAAGTCCCGTTTGTCTATTTCTGGTTTTGTTGCTTGTTCTTTTGAGGTCTTAGTCAGGAATTCTTTGCCTAGACCAATGTCCAGAAGAGCTTTCCCTTGGTTTTCTTTTAGTATTTTTATAGTTTCAGGTTCTACATTTAAGTCTTTAATCAATTTTGAGTGATTTTTGTATACAGTATAAGAAAGGGGTCCAATTTCATTATTCTGCATATGGCAATCTGATTTTCCCAGCACCATTTATTGAAAAGAGCGTCTTTCCCCATATTTTTGTTGACTTTGTCAAAGATCAGTTGGCTGTAGACATGTGATGTTATTTCTGGGTTCTCTATTCTGTTCCATTGATTTATGTGTCTATTTTTATACTAGTACCATGCTGCTTTGGTTACTATACCCTTGCAGTATCATTTGAAGTAAGCTAATGTAATGCTTCCAGCTTTGTCTTTTTGCTTAGAATTGCTTTGGCTGTTTGGGCTCTTTTTTGGTCCCATGTGAATTTTAGAATTGTAATCCCAGCACTTTGGGAGGCCAAGGTGGGTGGATCCCCTGAGGTCAGGAGTTTGAGACCAGCCTGGCCAACATTCCAAATCCCTGTCTTTACTAAAAAATTAGCTGGATGTGGTGGCAGGTGCCTATAATCCCAGCTACTCAGGAGGCTGAGGCAGAAGAATCACTTGAACCCGGGAGGTGGAGGTTGTAGTGAGCCGAGATTGCGCCATTGTACTTCAGCCTGGGAGACAGAGCAAGACTCTGTCTCAAAAAAAAAAAAAAAAAAAAGGTTCCTTCTAATTCTGTGAAAAGTTGTGTTTGTATCTTGATAGGTATTGTACTGACTCTGTAGATTGCTTTGGGCAATAGAATCATTTTAATGATATCAATTTTTCTGATCCATGAGCATGAGATGTTTTTCCATTTATTTGTGTCATCTTTAACTTCTTTAAACAGTGTTTTATAGTTTTTCTTGTAGACATCTTTCATCTCCTTAGTTAATATAATATATTCTTAGGTATTTTATTTTTTTGGTATCTATTGCAAATAGGATTGCCTTCTTGATCTGGTTCTCAGCTTGATCGTTAGTGGTATATAGAAATGCTCCTGATTTTTGTATGCTGATTTTGTATGCTGAAACTTACTGAATTCATTTATCAAATCTAAGAGTTTTTTTTAGTGAAGTCTTTAGGGTTTTCCAGCTAAGAGATCATATACTTTCTTTCAATTTACATGTACTTTTTTTTAAAACAGCTGCTAAGCTTTTAGAACATGATTACTTATTAAGTTGTTTGAGCGTAACTACTTAGTAATGAAACTATTAGGTATTTCTTTTGGTCTACAGACCCCATGGAAGAAAGGGAGAGACACCTAGGACCCTGTGAATAGAGGAAGTTTGGGAAACCTCTGGGTTATGTAATAAGTACTATGAATTCAGAGAGGCCTGGAGAGGTCAGTTAAGGTCATGTGAAGGACATGGAAACTGAGACAGGTCTGCAGGGAAATGATGTGGCTGCACACCCCAGATTTTCTAAAATGCATGAAGAATATATGCTTAGATTGACATGTTTATTCAAAACTTCCACTTCTCTGTTCTCTTTGGTTGTTCTTTGAATCCACACAGGCTTCTGCTGAGGACAACTTTTGTGCCAGGCAGGACCCACATTGTGGAGTCAGCAGAGGCAGAACAGAGTAGCCTCCAGAATCTCAAAACACATGCTCTAATCTGGAGAGTGGTTTGGTGCACTGGTCTATGCCTTTGGTGCCAGTGTTGTCCTTCCTTGGTGAATAGTACCAATGCCAGCTGGCATTCATCATGGCAAACCACAATATGCTTCTGTCATTTAAATTTCTCCAAAACCCTAAATTCTGTTTTCATTGTCTGAGTGACATTAGTTGTTGTTAAGCAAACCAATTTTTAAATTGTCCTTCTCTTGGCCAGATGTGGTGGCTCACGCCTGTAATCCCAACACTTTGGGAGGCCGAGGCAGGCGGATCACTAGGTCAGTAGATTGAGACCATCCTGGCTAACACGGTGAAACCCCATCTCTACTAAAAATACAAAACAAAACAAAACAAAAAAA
This sequence comes from Chlorocebus sabaeus, assembly GCF_047675955.1. Taxonomy (NCBI): domain Eukaryota; kingdom Metazoa; phylum Chordata; class Mammalia; order Primates; family Cercopithecidae; genus Chlorocebus; species Chlorocebus sabaeus. Next base: position 14,370,899 of record NC_132910.1, read on the forward strand.
AACAGCCGGTTGTGGTGGCAGGCGCCCGTAGTCCCAGCTACTGGGGAGGCTGAGGCGGTAGAATGGCGTGAACCCGGAAGGTGGAGCTTGCAGTGAGCCAAGATCGCACCACTGCACTCCAGCCTGGGTGACAGAGCGAGACACCATCTCAAAAAAAAAAAAAAAATTGTCCTTCTCTCATACTTTTTTGGGGAACAAGTCTATATTTTCTCCACAGAACACACATTGATTTCTAGAGAGTGCTTCAACACGAACATGTTAATAAAGTTTCTGGTCAATTTTACTAATCACTTTCCTCCCTCACCCAACTGGTAATGGTGTTGAGTTTGGAGGAATGGGCAATGGAAAAGGAACTGGGGTTCAAGCAGCAGGCAATGGGGAACTTCTTGGTATAGAGCAATAGTGAGGTAGGAAAGCAAGTGACATTTTAGGAAGATTATTTTTGTAGTGTTATTCAGGATGGATTGGAGGGAGGAATGGCCAGGGAAGCTACTATCAGAAGCTCTAGTGTGTGGTGACAGTGGCAGTGGAAATGAGAATGAAAAGAAAGAGATGCAGCGAAAGATCCATGGGACTTTAGCCAAAAAGAGATGCCGCAAAAGATACAAGGGACTCTAGGCACTGGTTGCTTATGATGTGAGGCAGATGGAGGAGGTGGAAAACATGCTGAGGATCCCAGAGGGCTGGGACGCTAGGGGAATGATGGGGAAACAGAGGAAAGCCAAGAGGGAAGACCGCATTTTGCAAGTCTTCAAGAGGTAAGTTTGGGTTTTGATGTATTGAATTTCAGTCATGGTGGAAATATGCCATTGCAGTGAGAACTGGAGATAAAAAGACCAGGGGTAGAGGTTTGGTCAGTGCAGAGGTAAGAGGTGAAGGACTGGTGATGAGGACATACTCTGAGGGAAAGCGTGGGTGTGAAAGTCCAGCTGCACGGTGAACTGTGGGGAGCACCTAATCTGGTGGGGCAGCAGGATAAGACAGAGCCAATGAATTAAACAAAGAAACAACAGTCAAAAAACTTGGAAGAGGACAGTACATTTTAAGGTGGACTGAAGGAAGCTGGAGAATTTCATTGATCCAGTGGCTCATAGGTGTAGAGTATGATCTTAGGTATTTTTCACACATCAGTACACGGATTACCCACAACACACTTTGAGCTAGATAGCTTCTTCCTCATTTACAGTTGAGGAAATTGATGGTCAGAGATACTAAGTGACTTGGCCAAGGTCATTCAGATATCAAGTGGAAGAATTTGAACCCAGGTGCTAAGTTTTAATCCAAAGTACTTGCTCTTCCCCTAAACTTTTCAAGAGTGGAAATGAAGATGGTTAAAAGATTCTTGTGACCATTGAGAGCAAAGGGTCTTAGCCTTTGGTTCTTAAGGGCTCTCTGGATAAACTTCAGGAAGTTTTTTAATCCCTATAATTATATGCAAAATTTTGTATGCAAAAAAAGTTTACACCCTCCTGCCCACCCACAGTGAGATGATCTATAACATCTACCAGATTCTCAAAGGGATTTTGAATCCTACCAAGAATTTCAGAACAGCTGTTCTAGATGGCTGTTTTAGTGCAGCAGTGAAGGTTAGGGAATTATGGATTAAATAGGTAGTGAGGAAGACAAAAGTAGTCTGCGACATAATCGAGAAATTCAGCTCTGAAAGAAGAAAAGAATAGTACAGTAGCTTGAGGAGGTAAACAAGTGAAGCTTTTATTTAGTATTTTTTTTAAGACAGGGAGATGTCATCAGGCACAGTGACTCATGCCTGTAATCCCAGCTCTTTGGAAGGCCTGGCTTGAGCCCAAGAGTTCAAGATCAGCCTGAGCAACACAGTGAGACCCCCATCTCTACACAAAATACAAAAATTAGGTGTGCATGGTGGCCTGCTCCTGTAGTCCCAGCTACTTAGGAGGCTGAGGCAGGAGGATCACCTGAGCCTAGAAGGCAGAGGTTGCAGTGAGTCAAGATTGCATCACTGTACTCCAGCCTGAGTGACAGAGTGAAATCCTGTCTCAAAAAAGAAAAAAAAAGAAAAACGAAGATAGACAGATATGAGATATGAGCCTGCTTGGCAGCAGAGAGGAAGAATCTAGTGATGAAAGAGATATTGATGACCTAAGGGTAGGAGGGGGAGTGGGTGCTGACTAAGGAAGTTCACCAGAGACAGGAAAAAGGTTGGTAGTCTCTCCTGGGGATGTCAGTCTCCATTAATCACTGCTGGTGTTCTGTTAGCTGGTTCAGTGAGATTCTAGGAAAATTCTCTCTCAGAAATATAGTCCAAAATATCTATAAAAAAGATAGGAGGGAAGAGAGAGAGGGAGGGAGGGAGGAAGAAAGAAACAAAGGGAGGGAGGGAGGAAGGAAGGAAGGAAGGGAGGCAGGGAGGGAGGGAGGGGAGATGGCAAACAAGTCCCGTAATGTTTCTCTAGGATCAAGGCAAGGAGAAGGAAGGTGAGAGAAAGCAAATCGCCTAAGTGGTCAAAGCCAATTCTGTGACATCTTTCTTCTTAGGGGTCAAAGCTAATTCTGTGACTATGTCTACTTTGTGCGTTAAGAAGAGGTAGAGACTCTCAGAGTCAAAATCCACACTCAGAGCTTTCAGGGATACACTAAAAGAAAAACTCCTTCTGTCTTCCAAGTACCGTCATTTTTAAAGTTAGAGGGAGAGGGAGGGGATCTGGCTAGGCTGTTTTTATTACAAAACTCTTCATCTGTTTTTATCTCCTGAGTTTCAGATACATTTAATTAGTCTTTCTAAATGCCGTATTCTGCTTTTAATGCATTTTTTTTTAAAGAAAACCTCTTCTTCATGCAGATCCAAATTAAATTTGGTGTTTTGTTTACATGAAGGAAAATATAAGGATTGCCTTGTTTGATTCTCCATGGACTGTGGGCATTGTATTTTGGAGCTTGTTTTTAAACAAAAATAGAATTTTATTATTATTATGAATAGATGCCCATGGAATACCAAAAAAGAAATTGAGTTCAAGTGTATAACTTCTGGGCATTATTAGCTCACAATTCACTAAGGTATGCATAGGTGCAGAAGTTTTTAATTAAAAAAATACATATATACATACACACACGTATTTTACCTAAATTAAAATTTTGATTAGCATGAAATGTATGTTCAGATTCTACTTTGTGCTGGGCGTTGTGTTGTCAATTTCAAGGAGTTCAGAATCAAATCAGTAAACAGAAAGGTGAGTAAATTAAGAATTTTAATAAAAATAATAACTAACATTTATTGAGCACTAAGTCTGTGCCAGGCACTGTTCTAAGTGCTTTACAAGTATTAATTCACTGAATCCTCATGATAAAGCTACGTCATAGCCACTAGTATTATTCTTATTATTTTTATTTTTTATTTTTATTTTTTGAGACAGAGTCTTGCTCTGTCGCCTAGGTTGGAGTGCAGTGGTGTGATCTATGCTCACTCCAAGCTCTGCCTCCCGGGTTCACGCCATTCTTCTGCCTCAGCCTCCCGAGTAGCTGGGACTACAGGCGCCCGCCACCACGCCCGGCTAATTTTTTGTATTTTTAGTAGAGTCGGGGTTTCACTGTATTAGCCAGGGTGGTCTCTATCTATTGACCTTGTGATCCGCCCGCCTTGGCCTCCCAAAATGCTGGGATTACAGGCGTGAGCCACTGCGCCCCGTATTATCCTCATTTTGTAAGCGAGGAATTGAAGGATAGAATAGTTAAATAACTTGCCCAGGGTCACACAGCCAGTAAGTGGTGGCTCTAAACATCCCGCGTTCTGACCGGTAAGTGCAGTTATGGAAACGGAAAGCCCAGGACAGCAGGGGCTAGGAGAAAGGATTGATGGAGGTAGAGGATGCTTCCCCATGCAGGTGACCTTGGAGTTGAGATCCTAAGGATGAAGCGGGTGGTAAATTATAGGAAGAGAAGTCTGAAACAGCAGGGTGAGTTCTGGAACTCTAGCAGTTTGGTGTTGCTGGAGTGTGTTGTTGGAGGAGTAAATATTGGGTGGAAAATGAGATTGGAGAGATATCCAGGAGGCAGATCATAAAGGCCTTGAATGCCCTACCCAGCAGCTTAGACTTTGTCCTAAGTCTTGTGAAAGAGTAAAAGGAGAGATACAGATGCATCTCAGAGCAAAACACTGGAGGTGATTATATAAGTGTCTTATTCTCTGAACCCTTCTAGATTCTTAGTTTTTAAAAAATATACATAATAAAAAAAAGAAAAAGAAAAAATAACCCAAGAAACTACAAAGGTTTATAAAAATGACGTAAGTTACGGAAAATTTTAACTTACTGCTGACTTAGTTCCTTGATTAGTAAACAACACATCTCCTTTGTTTCTCATTAATAAGAGATTAATGAGATAGATAAATTAATTTTAATTCATACTATTATTAATTAATAATAAATAAAATGAGGATGTAGTAAAAACCTGATTGTCCTCCACGCTTTGGGAAAGACATCTCTTGAGTGTTAACAGAATAATTTGCTTTATGCCTGCAGTTTAGATTCTGTCCCCAGACTCAATTCTAAGCTTTATTCTGGGGCTAAATTGCAGTCCTGTATGCACTGTGTAATTCATGTATGTCCTGCCCATATGTTCCAGGCTCTCCACCTTTCTAGAAACAGGCTTTCTTTTCACATACACATTAAATAGTATGAGGCCCCCTCTCCTGTGTTATGAAAAGGCCATGCCTTCCCAAGATTGCCAACACTTCCCAGGGGTAACACATTATCAGGGTCACCTCCTGCTTTGAATTCCTGCTCCCAATAAAATTTTCTTCTCTTTCATAATCATACCAGCTTATTTAGTCTCCCTCCCTCCTTAAACAAAACAACTGCTTTCTTCGTAATAATTTTTGCCTTTCTTCTGAGTCAACAAGTGTAAACTGCAAACAACTTTTAAAGTAACAGTTTTCTTTACTATTACAATAATACCTTACATTGCTACATGTATTATAATTGCCCAGTACATTACAGTTTTCAAAACATTTTCACACTAGAGCAGGTATTACTGTTCTCATTTGAGAGGGGAATGGAGGGGAAACTAGCATTTGTAGACTGCATTTTATGAGCCAGCCATGGTGCTCCCTTCTTCACATATTTGAGTTCATTAGCATATGGAATCTAATTAAACCCATTTTCCCTATCATTCTTCACAAAACTTTTGCAAAAGCACATGTAACTGTTATCTATTGCCGTATAACAAATTTATACAAATTTAGCAGCTTAAAACAACAAATATTCATTACCTCACAATTTTTGTGGGTCAGGGATCTGGTTGTGGCTTGACTGGGTACCTCTGGGTCAAGGTCTCTCAGGAGGTTGCAGTTCTGCTGTTGGTCTGGGCTGTGGTCTCATCTAAAGGCTTGACTAGGGGAAACTTATCTTCTAAGCTCATAATATAGCTGTGAAAAGGCCTCAGATCTTAACCTAGCTGAGGTCTCCCTCAGTTTATTCCCATGTGGGCCCCTCCGTAAAGCAGCTCACATATGGTAGCTGGCTTCCCTATAGTGAGTGAGCAAGAAAGTGAAGTGAGCTCTCAAGTTGGGAGGCACGGTCTCTTTGTACTCTAATCTTAGAAGTAATATCTCATTACTTTCGCCGTATTGTATTTGGTAGAAGTGAATCACTGGATCAAACCCACACTCAAGGGAGTGGATTATACATAAATACCAGAAAGCAGGACTTTTGGGGGCCACTTTAGAACTTGCCTACAATAGCATTATCATCCCCACTTTATAGTGGAAGACAAAGGGAGGTTAAAGAGAGTAAGAAAATTGATCAAGATCTCACAACTAGCAAATTAAAAAACCAGCAGTAAACTCTGATTTGATGTTCTAAGAGGAAAATGTTCCAAAAACATCTCTTTTTTTAATCAATAAAGAGAGCTAAGTCAAGGATATCAGCAATTTTTATTAAAAACAAAACAAAACAGAAGGTCCTTCCAGTGACTTCCTTGGGTTCAGCACAGATTCAGCCACATCCTTTATCCAGTGGTTCCCAAATACTAGTCAATGCCTAGGAAATAGTTTTGGCCAGTCTGCAGCAAACTAAGACATATAAGAACTATGTAGAAGTTTTTCATAATAATAACGTTCAATGAAAAAGTCTTTTCTTTATTCTTTTTCTTTTCATTTTGAGTTGCTAAAACTGTCTTTTGTAATGTGTTAGCAATAATAGAATGATAGTCTTTCTAAAAAAGTATTAGTCTTATTTGACACAATGAATAATATGAAACACTCTGCTAGATTCCTGGTTTTTTTAATGAACTTTCACTGGTTTTTGAAATTCGAGAGTTTTTCTCTGCTTCACATCACAGTTACACAATCCTGTAAAGTGTCCCTTAATAGAATGATGTCTCTGAGCTTTAGATAAGATCCTCAAATGTTAAAGAAAGTCTCAAGTATGTTTAAAACATTTAGTAAGGCAGGAGAGTAGGGTTTTATTTATAGGAAGTAAATAAAATCATTTTTCCTCAAACTACTAAAAAATAAACATTTATATTTTATAATAGTTTTCGATTTACAGAATGCAAAGATAGAGGGTTCTTGTATTCCCTCATCTAGTTTCCCGTACTGTTAATATCTTACTTTACTAGGAGACATTTATCACAGCTGAGGAACCAACACTGACATATTATTATTAACTATGCTCTACAATGTATTCAGATTTCACTAGTTTTCCCCTGATGTCCTTTTCCTCTTCCAAGATCTTACTCAAGATACCACATTACTTTAGTAGTTGTGTCTTCTCAGCCTCATCAAGTATCTAATAGTTTTCTCTGACTTTTCTTGTTTTTGATGACCTTGATAGTTTTGAGGGATATTTGTCAGGCATTTTGTTGAATGTCACTCAATTTAGATTTTTCTACTGTTTTTCTATAAAGATTCAGAACTCTAAGAAGACAAAATAATTTACACTGAAGCCAAACACAATTTATGAAAGATATAAGAAACCTGAGTTCTAGGCCAGGTGTGGTGGGTCACGCCTGTAATCCCAGTACTTTGGGAGGCCAAGGTGGGCGAATCACAAGGTCAGGAGTTTGAGACTAGTCTGGCCAATATGGTGAAACCCCATCTCTACTAAAAATACAAAAATTATCCTGGTGTGGTGGCAGGCACCTGTAGTCCCAGCTACTTGGGAGGCTGAGGCAGGAGAATGGTTTGAACCTGGGAGGCGGGGGTTGCAGTGAGCTGAGATCGTGCCACCGCACTCCAGCCTGGGTGACAGAGAGAGACTCTGTCTCGAATAATAATTAAAAAAAAAGAAATCTGAGTTCTAGATCCTTGGGATATAGCTCTACAAATTCCAGAGTTCTGCAACAGTGATCTTTCTAAAGCACAAAACTTCTTGTGTCTTCATTCTCACAATCTAATCTTTCAATAACTCCCAAAGATTGTAAGATTAATACCATTTATTCAATGATTACCTACCAAGATCCAGGTACTATGCTGTTACTGGTGAGTCAAAAAGGCATACAACTTTATGTTGAATATCAAGAGGCTTTCAGATCCCACTTTCATCCTCCCTTTGACCTCTGAATGTATTATTTTCCTCTACAGTGGTTAATTCCATTGTTAATGTAAATCAATTTAGCACCTACCTTAGATTTTGTCTATTTTTCAGCTGTACTTGTTTTCCTGATCTGCACATAAAGGATCACAACACAAGCACAGATACCTTTCAAGGTGGCTGGAGTGGGATAAGCACCAGGGGAAAGAGGAAGAGGAAATCTCTTGTTGCTGACACTTGAATGTTTTTTGATGCTTGAATATTTTGACAGGGACAAGGAGAATTATAGGATACAGGCAACAGAAAGTTGAACAGAGGTTCAGAAAAAGCATAAAAAAGGAGTGAACAATTCTACCTGGGAGGACAGAATCAGATGCATAGTCTCTAAGGTACCATTAAACTGAAGTTTAAAAGCTATCCAGATGGATGGTGGTTTGAGTTGTATTGTGTCTCCCCAAAATATATATTCCTCTTAACCCCCTGTGAATGTGACCTTAGTTGGTAATAATGAGTCTTCAGATTAAATCAAGTTAAGATGAAGTCATACTGGATTAGGGTAGGCCCCAACCCAATGACTGGTATCTTTATAAAAGAGAAATTTGTACACAGAGAAACATGGGGAGAACACTACATGGTGGCAGAGGCAGAGATTGGGGTGATGCATCTACAAGTCAAGAAAATGCCAAGGATTGCCAGCAACCACTAGAAACTAGGAGTGAGGCATGCAACATATTCTTCCTCTAGACCCCAGAAAGAATCAAACCTGCTAGCACCTTGACTTTGTACTTTTAACCTCTGGAACTGCGAGATAGTACATTTCTGATGTTTTAAACCATCCAAGTTTGTGGCAATTTGTTATGGCAGCTCTAGGAAACTAATATAGATGGCGTATGGAAGAAAATAGTGGACAGAAGACTCAGCACAGTGAAGGCCTAGACTGTAAAGTAGTCTAGGCATCTGCTTATGGAAGATCCTCAGGAACAATTTGTAGGTGGGGTTTCAGACCCCTGACCCTACTATTAATAGGCTGTTACTACTGTATGTTAGTATCAGGCAAAGGACGGCTTAGACTTTCTAAAATATTACCTGCATATCTACAATAAGGGAGAACATTTAAAGTCTGTAAACACACTATTACACATACTTGTTTGTTTTTTGCATTTCTTTAAAAATTAAAAAGAATTTGTTCTTTTCTATTCCAAATATGGTAAAAGAAAGTTGTAACTGCATATCTGTTCTGTGAAACATAAGAAAAGAAACCCTTTTCCCTGCTCCCCTTGCTGGAACATTATGCTTACTTGGCTGTAGGCTGGTGGTAAATTCCTCTGTATCTCTCCCTTGCCAAGGAGCTCTCATAGCCATGAGACGGAGGGTAATTGAGGTGAGTGAGAGGGGTTTACAATCTTCTTCCCAGGGAGAAGTTCAAGTAATGCTGGAGGATAATAAGCTACCTTCTGAGAAGAGTGGGCTCATCAGTGGCTGAGTATTGGCTTTGATGACTGAGATGTATATAGGAGGGAAGCACCCAGCTAGCTCATAGCCCACGCAGGGCTCAACACTCCTCAAAATGAATATTGAACATTTAAACATTTAAAGAATGTTGGTTTTGAAGTGGCATCAAGTTATTCAGCTTTACTAGGGAAAGGTTGGGGGCAGGCAGGCACTTATGTGTCTCCTTTGGTCCTCTATGGAGCCCTACCTGGTATAATTATAGTAGCTGATATAAAATGAACTCTATGTGCCAGGCACTGGGCTAGTTTACAAAAAAGATCAGCATTGATCTTCAAATCAATCCTTTAAGGAAGGTAGTATTATGACTCCATATTACAGATAGAAAAGCTGAGGTTTCAAGGGGCTAAGAAATGTGCCCAAAGTTACATGACTAGGTAAGTGTTGCAGCTGAAATTGATAGCTATGTCTAATTTCAAAGCCCCAGTAGCATTTGAGAGGTAACTTAGGGGAATGAGGGTGAAGGACAATGCAGGAATGGAGGCTGACATTAGATCTTAGACATCCTTGGCTGCCCCACTAAAGACTTTGGACTTTGTAAATATGCAACAAGGACCACTGAACAATTTTAATCAAGTAAGTCAGAGCATCCGGTTTTAGTAGGTCTTCAGTCAATATCTGTTGAATGGACATCAACAACCTGTGGTTTATAAACTACAGAAAATGTACTGGAGGAGGGCAGGACCAGAGGAAGGGAGGCCAGTTAGGAAGTTGGAGAATAGACCAGGAAAAAAAGAGTTGAAATTTCTTAGCATGTCACACAGGGTCCCACTATGCTCTCTCTGTGTTCTCCTATTTAAGAACATCGGGCAGACTTAATCAAAGGTGTCCATGAAATAACCCTACCCCTCTTGAATTTCACCCAACTCATCCCACAACATTTAAAATCCATCTTTCCAATACCAATGACATGAATTCTGAAGGGAACCAATTAATTATGCAAAATTTAGAGTCCACCTTGGAGCGAATCAGAGACTTGAGATCAGAATAGTCTTTGCCTGATCTGATGTGATTCCTTCTTTTTACCCTATATGCAGCCCATTCTGTTGGGAAACTGGCTGAACTCACACTCAAGTATCATGCCTCGGCTTTGCCAGGCATATTGAGCCCTGCATGGGCTATGAAATATCTGAATGCTACCCTCCTGTGTACAAGTCACTCATCAAATAGAGTAGTAAGCTCACTTTACTTCAAACTGGCATTTGGTAGTCTTTATTTCCTTCCAACTCTTTCAATCTTGAACTCAAACTGTCTGCATTGGTAAACCTTTTATTCTAGCCCTGGCATTTCCCGGAATGTGATAGGCTTGCCCCAGATTCATCCCTTTCCTTATGTTTTTTCTTCTTCCTGGAAGGTCTTCTCTTCTCTTGTTTATCTCATGGATTTCCCACTCATTCTTAAAGATTTCGTTCAAGTGTTACTCTCTCTGAAGACTTCTTTTGTCCTGCTCCCTCATCTTCCAAAACTCTGTGCTCATATCAGCATCTCTTTAATTACACTGGTGCATATACAGCCTTTCTATCATATCAAATTATTTGACTAGGTTTTGTACATGTCTGTTCATGAATTCAGTAAGTGTTGATTGAAAACCTGCTATGTGTTAGGCACCGGGTGCCTAGTAATGCAGGAATTTCGTGCTCGTTTATGAGAGCTGCCACCCCTACAAATCCACACTGTTTCTAAGTGTGTTTGTTTTACTGTTGTAAATGTTTTCATAAATAGTAACTACCTCCCTACATACCCTCTTTTGGGTTTGTAGGCAGTGGTGCCAAAGAAACATCAGGATCCCAGAAGTAAAATATTCATTCAGTGTAACTTTGGGTTAAAATGGTTCTCTGTCATTTAGCCATTTAGCCAAGTAGCTAGTATACTATTTTTTGTGTTACAGCTAAATGCAATTTTTCCTTACAGCATTTTTATTTTTAAATAGTATCTATAGCTTATAAAATTACTATAGTTATCTATAAATATATATTTATAGATAATATGTATATTATAACTTCTTGTAATAATACTCTGATTGTGAATAGCTGAGAAAATACAAAGAAATATAAGGAATAACACTAAAGTCACCAGTAACCAAACCATTTAAGAAAAGTCTCATTAATATTTTGGTGAGTTTTCATTCACATTTACATAAAATATATATTCATATATGCATAAGCATCTATTTAATGGAGTTGAGAATAATATTGCAAAAAAAGTTGCATTCTACTTTTCTCCTTTAACCTTCTATTATAAATACTTTGCATCCCTCAAAAAATTCTTAGTAAACAGAATTTTGAATGATTTCATACTTTCATATTATTATATTAAGATTGGCTTAATCAATCTCTTATTGTTGGATATTTAAGTCATTTCTGGGTGTTAGCTATTATAAATAATATTGTAATGTACATTTTTACAAGAATATTTATAATAGCTTTATTAACAATAGTCAAAAACTAAAAATAGCCCGAATGTTTATCCACAGAAGAATGAACAAATTGTTGTATATTCATACAATGGAAGACTACTCAGCAGTATAAAGAAAAAAGGTACTGATACACAAAATAACAGAGATGCATCTCATAAACATGCTCTGTGAAAGATATTAGACAGGAAAGAGTCCATACTGTGTAATTTCTCTTACACATACTTTTAGGATGAGATATACAGAAAGAATAGTAAAGATTAGAATAGTGGTTGCCTCTAGGGGAGGCAACTGGCTGGAATGGGCAAGGCGGAACTTTCTGGGGAGATGAGACAGGCTGTGTTTGGATTGGAATGGTAGTTGCATAGGTATATACATTTGTCAAAGTTCATAGAACTATACATTGTAAATTCATGAACTTTATCATATGTAAATTGTTCCTTAATTTGTTGAAATTTTTAAAATGGTAATAAAAAGAGGAACTGTAAATAAAGAGAATTAAAAGACATATCAAGTTAAACAAAAAAAAATGGACAAGGCTATAATGTTTAGGGATGTAGACTTGAGTGATGAAATTATAGAGAAATGTGAGGAAGCAATTATAACAGTTACTTTAGTGGTATAGGAGAGGACAGTGTTGGGTACAGGGCCAGTGAAAAGGATTCTGGGAGGCTGTCAATGGTCTTTCTTCAGCTGGTTTGAGGTTGTGACGGTGTTCACTATATAGTGATTCATTAAGTAATTTTTTTTGATGCAGGTTTGTGTTATTTGTGTTTTATTTGATGACAAGTAAGAACTTTTTTAAAAATTAAAAAGCAAACCCAGTGAATCACTATAGACAATTAATGTTCAAAGGTCTCTCTGATAACGTGACTTTGTGATGAAACTTGAAGAAAAACAGTATGAAAAGAATCTGGCTATGTGAGGAGAAGCGGGGAAGACCCAGGAAGGGAATGCCATTGACAAATGTACCTAGGAAAACCAGAAGAAGACCATAGAGCTTGAGTGAGGACCACACTGGGGACGTGTGAGATTTAGTGGGGGAAGAAAGCATGTGCTGAAAACATACACGAGTGTGTGAAGAACAGTTACAGAGCTTGGATTTTATTCTATGCAAAAGGAGAAAACATTGAAGGGTACTACACAGGAAAGAAACAGACTCCAATTTATGTTTTAAAATAATTATTGTGGCTGCTCTGTGAAGGATGGATGCAAGGGAAACAAAATGGAAACAGGACGTTAGCAAAGTAGTTGGGTGAGAGAGATGCAGTACGTGGGGTTTCGGTGGCGACAGTGAAGACGGTTAAATGTGAATCTTTCTGCGTTTGGCTATAGAGTGATGAGAAGTGAAGAATTTAGGAGTCTGCTTTCCTTCATAAATAACAGAATAGACAATTATATCATTTACTAAAATAGATATGTGATGGGAGGAAAACTTTGAGAAGGAAAACTAAGAGTTAACTTTAAGAGGTGGGAAATCAACAATCCAACCAGAAATGTGGAAGTTTATTTCCACTTCATACTAACCCTGCCATCCCATGTAAGTGTTCATCCAGCTTACCTCTGAGCCTCTGCTTCTTGCAACTAACTCTTGTTCCAGCCATAGTGTCCTTGTTTGTTCCATCTGCCTTGCTCCTAGCCCTTATCCATGTCTGTGCCCTTTAAATATATTTTTCTGTTAACAAATACCCTTTCTTATTATATTTCTGTCACTAATTTAGCATCTGTTCACCAAGACTCACTTTATATCGTATTGCCTTTGGTCCCTGTCCAGCCCATCTCCTATTTTTGTGTGACCCGTGAGCTAAGAATAGTTTTTACATTTGTAAATGGTTATACAGTTTAAGTGCTTATATAATAGCCTAGGTTTTGCCTCTTGGACTGAAAAGCCTACAAAAAATGTACTATCTGGCCCATTTAAATTTGCTGACCCTTGTTCTAGATGCTTAGGAAAGATGTTAATTCATTATATTCAAAGATTCCTTGGGGTGTTAGGACTTAATTCTCTCATGGAACTCTGCTGAGGAGGCTAAGAGAGAAAGTACTTACCCCTAAGCCACGTGTTTTTTGCTGTCTCAGCTGAATGTCCAGGTTGTTAGAGAGGTGTTAACAAACTAAGATCTCTTCTCTGCAGCTGAGCTACTATTCCCATCCTCCAGTACTGCTTAATCTCTATGATCTCTTTTCCTCTATCAACCCTTTAGTAACCACTCTCTGGGAAGTCTTCCCCTTGCATGTATATACTAGACGTCAGTCAAAAACTCATGGATGAAATCCAGAGAACTTCTAGGCTCTTCCTCTGCACAGGTCCTTCTTCTCTGTTGTGCTCTTGTTATGGACTGAATGTTTGTGTCCTTCTAAAATTAATAGGTTGAATTCCTAACCCCCATTGTGATGATATTTGGAGTTGAGGCCTTTGGGAGGTAATTAGATTTAGATGAGGTCATGAGGGTGGGTGGCCTCGTAATGTGATTAGTGTTCTTAGAAGAAGAGGAAGAAAGATTAGCATTCTCCATCTCTCTATGCCATGTGAGGACACAGCAAGAAGGTGACCATTTGCAAACCAGGAAGAGAGCCTTCACTGGGGAACAGACTCAGTGGACACCTTGATGTTGGACTTCCCAGCCTCCAGAACTGTGAGAGATAAATTTCTGTTGTTTGAGCCACCCAGACTACAGTATTTTGTTATAATAGCCTAAGCTAAGATACCTCTTCTGCAGATTCTACCCATTTCAGTTGCCTGCCCCAAATTCTGATCTCTGCCTCCTCAGCTCTGAAAGACCACTGTGCTCTGCTTGGCTGCTTAGGCAGGGCTCTGAGGGAATAAGTGTCTCTTCTCTGTCCTGGCTCTAGCCTTTCCACCTCCGGGTTAAAGTATAACTCCCATCTGAATCCTAGAATCCTAAAACCATCACTTATATTTATCTCACCTTCTGAAGTAATGAGATAATCTAGGAAGATGTTCTCAAATGGACAAGTTAGATAACAGTTAAGCTCAAATAAAAAGAAAAACAGTCACTTGTGACACCGTTAATACATGACAGCCACAATCGAGCAAGACCTTACTCTAAATCTTATTGTATATCGTGATCACCTAAGGAGCATTAAAAAATAGATTCCTGGTGATTTTTGCCTCATAATGTACTTTTAAAGGTACTTTAGGGGAATCCTCATACAACTAGCCTAACCCTGAATCTCAAACATATACATTTAGGAATTCCAATGGTTATATGTCATTTATCTCCACCCACTAGATTCATTCTCTATTCTTTACTGCCAGCCCTGCACCCTGGGGGCTGACTCATGCAGAAAGCATACTCTCATGGATGCCGTGCTCTCTCAGCTCCTTGGTTAGAGATTAGAGGGCCTAGTATCTCTTTCCCAGGATCCTTCCCGGAATTCTGGTTTTGATAGTGGTTATTCCCTCTATGGCCACAGCCAGTGGTTTGCTGTTGCTGTGGCTTGTTAAATTTCCAGTAATTTTGTGGGTCAGTTGCTAAACATAGTCAGTATTAAAAAATAAAGTGCATATATATATATGTACAATTAAATATATTAAAAATAACAAATTCAAAACCTATGACTTCCCAATTATTTTACTGCATTTTACTATTATCTATGCTTTTGAAGTTCCTTACCTCTACCTGTGTGATCAAAATACATAATGATGTGCTATTCTGCATCTCTTCCAAACTTCACGTTCACTGACCACATTGGTAGCTTGAGATTGTCCATAGTGGGAGGATTTACTGCATAAAAGTCAGTATTACAAGTAGGATTGTTTTTTTTTTTTTTTTTTTTTTTTTTTTTCAACTGAAGAGCAGGCTGTTAAACATTTCCCAGGAGGCACACCACTGGCTCCAGCTACTATGAACGGCTCCTCTTCCACTATCTCAGCTCTCTTCAGGCCCTAGGAATACTATACCCCCACTTTGGGTCTTAAGGCCTATGGATGATAACAGTTTCCCCTCACTGTTAACACCTGGATTCTTGTTAGTTCTCTTACCTCTAGCCATACCTTCAGAATAGTCCCTTCTTTAGACTCACATCAGTCAAACCCTTTTGAGTTGACATCTGTTTCCTACTGGATCTCTGACTGATACAGGCACCATCTCCAGAGACCAGTACTTTCAGAAGTGCAACTGGTAGAAGACAAATACTGTAAAATGTAGATAACTTTCACACTGAAGTAGGTTAATTGGTCAAATGTTTAAGAAAAACTAAATCTAACAAAAATAGGGATGTTTCTTTACTGTAGGACATCTCAAAACCTTTTGTATAGGTAATATATTTTGTGATATACCTTAAACTTTCATGGCCTTTTTTTTTTCTATAAAACTTCTATTGCAACCAATTTTCCAAGAGACACTGCTATGGAGTTGTTTTAGAAATACTATATTAGGGGCCAGACATAGTGGCTCACACCTGTAATCCCAGCACTTTGGGAGGCTAAGGGGGAACGATTGCTTGAGGTCAGGAGTTCGAAACCAGCCTGATCAACATGGCGAAACCCCATCTCTACTAAAAATACAAAAATGAACTGGGCATAGTTGTGCATGCCTGTAATCCCAGCTACTCGGGAGGCTGAGGCAGGAGAATTGCTTGAACCCAGGAGGTGGAGGTTGCAGCAAGCCAAGATCACACGACTGTACTCCAGCATGGGCGACAGAGTGAGACTCCATCTCAAAAAGAAAAGAAAAGAAAAGGAAAAAGAAAAGAAAAGAAAGAAAGAAAGGAAGGAAGGAAAACAATATCAGTGTTAGGCACTATATTGGAAATTGACCTAAAAGAGAAATGCTTTAGTAATTCTCACAAGGTGTTTATATTTTTAAAGCTAATGAAACTGATAGATGCTGCCATACTTATATACTAACATCATTTTTATCCATTGACATTGAGGAATAAGTGTTGTACACGTAAGTAGACATTTTAAATGTCTGAATATTACCCCCAGGAACAGTGAAAATAAATTTAAATTATTTTGAATGGAGAGAATTTTTAAATGTATGATGACTTTATGATGTATGTATGATGACGACTTGAAACATTTCTCAGTATGCTTTGGAGGTCAGTAGCTGTTGATTTATCCCTACATGTAATGACTCCAAACTTCAGGTTTTATATTTTCATGGATGTGCTTATTTCCCTCTGTGTCAGGTTGTCAGCTAACATTGCTTACAGTTGTCAATGCATCTAATTCTAGCTTCCCTCTTGCTTCTAATCTTCTCTAACATGGGAAACCAGATATCCAAGCTGGTTAGAATTGTGTATACAGTGATGGGGGATGTTTATCCCCTAAATTCTAGGTTGATATGGCTGTCAGATAAATGGTCTCCAGAGAAGATACATAATGTATCCAACTTAGCCCAAATTTAAGAGAACTAAATTGAGTCCGTTTAATTTTCACAAATATGTGAAGTAACAAACGCCAGTAAATAGAATATATTTTGTGGAAATTAATCTTTCAGCCTAAAGTTATTTTCACAAGATACCTTTTAAAATACAGACAACTTTTCAGTTTTTGGTGAAGCTAAGCCTATTTTCTTGACATCCATTTTGTGAGTTTTATGTCAGACAAATTAATTCCAAAGGGAAAAATAAATATTCACTTTTTTTTTTCTTTCTTGACTGGCTCTTCAATCCAGGGTTGAGATCATCTCTGTGGGATGACATCTCAGAGAACCCAAACATCTGAAGGAGGGAGAACACGAAAATCACAAGAAAAACCCCAAGGAAATCTGAAAAGGCGCCTGCCCGAGGCAACCCACACTCACATAAGCTTCCATCATGCATGAAGTTGCTGAGAATCTTTGCAATGGCTCATGGGAGATCTATTTACATGGATTTTGTTACAGAAGCTTACCACATTTTGAGTCAGACAGAGTGGTGTCTGATGTTAAGTAAATAAATAAAAATTTCCCTTGTGAAAAATCATCTCTTCTAGTCAGGGGCAGTCACTTTTGTGACTCATGACCTTGAAGCTGCATTTGGACTTGATGGAAGATGGTCATTAGTCCACCTAAAGACCTGATCATGCTTTTTGACTTCTAGAGCACCGTTATTATTTTGTTAATGCTGGGAATTTGCAGTGAGACATTCACACACACACACACACACACATACACACACATTTTTCTTTTTTCTTTTTTTGAGACGGAGTCTTGCTCTGTCACCCAGGCTGGAGTGCAGTGGCCTGATCTCAGCTCACTGCAAGCTCCGCCTCCCGGGTTCACGCCATTCTCCTGCCTCAGCCTCCCGAGTACCTGGGACTACAGGCGCCCACCACCTCGCCCGGCTAGTTTTTTGTAATTTTTAGTAGAGACGGGGTTTCACCGTGTTCGCCAGGATGGTCTTGATCTCCTGACCTCGTGATCCACCCGTCTTGGCCTCCCAAAGTGCTGGGATTACAGGCTTGAGCCACCGCGCCCGGCCTATTGTGGCTATTTTTATCTTCTTAAAGCTCACTTCTCCTTCATTAAAACCCCACCCTCTGCAGGATGGAGCCTGACTCTTTAGCCTAATAGTAAGAGACTTCCAGGACTGAAGTTTGTTTTCATTTCCCATCACTCCCTGCCATCTTCCTGTGCTTCAGCCTCCCTAAAGCCTTTGACCTCTCCACATTCACTTTATACTCACCCTATGTGTACCATTTTCTCTAACTGCAAAGTCTTCTACCATGTCCACATATATAAATTTCACCTGTCCCTCCTGGCCCACCTGCTGTGTCACCTCTTCCATTAAACCTCTCCTGATGCCCCAGCCAAAACTGACCTTGCCCTCCCTTGAACCCCTGCAACAGTTTGCACTTCCATTTCTTATGGGTTTTATCACTTACTTCCTAAGGGCAATAATTTTTAGTGACCAATACTCATCTTGACACTAGGGGACCATGCTGGTCTTGATCACCATAGAAACCTCATTCTCATATTAAGCATACAGAAAGCACTTAATAAATAATTGTTACATGGATGTAGAGATATTGATTTTTTTTTTTACTGCTAATACGTCTTTCTATTGAAATATAACATACAGAAAAGAGAGAATTGCATACAGCACAAAGAATTGTCACAAAATGAATATTCTCATTAAACCATCACTCAGATCAAGAAATTGAACATTAAGGCCAGGAGTGGTTGCTCACACCTGTAATCACAGCACTTTGGGAGGCCGAGGCAGTTGGATCGCTTGAGGTCAGGAGTTCGAGACCAACCTGGCCAACATGGAGAAACCCTGTTTCTACTAAAAATACAAAAATTAGCCGGGTGTGGTGGTACACACCTGTAATCCCAGTTACTCCAGCGGCTGAGGCAACAGAATCACTTGAACCTGGGAGGTGGAGGTTGCAGTGAGCCAAGAACATGCCACTGTACTCCAGCCTGGGTGCCAGAGTGAGATTCTGTCTCAAAAAAAAAGAAAAAAATTTGAACATTAAACGCACCCCTAGAATCTTTCCTTCATTTATTTTCCAAATTACTAACTCATTCTTCTTTCCCCAAAGTAGCTACTATGATTACTTTTGATACCATAAATTAATTTGACTCTTAAAATTTTATAAAATGTAATCATACATATGTTTTCTTTGGTATTTGGTTCTTTAGGTCAGTATTATATTTGTGAGACTTATCTAAGTTGTTGCATGTGGTTGTACTTTGCTTATTTTCTTTTTTTTGTTTTGTTTTGTTTTTTAGGTTTTTTTTTTTGAAACGGGGTTTCCCTCTTGTCGCTCAGGCTGGAGTGCAGTGGTGCAATCTGGGCTCACTGCAACCTCCATCTCCTGGATTCAAACAATTCTCCTGCTTCAGCCTCCTGAGTAGCTGGGATTACAGGCATGTACCACCACGCCCAGCTAGTTTTGTATTTTTAGTAGAGACAGGGTTTCTCCATGTTGGTCAGGCTGGTCTCGAACTCCTGACCTCAGGTAATCTACCCATCTCGGCCTCCCAAAGTGCTGGGATTACAGGTGTGAGCCACCACACCTGGCCCTGCTTATTTTCATCACTGAATAGTATTCCACTCTATACATATTTCCTGGTTTATTAATTCATTCTACTCTTGATGGACATTTTGCTTGAGACATTGGTTCTTCTTGGACATTCCAGTTTGGGACTCTTACAAATAATGCTGCTATAAACATCCTTCTATGGTATTTGCATTTTAATACTGATTATGGTATTGAGTTTAACGTAGTCCAAATTGATTTCAGGATAAATTATAATACATATGAGCAGTGAAAATATTTCCAACTTTGTGTTAGACAGTGAACACTATTAGTATAAGTGAAAGAATTACTGAGATGAAAATCCAATGTCCAGTCAAAAGGTTTTAAATACTAAGGCATCTGGGAGTTAGCATAAGCCCATGCCTGAGTGTTGGAGGTAATGATGATAATAAAGGGAATCTCAAAGCTTTCTGAAATCCATGTTCCATGCGGCAAACTTACACCTGTATGCCATTTAGTACACTCATCAAACTAAAATCCCACTCAAAGTCAAATCGCATGTTTTAATGGCTTCCTATTCACTTCGTTGGGATTCCTGCTCTGGGGTTATAGGGATGGTGGAACACAAAACATCCAGCATTGGACAGATGAGATCTACAGGAGTGTATTATACTCCGTGTCCATAAACTCAAACCCTGGGAGAGGACGGCAGTGCACACCCTGAAGGGCCACATGGGGATTGCACTCAAGAGCATAATGAGCCATCAGGGGCTGTGAGGCAGGCTTTGTAGTATCAAAAGGATGGGTGCCCTGGTTTTCATGGGAGGAGTGATTGGCTTGTTTGAATAATTCTCTAGACTGGAAGGGAAACAAAACCTACTACTCAGGGATAAGCAGGAATTGCACCTGGGCCCTTTGACGAGGCGGGCTGTTTGACTAAGGGATCTTACTCACAGAAACAGACTGGGGAGGGGAACTTGCAGTTATTCCATTCAAAGCCCTTCTAATGTCACCTGAAGGCAGCACATAATATTGGGCCTTAATATTAGAACTTACACCACACATATAAACGAAGAACAGGGGTTTCACCAAAATTGAGAGTAAGATCCAATTACTCTGAGAAAGACAGAATTTTATTTACTTACAGGTATATTTTAAGTTGCTTACCATGGATTTGGCAATAGGTCCTATGCCTTTATTATAGGGCCTTTTCATGTTATAATCATAGTGCTATTTTATGTCCCTGGCTTTGAGCTTAGATATGGTCTGGAAACTCATCGAGGGTAGCAATCAAATATTTATCTTTGTACCTTCCCCAGGACCTAGGAGACTGTTTCTGGTTTGAAAATAAATGTCAATTCAACGTCTAGGTCAGGCCTAGTGCAGGTAGATACTTAGCAAATGCTATGTCCTATGATGACAATGATAGGACCTCACTACTCCAAATGTGGCCCAGGGCCCATCAGCACTGGCATCACCTGGGTGCTTGCTAGACATGCAGATCATCCTGTGCCAACCCAGACCTACTGACTCAGAAGATGCTCGAGTGATTCACATTCTCATTAAAGTTTGAGAAGCACTGCTCTAGAAGACCATCTTCTCAGCATGTGAAATTTCCTGTGGCCAAGACTGCCTCCAGCATGACTCGGGAAGTTTACTGAAAACAAGAAAGAGCTGAGGGAGTTGATACATCTTCCCTTCACCGCATCCTCCTTACTCCAGTGTAATTGAAAACGAATTGACCAGGACCCAAATATTTCATCAGAGTACGCATTTAATTTCTCCCTTTAAACAAATAAGAAAGGGAAAATGTATTGGGAAAGGGAAACAGGAAAAAGAGGAGACATGAAGAAACACTCTTGGTCCTCGCAAGCTGGGATGCAATCCTCCCTTACGATGTCCCCATGTGTGGGATTTGATCCTCATAAAGTGAGGAAATCTCCACGGACTTGCTGCTCATTTCTGTTTGCTTCATTCTTCATGCCTCACTTTTATTGTTCTGTTTTGGTATGCATAGTGCCTGATGCCAAGATGTTTGGTGAAACTTTCTAACCAGAAAGTTGCCGGTAGAACATGATAAGATGAGGGGAGAAGTAAGAAAACAAGAGCTTGGAGCCTTTCCTTTTGGGTTAGGGAGGAGGCTGGCTTTATTTTTTTTTTTTTCCTCAAACTTGGTCATCTGTAGCAGAAGTACATCTGGGACTTATTTTGCTCCTGATAAGTTTATTCCTTATAAAATAGCACCAGATCCTAGCATGAAGTTCCTAGAAAAATCCTCAGAGATCCCTCAACTTTAGCCATTTGAGAAATAAAGTTTTATATATAACTTATTACATATGTAATATTTTATATATATTATATATAACTTTATTTCTCAAACGGACCAGGACCATCAGAATCTGTGGTCTGCCTACCCACAGTCTACCCAAGGAACTACTATTATTAAATCTGTCTGCCTTCACTTAAAGAGAACAAACATATTAATTTTTGCTGATGTTAACAATCTAATTTGGGGGATTTCTATATTTCCATAGTGGCACTTATTAACCCATGGTTCCTCTTTAACTTAGATCATAGTCCAAGTTTGCTTTCTGCCCTCTTAGACCTATAACCCCTGGCCTAGACCATGCAAGATTAGAAATGAAGAGACCAATTGGGAGTTTATTGCAATACTCTAGATGAGAAATGCTGAGATACTGAACTAGGGTAGAGGTAAGATGGAGAGAAGAGGTGGAGCTCAAATAAGGTGTAAACTTGGCAGGACTTGATGAGTATTTGGACCTGAAGGGTGAGAGACAACTTACATTTTTCTAGCGTGAGTGCTAAGAGTGGTGGTACTGCTCCAAGAAACAAAATATAGGAAGAAAATAAAATCTTAGGGGAAGATATAGTGTTGAATTTTGAACGTGCTCTTTGAGGTCTGTGTGCATGCATGTGGAGATTCCAGTAGGCAATTAGATATTCTGATTCTCAATACTCAGAATCCCAATAGGTAATTATGAGTTGGTATCTAATCAGTGGTCATGACTTTACATACAATGATGGGATCTGGTAGTTCATAGGAAGTAGTTAAAATTATGAGATTACTTACAGGGAATAGGCAAAGTGAAAATAACCAGAGAATGAGGGGTGAGCCCTAGTGAACCAAAATGCTTATGGAGAACACAAAGGGTGAAGCACTTGTAAGACTGGAGAATGATCAGGAAATGAGAAAGAGGCCCAGGATAATTTGTATAAAGATCAGATAGTGCATAATAATATTCCTTTTAACTCACAAAATTGATATTCATAAAATGGAAAAGTGGTTTGTAATCTGTAAACAATTCTAAAGATGTAGAATAATATTAAGAATTTATAGTTGGCTTTTATGCATGCACTGTTTTATATATGTGTATTTGCCTATATATTTATAAGACATAATGATTTGAAGGCACTGGAGATTGAAAAAAAGTGGGCAGAATTTCTAAGGGATTCAAACCTTGGAAGAAGGGAACAACAGTGGGTGAGGTCTGCATTTATCTGACTGTTCCTCTGAGGGCACTCTCCATTCTACAAAGTATAGGGTGGCTGGAATTCAAGCAGAAAAAACTACCGTCTTACTGGCCTGAGTCATCAGAAGATGCAATGTGGGCCTGCAAGAGTGGCTGGAAATTGAGCAGGGAAATCCCGAAAAGGAGGCACTTGTAAAAGAAGAAACCTGCAGATCTGACGACAAACTCTCCTCAAATCCACGGATGAACTAGAGGCAAGAGGAAGATTCCAATTTGCTGAGCAGAACTCAACAGCTAGAAGTCTGAAAAAGCTGGGCGGAATTTTAGCTGTTATTCAATACAAGGGAAACAGACTTTGAAGTTGGAAGGACTTGGTAAAATCTCCGGTTTTTCTTTGTTTCTTCTAAGCCTTTTATTTAGAATTAATAAATAGTAAAGTCACAGGAAGTTACAAAGATAGGTCTCATGTACCCATCACTCAATTTCTCCCATGGTTATCACTTACGTAACTAAAATACAATAACAAAACCAGTCTATGAACTTAGCATAATACATGTATACAGTTCTATGCCATTTCATCCTGTGACTAAATTCATGTAACCTTTACCGCAATCAAGATACAAAACTATACCAGGTATGGTAGCTCACTCCTGTAATCCTAGCTCTTAGGGAGGCCAAGGCAGAAAGATATCTAACCTTTTTTACAAATTACGCTGGGCCTCCTACTCATTTTCTGATCATTCTTCAGTCTTTTACAAGTGCTTCACCTTCTGTGTTCCTCATAAGCATAAGGCCATAAGGTCAGGAGGTTGACATCAGCCTGGGCTACATAGAGAGACTCCATCTCTACAAAAAAAAAAAAAAAAAAAAAAAAAAAAAATTAAAAATGAGCCAGGTGTGGTGGGGCACATTTGTAGTCCCAGTTACTCAAGAGGCTGAGGTGGGAGTATGACTTGAGCCCAGGAGTTCGAGGCTGCAATGAGCAATGATTGTGCCACTGCACTCCAGACTGGGTGAAAGAGGGAGATTCATTCCCTAAAAAGAAAAAAAAAAAAAAAAAAAAAAAAGATACAAAATGATTCCATCACCATGAAAAAAATCCTCATGTGAATCCTTTATAGTCAAGCCCAACCTCTTCCCCACAACCCTCTCTAACCCCTGGCAATGACCTAAAATGTCCTCAATCTCTCTAATTTTGTCGTTTTGTAAGTGTTATATATGCAGTCAGACAGTATGTGACCTTTTGAGGTTGCCTTTTTTTTTTCTTTCAACTCAGTGTAGTGCTCTTGAGATCCACCCAAACTCTTGCATGTATCAATAGTTTCACTTTGTTACTGAGCAGCGTTTCATGGTATGGCTGTCATGCAATGTGGTTAACCATTCACCTAATGAGGGATATCTTGGTTGTTTCCAGTTTTTGGCTGTCACAAATAAAGCTTCTATAATTATCAGTATATGGGTTTTTGTGCAACATAAGTTTTTATTTCTCTGAACTAAATGTCCAGGAGAGCAATTGCCGGGTAAGGTTTTCTTTTTGAAATGCCATGAAGACCATGATTTTGTAGTAAAATCTATGTCCTTCAAGGCTGAGTAAAAGCT
This sequence comes from Chlorocebus sabaeus, assembly GCF_047675955.1. NCBI lineage: Eukaryota > Metazoa > Chordata > Mammalia > Primates > Cercopithecidae > Chlorocebus > Chlorocebus sabaeus. Next base: position 14,395,355 of record NC_132910.1, read on the forward strand.
TTAAAATAGGGAAAAACTGAAGCAGGTTACTAATAAAGCTTAAAACCAAGTGATTACATATTCATGGGGAGTGATTAGTAATTAAACTGTTGAAAGAAAAAAAATCTGTTTCAGGGAAGACAACAGAATCTGGAGTTTCTACAGTATATTATCCACATTGTCCAGTATACAATTAGAACTTACTAGACATGAACAGAAACAGGAAATCAAGTCAACACAAACAACTCCTGAAATTTCTCGTATATTTGAATTTGCTGAAAAAGACTTTAAAGCAGCTATTATAAACATTCTCAAAGATTTAAGTAAAAAGATAGTCATAAAAAGTGACTAGATGTGGAAACTCAGTAGAAAAATAAAAAAGAATTAACACATTCTAGAATTAATATGTGTAATATATGAAATGAAAAATTTAGTAGTTAGGCTTAAGAATAGACTGCAGACAGCAGAAATGCTAGTGAACTAGAAGACAAATCAATATAAATAATCAAAATAACAGAGAAAAAAGTTTGAAAAAAATAGACAGGGACTCAGTGACCTGTGAGACAAGACCAAAAAGCCTAACACACATTTCATTGATTTCCCAGGTGCAGAAGAGAGAGAGAAGAAAACAGAAAAAATATTTGAAAAAATACTGGTGAAAATCTTTCTAAATTTGATGAAAATAACAACACACAGAACCAAGAAGCTCAAGGAAGCACAAGCAGAATTAATACAAAGAAAATCACAAACAGATTAATCATCATCAAACAGAAAGAGAAAAAATTTGAAAGCAGCTGGAGTGAAAAAAGACACACTACACATAGGAAAATAACAAAATGTATGATGATTATCTCTCCTTAGAAAAAATGAGTCCAGAAAAATATTGGAATGATGTCTTTAAAGAGCTGGAAAAAAAAAAAAAAAAGGTTAATCATGAGTTTTGTACTCAGTAAAAACAAACTTTGAAACTGAAGATGGGGAGTGTGTGTGTGCACATGCATGTGTAACCTCATTAAAAGCATAGATTTGAGCAACACTATTAGCTATCTTGATTTCTTTGACCTATTTGAACACATCTCAAAATAGCAGAATATATCTTCTTTTCAAGTGTACATCAAATGCTCACTAAGATAGACCATATGCAGGGCTACAAAATGTCTCAAATTTCAAAAGATTAAAATTTTACATATAATATGTTCTTATTTCAAGAGAATTAACTTGGAAGTCAGTAAAAAATCTAAAAGAAAAAAGCCAAAATGTTAAGAAATTAAACAATATGCCTTTAAATAACCCATGTGTTAAAGAAGGAATGGCAAGTGAAATTATAAAATATTTGAACCACATATCAAAATTTGCAAGATGTATCTAAAAGCAGTGTAAGACTTCTGGACTAAAAATAGCAAACATCTTGAGAGAATTTTTAAAATACCTAAATATATGAAGAGATATACTATTCTCCTGAATTGGAAGACTTAATATTGGTAGGATGCCAATTCTTCCCAAAATGACCTATAGACTCAACACAATCTCTATCAAAATGTCAATAGACATTTATTTAAAAGAAATGCCATGTTAATTAATAGTAAAATGTATATTTAAACAAAGGATATAGAATGACAGAATAACTTTGGGCCCAGCATGGTTGGCTCATGCCTGTAATCCCAGCACTTCAGGAGGCTGAGGCAGGTGGATCGCTTGAGCTCAGGAGTTTGAGACCAACCTGAGCAATATGGTAAAACCTCGTCTCTCCCCAAAATACAAAAATTAGCCAGATACGATGGTGTGCACTACTTGGGAGGCTGAGGTGGGAGGATTGCTTGAGCCTGGGAGGTTGAGGCTGCAGTGAGCAGAGATCACACTACTATACTCCAGTCTGGGCAACAGAGCCAGACCCTGTCTCGAAAAAATAAACTAACAAACAAAATGGGAAAAAAAAAAGAACAAAGGAGCCCACATTATTTGATTTTAAGAGTTACTCTGAAGTTACAGAAATCTAGACATTATTTTTCCCCATAAAAATAGACAAATAGATCAATGGAACAGAATAGATAATCTAATAATAAATACATTATATATATGGCTAACTGATTTTCAACAAGATCACCAAAGCAATTCAGTTGAGGAAAGGAAAATATTTTCAACAAATACTACGGGACTATCTGATTAAATGTAGGCTAAATGCATGTTAGGTGCAATTATAGGTGATTTTAAGTGACTTCTTTGTACCTTTTTGTATGTTTCATATTTCTTACAAAAAATTATTATTTTATATCCAAAAATAAAATATTTTTTAAAATTCCTTTCATTAATCAACAATTTGGTCTTGTATGCTTCAAATACTTAGCCCACTTTGTCCTCCCCATCTAGTAGGATAGCTAAACAAGAATCAGAAGGTCAACCTTAGTTGGTCAGCCTTTGCACACCCTGATGGGCCCTCTCAGTTTATCCAGCCTTGCACCAGGATCCCCCACCTACCACATAAACAATCTCAGCCTACATAAAATAATATATGTCAATTTACAAAGTAGATAAAGTTGGATATTCATGCTTCTGCTCTTTATTCAACCAGTGATGGTTAAAGAAATAGCTGGTTAATGGGGAAGTAAGGGAAGGCAGGAAGAGAGACTGAAGTGGAAAAACAGCTGGAGATGCCACTTTTAAAAGGTAATTTTGAGGGTCATAAAATATAGTGGTTAGAACGTGGGCTGTTTTGAATTTTATTCCAGTTCTAGTGCTTCTTACTTTTTGTGACTTAGAGCAAGTTACTTAAATTCCCTATGTTTTCTCTGTAAGGCAAGGATCTGTAAAATAGGGATGATATTAGTACTAACTTCTGGGTTGTTATGAAGATTAAATGAGATAAACATGTATCTAAAGTGCTGGGAAAATGCCTGTTACTACTAATCACTTAGTAAATTAGTTGGCTATTAGTATGTATTACTTGGCAGGTATTAGAGGCTTCAGAACCCCTCTCTTTGATTCATCTTTATGATAAATAAAGAATGTCAGAGAACTCAGTTGAGTTGACTACTTAGTGACTATGAAGAGAAGAGGCTCAGAAATATATATCCATCTGTCTCAGTCTGTTTTCTGTTGCCACATCAGAATATCTTTGACTAGGTAATTTATAAAGAAAAGAAATTTATTTCTTACAGTTCTGGAGGCTGTAAAGTCCAAGATTGAGGAGCTATATCTGGTGAAAGCCTTCTTACTTGTGGAGACTCTATGTAGAGTCCCAAAGGGGGCTCAAGAGAGAGATAGCCGAGCTGACTTTTGTTTAAAAAACCCACTGTCCTAACACTTATCCCACTCCCTCAATAACCTATTAATCCATGAATGAATTAACTCAATCCTCTGGATGACTCAGTCACCTCCCAAAAGCCCTACCTTTCAACATTGCTGCATTGAGGACTAAGTTTCCAATGTATGAGCTTTTGGAGGACACATTCACACCATATCATCCTTTGACACGCTTTTCATATTTTTAACTTGTCATCAGAGACCAGGCTCTAGTGTAAAGTATTCATAATTCTGTTTCATTAAGATTTGCTGTTAGACACCCATGCTAGGTGCTAGCCTGTTTGAGTGTGGGGAAGATAAGTGGGGCTATAATATACAGAGCTATGCCTCCTATATCAATCAGGAAGCATCAGTTATGCCTTGGTGAAAAATGAACCCCCAAAACCTAGTAGCTTAACACAACCAGGTTTATTTTTGCTCACACTATATGTCCATCATGGGTCAGTGACGGGCTCTGCTCCGCAGGGTCATTCAGGTTCCCCAGGTTGGCAGATGCTACTCCATTTAAAGTTGTACCATCCAAAATATGCAGACAACTCCCTGGTCATTGCGCCAAGGAAATGAAAGCCTGGAGAATCATGCCTGGGTCTCTCACAAACTCAGCCTGGAAGTGACTTATTTTACTTCTGTTCCTAGTCAATGGCTGGGAGAACTAGTGAAACGGCTTCACTTGACTGTAAGACAGTTGAGAAGTACAACTTTACAGCTCCCAGAAATAAAGGAGAACTGGATGTGAGTGGATTTCAGTAAATACCTACTATATCTCACAGCTTGCCCCTTTCTCTCAGGTGACTCTCTCTCAGTATCATTTGAAAAGTAAGATTCACAGAGGCACTTAGGACAGCACAGTCATCTCATAACCAAAGAGGCAACCCATGTTCTTGATGGCACACTTCACAGGGGAACTATGACTCAACTTTTTTTTTTTTTTTTTTTTTTTTTTTTGAGATAGAGTATCACTCCATCATCGCCCAGGTTGGAGTGCAGGGGCACGATCTCTGCTCACGGCAACCTCCGTCTCTTAGGTTCAAGTGATTGTCCTGCCTTGGCCTACCGAGTGACTGGGATTACAGGCACGTGCCACCACGCCCAGCTAATTTTTTTTTAGTTTTTGTATTTTTAGTAGAGATGGGGTTTTGCCGTGTTAGCCAGGATGGTCTTGATCTGACCTCGTGATCCGCCCGCCTTAGCCTCTCAAAGTGTTGGGATTACAGGCATGAGCCACTGCGCTCAGCCTTACTCAATATTTTTAAAATATCTTCCAAGTTCCCCATTTCTCCCCTTCTTTAAGTCATTAAGCACAAATCCCAATCTAATGCTAACAGTCAATGACAGTGTAATATGCAAATCCTCAAGTTCACAGGGTTCTGCTTATGTAGACTGCTATTGCTTAGGAATTCAGGACTTGGGAAGCACTTGGGATATTGTATCTCACACTCAATTCAATTCTGTTCTCAATTCTGTTCAACTCTTCTCTCACTTCCCGGGCCATTTTAATGGCCCTTCCCTGTGTGTCAAGGTAGTGAAAGAATCTATACCATGTCTCCTTTACTAATAGGGACAGTAATCCCAGAACTCAAGATTCTGGCTTCTTTCTAGTTACACTAAGCAAATAGAAATTGCAAAAGCTCAAAGAAACTCAAAAGAAAGTGCAGATCTGTGGTCTGGAGCAGGCCATCTGGCTACCCAAATAGTGGCAAAATCCCACAAAATAACATTTGTCTGATTCTGTGCTGGCCAAAGTGTGTTCCATTGAGCATTTGTTCCCCAAGATGCCACTAGAGAAAGTAGTTGCAGAGTTTAATTTGTGGAAGAAACTCTGCACCCTCTATCGTCTTCTTAGAGGCTGATGGTATAGGAGCCTATTAAATGTTCCAAAAAACACGTAGCATAAAGAAGAATGACATTTCTTAATTTAATGATTTGAAAATTTACTTGACCAAAGAACTGTATACTTTTGGCATAAAAACCTATTAACACACTGTGGAAAAATATTCTTTGGGATTCACTTTGGAAAAGGTAAACCTAGGAAAATGCACTATGATAATCCAGAGTCTTTCTTGCCAACACAGCTGGAATAGATTGGTCTTTTAGAGCAGACACACTCTAACAAAGAAGTCTATAATCCCCAGATGAAATTATTTATGTTTGGGGTTTGGGGGCATAAGTGGTGGGTGGGGGTGGGGGCATAAATAAAGCAAGAGGCACTATTACTAGTTGAGGATTTGATTTAGCTGGATAATGGGTACATGGGAGCTTCTTTATACTATTATCTGCTTTTCTGCTTCCTTGAGATTGTTCCTCAAAAACTTTTTTTTTTTAAAGGAAAAATTTAAACCAGAAATTTCAATGATTTATGTATAATAGTAGTAATAAGGGTAAATTTATCATGTTCTAAGATATGTTCTAGGAACTTGACAAGCATTGTCACTTAATCATAACAGCTCAATGAGTAAGGCATTCATTAGTATTCTCATTTTATAGATTGAAAAAACAGGCTCAGAAATGTGATCACGTGTTTGAGGTCACACAGCTAGCAAAAAAACAGGCAGAATGTGGACCCAGGTCTCTCTGATTACTAAACCTGTGCTCTTAACAAGTGTGTTATGTATACTAGTTGCAAAGAGGACCACACCCTCACGTTCTCTGACTTCCCTAAAGGCAAACTGCATGATCAAGGTTGCTCACAATGGGTGGAGAAAGAAAATAAATAGAGCCAAAGACTCTCAGAATTGGGGTGGCATTAGCATCTGCCAGTGCAACCTCTGTCTCCTCTTTAGTGTTCTGCACGTGGGGATATCAACAAAGTTTCCTTCCTATTTGTCATTAGAGTAAGTGCCTATCTTGGAGTTGGAAAGCAAACTTAGGACAGCAATACTATTCCAGACCTGTTAACTAATTTTAAAATCTTCTGATCCTAAGTTTTACAGAAGGGCTAACACAACACTGGCTTAATCAGTGCAGAAGCTCTTCTACTTACGAAATTTTGTTAATTACGTGAATAGGAGAAAAGCTTTGCTTTAAGGAAAAAAAAAAAAAAAGTGTCTATTCTGCTTGCCACCAAAAAAGGCAAAAGCAATCATGCCCGGTCATTTTCACCTATGACCACTTTGCTGATTTCTGCTTCATTTCTGAGGCATTTTTCCAAATGTTATTAACCCCATCATGTCCAGAAAGTATAAAAGCCACAAATGTGAAAGGAGTATTGAACATAGGTGTACTATTACAATTTTAAGTTGAAAGTGGAGAGAAAATGACAAATGTCTATTGCCATTATGGATTTCCTAATAAATGGACCCACAAACAGTTTCCGTAACCCAAGCTGTGTGTAAGCGGGTCGATTCTATATTCCAAAGCAATGGGATGTTTTCAGGGTTGTTTCATCGTCAGCAGCAAAAGTCTTGTTTGAGAAAAAGAAACAAATACCAAATAGTGTATATGCAAGTTTTGTTAAGTCAAATTGTGTGTATTTAGATGGGAGGGTGAAAGAGTTTATTTTTGTATTGAAATGGCTCATGTCAGTTTTGTCTTTTAAGTCCTTGTGGAGCTCCCAGGAGCCCTTACCTGAGCCAAGTTTTCCATTTATAAGCAACAATCTATTTGTTTATGCACATCCATTTTAAATTTCAATTTTGTTTGGGGACAAAAGAGAGAGCTAATTACTGTATTAACTGAATTTTTTATTGCAACAGGGCACAGAAAGCTGCAGTCAAAGAAAAACGAGAATATTCAAATGTCAGCAATTGCTACGTGCTCACTCTTGAACCAATCACTTAGCAAAAGATTTTAGAATACTGTGATTGGCCAGGACTGGGTCAAAAGCCCTTTCCTAGGGGAAGAGGAAGGGAAGGGAAATTTCACCTAAACCATACAGGCTGAGCAAAATTGTTATGGACTAGGGAGGGATAATTCTCCAAAGGAAAGCATGCTGAGTAGACAAATCATACTTCCATATGGGAACCAAACAACAAAAGAAAAAAAAAGTCCTCGATGTATAGAGTAGACGCTCAGTGCAAAGTGTAACTAAAATTTCAGAGCTTAAACCTGCAAACAAGCCATGATCCCACTGCTGCTTTGATAGAATAGATTCTTCATTTAAAATGCTATCATTGGTTGAAAGTGCTTCAGAAAATGTTTTGATGAAAGTAAGAAGAATGAGAAACAGCACAAGGATGCTTGGAATGGGGAAGAAAAGAGGGGTCTTTTGAGGACCGGGAAGGAGAGGAAGAGATTGTCTAGAAAGTGCTGCTTATTTCTGTCAGATGACAAGACTGAGTTCTTCAAAAAAGACTTGGCCACTTGATGCGTTTAAGCTGATTACATGGTGTTCTGTTTGCTTACTTCTGGGTGTCACAGCCAGCCGTGGTCATCAAAAGGCCCATTTGCCACAGGGCAAAACAAAGTCCAGGTAAGCAGCTAGACTATGTTCAGCAGTTGGGAATACAGGACTCCTAGCCCTTCAAGTTTGAGGCTAAAACGGATTTTGTTTGTTTTCAAAATTCACTCCCATACCCTAAGGAGATTTCTGGAAAAGAACCCTAGTTCCCCTACCTCCTACCAATAGTACAGCCAAGCATTCCTGAAAGCGTTGCTTGCAATTTAAAGCAGAGCCATATTTAATTTTTCCCATGCTTTTCTATTTGACCTTGTTTCCTTCTTTCCCTAGAGAAAAATCTGAGATTCCAGAGGAATCATCATGTCTCTGGCATAGTATTTCTCAGCCCTTTCATTCTTGCCTTTAACCCTACAATTTAGCTCCTTACCTTTGCAAATAAAATACGCTTTTGAGAGCTTTGCTTCTTAAAAGGTCCTCCCTAGAAAGCCTTTGAGAATTTTCTTTGTGTGTACTGTGTGTGTTTGTGTAAATATGTTCTTTTAAGTAAGACCATATCAATGTAAAAGAAAGGCAATTCCTTTTCAGCTGGGCCAAGATCCAAGGCGTCCTCCTTACCTAAAACACTGAATATGCAAACCCCACTATACATAAATTCCTGCCTTGCTGCAAGCTAATGGCTGATGGTACAGGCAACGCACTTGGAAATTCAGGTCACAGCCTGACATCCTAACCATGGAAAATGACATAGTCAGGAGGGTATGAATAAAATGCTACTGTCAATGCAGTGGTATCTGCTGGGCTCCAGGTCCTGCTCTTTGGACATTGTATTATGTGTAGATACTATTAATGCCTGCTATTATCTACATCTTTTCCTGGTGCTTTTTCTAACCCTTGGCTTCATCGGATGCCACCCAGAGACTGACAGGGTGCCCTCCTGAGTGGAAAGGGCTTCCTATGCACGTCTAAAGGAGAGTGGCTGTTCTTAATTACACCTGACAGTTATTAAAGTTTGCCAGTGTGCCTGCCTTTATTGAGAAGAAAACTGTAAGACTATGAGAGATGGGAAGATATTCCGATACCTCTAACTGTTCCCACCAGTGAGCCTACAGCTTAGATGTATAAAAGTGGCAAGGAAAACTCAGAATCCCAGACTACTGGAAGAAACCACAGTTAGTCTAAGAGCTTCTGATTACTAGCAGTTAAGATGATCATGTGGTCTACGTGCACAACACAGTTCAGCGACTTCTCATTGGTTTACGGAAAAAAACAAAAACCAAAAACAAAACACCCAACAATTCCTTAACATGGTCTATCCCCATATCATTCTAACCCCCTAAAACTGTCCTCAGCTTCATCTCATACCACTGTCCACCTCACCATCTGAGTTCCATTTCCTCTTGCCTGTCAAACTCCACCTTCCACAGGGCTTCTGTGTAAGCTGCTCCCTTCACCCAGAATTCTCTTCCTTCCTCATTCACTCCTGCTCACCTCAGAGAAGCCTCTCCTGATAGCAGATGGATCAAATACCCTTCAATATTCATGTCTTCAAAGATAGGGATGTAGGAAATGGAAATGGTCTTCCCCAGTCTCTAGTAGGAAATCCTATTTAAACTTCAAAGTTCAGCTCCAAATGTCTTCTATGCTATGGGGTCATTCCTACATCCTCTGGGCACAGTCTGTGGTTTGTGACTTATTATTTTTATCTTTTCTTTGGCACTCAAACAAATTTTGCTATTTATATGCTCACAATTCTGTTTTTCCACCCAATTTTTCCTTTTGAAGGGCATGAACTTTGTCTTATTCATCTTTGTGCCCCTAGTGCCTATGTGCTTAATAAATGTTTGTTGAATGAATCAATGATTGAGTGAATAAGGAGAAAAACATGAAGGGCAAGTGTAGGAGAAAACAGATATGATGACAGTCTTTATTTATATATATAGGGGCTGTTCATGCCCCTAAGTAGTAATTTCTTTTTTGTTTAAACCAGACACCTTCTGGCTACAGGTTCAGATACTTCATTTGTAGTGGGTCTCCTACTTTCTAAAACTATGCTTCTACTTTATAAAACCATCACTTACAGTTAGAGATGCCCTCTCACTTTCTGCCTCCTGATGATGACATGTCCTTGACACTCCTCCATCCAGCTCTTCAGTTTGAATCCACGAACACCTACTTCTGCTGTGTTCTAATCAAGGTAATGACTAGTTGATATCATTATGTGAGCTCAGCTAATCTGCTACTCGGTAAAGGGCTACAGAGAAAGTTAGTCATATCTTCAGGCTCCTTACTCTTCTCCCAGGCAATTTTTTCTTGGTGGCCTTCTGAAAGTAATGCCATTGCTTAATCTGATAGTGACTGAGATTAGGTGATATCAGTCAAGAGTGGACTCAGCTGCAAGTAGCAAGGAACTTGAGAAGACTGGCATAAGCAAGGAAGAGGTTTGTTTTTCTCCTATGAAGAAAAGCAGAGGTACTTAAGTCCAGGGCTGAGACACCTAATCGTAGTGTCTTCAACTATGCAGAGTCCTTCCACTTCCTGCGCTACCATCCTTTGTGGCTTTTATCTTCATGATTGCAAGATGGCTGCTGTACCATGAGGCTTTGTGTCTATATTCCAGACAGCAAGAATGGGAGAGAGGGAAGGGCAAATCAGTGAAGAAATGTGCCAGCCAAATTAGAGTTCTTTTAGTAAGGAAGGAATAAGAGAGAATAGCTTTAGGGTTGGGATCTAGCAGTGTCTGCCACAGAGCACTTACATCCTAACGAGCCAAGGAAGAGCCATGTTTGAATCCCTTTCCTTTGGGCATTTTCTCAAACTGCGAGAAAAGGCTTGCTCCTGCCCAGAACCTGGAAATATGTACTGTAGAACTACGTCACTCAGGATTCTCTGGAGAAACAGAACCAACAGGATATCATTATCTATCTATCCATCTATCTATCTATCGATCGATCGATTGATCGATCGATATTTTTATTTTAAATTGGCTGACATAATTGTGGGGACTGGCAAGTCTGAAATCCGTAGGGTGAGCTGGTAGTCCAGAAATTCAGGTAAGAGTTGATGTTACAGTCTTAAGTTCAAAATCTGCAGGGCAGGGCAGCAGTCAAAAACTCAGACAGGGTTTCTGTTTTGCAGTTGGGAGGCAGAATTGCCTTTTCTTCGGCAATCTCAGTTCTCTCTCTCTCTCTCTCTCTCTCTCTCTCTCTCTGTGTGTGTGTGTGTGTGTGTGTGCATACGCATGCTTGCTTGCTCTTAAGGCTTTCAGCTGATTGGATGGAGGGTAATCTGCTTTACTCAAAGCCTACTGATTATAAATGTTAATCACATCTAAAAATAATCTTCATGGAAACAACCAGATTTATGTTTGACCAAACAACTGGGCATCATAGCCTAGCCAAGTTGACATATAAAATTCTCTGTCAGACCCTCAAGATCTAGTCCAAAACCATAGCCCAGGGAATCCAAAGCCCTTTCCAAAGTAGCTGCACTTCCCAGGGGCTTATGTTTTCAGGGCCACCACAGGTGCTACAACACATTCTGCTTCGCAGCTTCCATTCTACACCCCAATTCAAGTTGGCCCTAAAATTCAAACCTGTCCTCAATATCCTATGACAAAATCCTCACTTGCACATAGCATTTATGAATTTTAAAGACTTCCCTGACTGTTGAGTTGGGAGACATCCCTCCACCATATTCCATATCCCTTTCCCCTCCCTTCTTAGCAGCTTGCTTTTCAACTGAAATCCCCACCAAAACCCCAAATTCTTTATCTCCAGTTACACAAAATTATTTCCCTTCTGATGTTTAAAACCTTGAATTCTCAGGTATTTGGAATCTACCTTGAGTTCTTATCAGCATATTTTTTTTCGCACAAAGACATGTCTTTTCCTAATTGGAACTCTGGTCTGATTGCTAAGATGACAGTACTTTTTACCTCTTTATACCTAGGAGTGTGAGACCAATAAAACATGGCCCTTGAGAGAGTTCAGGCTTTTCAATCAAAACAGGGTGATGAAGACATACAGAGGCAGAGATTTCAGAAAGGCATTATAACCCCAAACAGTGGCCCCATTTTTCTGCCAACAAGCTCAAGCTCCACAGCACAGCACACACGGTTCACACTATTTCTCTACCTTCCCAGGCCATCTACCCTCCAACCTTACATTCCAGTCATGGTAGACTACTGGCTGTGCCACGCCTTTGCCCATGTTGCTGTTGCTTCTCTCTCTCTCTCTCTTTCTCTCTGTCTCTCTCTGCCAGTCATTCTGGTGAACTCATCCTTCTGAGAAGCTTTTTCTGACCCCTCCAGGGAGAATGCTCTCATAGATCCTGTACAATAATTCTCCCCCAAGAGGACCAGGATCCTTAGCACTCTCTATTCCCTTGTGCCTGCCATAGCATCAAGACCACAGTTCCATAAATACTTGTTGGATTGAATTCAGCTCAAATGAATTGGCACAAGACGTAGTTCATCTTTGGAGATTTTCCACCCAAAGTCATTACAAAGCCAAGTAGAATTTCACTTCTGGGTCTTGTATCTAAACTATTGTTTTTCCACTTTTAAGAGAGGAAAGAAAAAGACCATTCACATAGATCATTGAGAATGTACAGAAAGATCTGCTATTCTCTTGAAGACCACAGCTAGAGAGACACTGACTTAAAAAAAAAAATCAAATTTTATTTGATGGAAGAGGAATTCCAAATGGGAATTGCTACTCCAAAAGAAAACTCTTCTCTTTATAACTGGTAAAACTTCTGTTTTACGATTATCATTAAGACAAATCCCCAAATGAAGAATGTCTAGGGTTTCTAAAAATAACTCAGACTCCAGTTTCAGAAACATTAAGGTCATAGACTCAGGATGCAGGCTTCATGACAAGATGAAGGTGAGACCCTGAGGCAGAGGATCAGGTCCTTGTACGAAGATACCTTTGATCTTCATTTCACAGATTTACATTCAGCAAGGCCAGGGGCAAATCAGCATGAGAGAGTAAGCAAGTGGGCGTGCACACATCCTAGACACAAAAGTTGCCATGACTACCTGTGGTTGAGTCTGTGTGCAGGGCCCTACTCACACGGGAGGCCGGTACCCAATACCCTCAGCACAGGACTCCCCCAAAGATCCTTTTTACTCTTACCTTTGTTCTTGCCATTGTGCCTGAGAAGAGAATGTAGAGGCCTGGAAGATTACAGCAGGCTGGCCCCTGGCCCCACAAGTTCATCCCATTACTTGCCCAAGCGCTGCCCATTCGCCAACTCAGCAAACTGCTATCTCCTAGAGATTTACAAAAACGTTTGAACATTGAAAAGTATGCTTCCTTTATCAACAAGATGCCACATGTCAGTCCTCTGAAACCTGCCATCTACCAACATGTGGCTCGTGGCACCACCTGCAGTGGAATCACTTTGGGAGCTGTTAAGAATGCAGGTTCTTGCTCCCCCCAACACTTTCTTCTACATGTCTCAAGGAGTTTAATTAGCAAGGAGATGCTTTGCTGTTCTTCTGTCTGTCCTAAGCCCTTTCTTTTCATCTGGGTTCACTCCATTAGCTCATGGTGTCCTATTAGCTTTCTCAGGCAGCCTGCAGGCCCTGACCTCAACCCAGGTCTGGCCGCAGGATTGTCCCCCAGGGCCATGGCAATAGATTATTTCTGTGTGTGCACACCATTCACCCTGGACATTGAGAGATGGGTTTTGCCTGATGAGCTCTGTGATCCTAATCTTACTGGAAGACAGCCTGCTGAGCAAAGACTGGCTGTAATCCCCTTGACTGCCAGTGCTCTTTTACTCTCCAGTAATTTTTTGACTCCAAGGGGCCCTTGGGTTTACACTAAACACAGAAAATAAAGTCCAAACATTTTCTCCTTCACCAGTTCCTTCTTCACCCACAGCTGCATCCGGGAGCCTCATAAGAGGGGCTGGGCTCTGTAAATCAATGCTGGAGTAATTTCTCCTCACTCAGCTCTCAGACTCCTTGCTCTCATCATCTGGCAGATTGCAGGTGCTTCTCTTGGGATTGGGAGCCTGCCAACCCCCCATGTGTGTGGTGCTTTGGATTGTAACTTTCCTCCAAGTCTCTTTTTTCACCAAATAATGTCTTTGGTTTCCTGTTTCCCATGCCCATTAGCTGCAGACCAGCCCCATCTCCCTTTTTCTCTTTTCCAGCCTTGTGAGGGGACTTAGGACAACCACCTTGGGGTTTTGGCTGGAAACTGCATAAATAAAAAGGACTGAGACACAAAGGAGGGTCTTCCTTCCTTCCTTCCTACCTTCCTTTCTTTCTTCCTTTCTTTTTCTGTTCTTCCTTTCTTTTCTTTTTTTTTTGGAGACAAGAGTCTTGCTCTGTCACCCAGTCTGGAATACAGTGGTGTGATCTCAGCTCACTGTAACCTCTGCCTCTCAGGTTCAAGTGATTCACGTACCTCAGCCTCTTGAGTAGTTGGGACTACAAGCATGCACCAGCCCGCCAAGTTAATTTTTGTATTTTCAGTAGAGGCAGGGTTTCACCATGCTGCCCAAGCTGGTCTTGAACTCCCAGCCTAAAGCGATCTGCCTGCCTTGACCTCCCAAAGTGTTGGGTTTACAGGTGTGAGCTACTGCACGCGGCCAAAGGTGGAATTTCTATTCTGGTTTTTGCTCATTGTATACCATTAAGAAAAAAGAACTGCCACCATGTACATGAATAACGGTGACAGACCTCCAAGGAGAGAGTGAAAAGGAAGAGTCACACACTAACTGATGTGAACTTATTACAAAGACACATGGGGACTCAGAGTAACACAGGAAGTCATGTCCTTGGCCTTATTGGCTATGCAGTCACACTGGTGACCCCTTATGGGGTAGGGTTCAAAGCAAGGTTCAGAGCAGGGGGCCTCCCTTGGGCCTAGGTCACAAATAGTGGCCTTCGGGACATAAAACTTTCCTTGGCCCAATATACGGTGATGGGTGCAGGAGGTTTGGTTTATTTGACACAGCTCGTGTGATACACTACCCACAAATGAAAGTGGCCAGACAGTTGGGTTTATCTTCTGTGCTAACATGACAGAAAATCATGGGCTGGAATATTGTTATAATCCTGACCTTCACCTGTCCTTCACTCCACTTACAACTTTGGGCAGATTACTCTGACACACCTGAAATAAGTGATGCCAGCTATTTAGTTATTGCAATGGGCGCAGGAGGGTTTGTGTGTATAATCCCCTGTATTCCAGCTCCCTAATTGTTCATTTAGTATTTCTGCTGATGCCCCTTGACCAAGTGTTACCTGCACTGACCTCGCAGCAGGCAGTGGTTCTATTTATATGAAGCTTTAGTCTGGTATTCTCAAGATGGTACTTACCCTCCTGCCTTATCCCACCCTCAATGGGATAATTCTCTCAGAAGACAAATATCAGCTTCAAAAGCAACCACTGAAATGTTTACATATTGCTGTTAGTTGTCCAGAAAATTCCCCAAAAGGGTCTGAGAAGCCTAGGAAAAAGGCCCTTACAAAGCACCTTATGCAGATAACATGTTCAGCAAAACTGTCCTTCAAATGTAAGAGAGCGATAAAGATTTTCTGAGACAAGCAAAAGCTGAGGGACTTCATCATTACTAGACCTACCTTATAAAAAATGCTAAGGGGAGCTCTTCAAGTTAAAGAAAAGGATGCTGAACAATATGAAAGCATGCAAAAGCATAAAACCCACTGATAAAAGTAAATATATAGGCAAATACAGAATACTGTAACAGTGTAATGGTGCTATGTAAATCAGTTTTAATTCAGGGAGCAGAGATTTCCAACAGTACAAGGTCTTCTTTATATCTTTATAATATCAAAAACAAAACAAAACAAAACCTGGCAAACCACCACCGCTCCTCACTCCCCTCCCAAATTATGCTAAAACATGCTTTGAGGAGCTGTAGATTGAGAAAATGTGCAATGATAAAATCAATTCAGTACCTGTTTAAAATCGAATGTATATTTTATGGATCACAATTACTGCATGCATTCTAAAAATAGCAATACACATCTGGGAAGGTGTACTTTTTAGCAGTTTACAGATACAGAAGCTATAACAGACCTCTTGCAGGAATTCTGGATTGGAACCAATGTCAGAAAATAGTTCCCTACAGCCCCTGCTCCAGGGATCTGTTTTTCTCCTACCAGGAAGGCCAGGAAGATTCCAAATGGTTCAATATGGTTCAATATGTTTTCAAATTTTCCCCAATCTGGAGGACTCCACAAAATAAGCAAGGGATCAATTATTGTGGGACTAAGCTAGGGATTCTGACCTCTTCAGGTAAGAATGGGGTATCTGACCAAAGCTAGAGTTCTAGGCTGTGGAAAACAACCCGTTCTCAGGGGCCTCTCCCTATCCTCAGAGGCCCCTAGATCAACTCTACAGCCAGGCTGGGCCAAAGGTCTGTGGGCCCCTGCTTCTGTGTTAAAGTCATGGACTGTGCAAAGTTAGAGTCAGGACTCCAACTTTGCTACTTAGAGATGTGACCTAGGTGGCTGTGGTAGTCATTAATGGTAGATGGCAGTACACACCATGACCCTCTTGTGGTTGCTGGGGCCATGTGACTAATTCTGGTCAATGAATCTTGAGCAGAAGAGATGCCATCACTTCCAGGCCAGATCATTTAGTTGCTACTTTGAGACCCTCCAGGGCTTTCTTTCCCTCTGGAAAAGGAATGCACAGCTTTGGAGATGGTGGCTGTTCCATCAGCCTGGATATATGAGGGCCATGAAGAGTGGAGCCTCTCTACTGAACTGTGATGAACAAGGAGTATGTTGGGAAATCTGCCTTTGTTGGGTTCAGCCACCACAAATCTAGAGTTGCTTATTACTGTGTCAGAATTTAACCTATGCTGACCGGATAGGCTAGGTTACTCTTCGCAGTGGTTCTGTATTTTAGATTCTCCAATAAAATTAGTTGAAATGGCTGTTTTTATTTTTTACACTAACCAGATGCCCCCTCCAGCATTCTCCTCCTATTTCTATCAGTCCCCTCTGATTTGACTAGAATCAAATTGGTTTACAGGATTGCCAAGGTACTTGGCTAGTGTCATCTATCTGGCCAGGCTTCTTCTAAAACAGAGCCTTTCCCAATGTCCCCTCACAGGCAATGAGCCACACAGGCAAGGCACAGGAGGGCAGGTCCTCCCAGAAGCTCAGAAAACACAAGACTCACGTCTTTGTGCTTTATGGGTGTCAATCCAGTTTTCTCCACAGGCACCTTTTTTTGTGCATGACTGTATATGACATTTTGAATGTTGGCCCATTTGAATCGTTTTATTCCTATACCCTGATCCTCTGGGACTCTTGAATACACTTGGGCTTGTGTTTAGACAGTTGCAATGATGTATTCTCAAACCCAGTGTTTAGCTGCACACTTTAATGACAGACAAGGAGTAATTGGGCAGTTTGGCACATGTCAGGTCCTAAATGTAGAGATGAAGGTTCTAACGGTAACAGAGGGAGAAATAGATCTGTCCTGAACTTGGCAGGAATGTCACTCTGCCAAGCTCTGCCAGCCTGATGCTTGGATACTTCCAGATCCAGGACCCTTCTGAAAAATGGAAAAGCACCCTGAAATCATCAATGAAACAGGAAAGAAAAAAACAATCTCTGCTTTGCAACACCTTTAACAAACATAAGTGACTTCAGTGTGACTCTTTGGGGTGAAGGTTTTTTAAAAGCATGACATTTAAACTTGGCCCAAGATCATTGTTTCCCCATTGCCATTTCCCTTCCTGTGACAGACATCTCATTATTAAGCATCACATTATTAGCACAAATGCTTTTTGTAGAAGCATAAAGGCAAGGATGCTTATTAATCAGAAACCAAATTTTCTATTCAGGCACATAATCAGGGATCTTGGAAAATGTGAATAGCTTATATGGTTGGAGGGACTGAGAGCAGCTTCCTCCCATGGTACTTGATCTGCCAGGATAATGATGTCCTAGGCAAGAATACTGTGAGACTCAGTAGAAACTACTTGAAGTTCAGCAGTCCTGTGGATGTCACCAAGGCGAGTCTTACAGGAATGGATGAGCCCTGCAAAGTGTGAAATAAAGAGTGCCAGGAGTGCTACTCTGCTTAAAAACAATCTCCCCACCAATTTGCCTGCATTTTCAATGTCAGAGATATCCTCTTTCTTCTCTTAAAGATTTCAGATGTTAGGAAAGGTAATATAGTTAGTGGCTAAGTTCATATACTTTGTGGTCATGCTCCCTGCATTTGAATCCCAGCTTTGCCACTTACTAGCTGTATGACTTGGGGTAAGTTACCAACTTCTCTGTGCCTCAGCTTCCTCACCTATAGAATGGGATAATAATCATTCTGCCTCATATATTTATTATTGTTTTGCGTCATATATTTATTATTTATTATTAGAGTCATTGTGAAGATTAAATTGAGGTGATACATGAAACACACAGAACTGATCTGGTACCAAATTTCTAACTTGGGGTTGAAGTTCCACGAACAGCCAACAGTGGTGGCTAGGTAGTTAGGTTGAGAAGGAACTATTTCCAGGCTTGGAAAGTTCCCCTTGGGAAGGATTTGTTTTGGAGTTTCCTGTTGCTGTATAGCCTTTTTAAGGTCTTGATCAGTCCTAAATTCCCCAAAGACAACTCCAGATATTCACAACTATGGTGGAATGTGGACATGAGAGAATGAAATGAAAACAGAGCCGTTCCTTTCTCCTGGGGGTCCTGGGCTGCTAGGGAAATACTGGACCCAATCTGAATGAAAACTGGTTTCAAAAGGTAACCCCTTAACTCAGTTTGTTAAGCTCATTTTTTGACTTCAAATGGTAGACAGATTTTCTTTCTTCAAAAGTAGAAAACACTCTGTTTAAAGTGAAAGACCATTGAAAAGTAAACATGATTAGCTTGCCTTAATCAAGAATGTTCAAAAAACGTTTCAGAAATTGCAGGATCTAATCCCACAGGGGGCAACTAGTTCCCAAGCTCTTTTCTTTTCTTTCTTTCTTTCTCTTTTTTTTTCAGACGGAGTCTCTGAGTCTCGCTCTGTCACTCAGACTGGAGTACGGTGGTGCTATCCTGGCTCACTGCAGCCTCCGCCTCCCAGGTTCAAGCGATTCTCCTGCCTCAACCTCCTGAGTATCTGGGACTACAGACGCGCGGCACCACACCTGACCCAAGCCCTTTTCTACACACAGTACTGGAGGACAAAGGCATGGAAAGCTGCTGACCTATCTGGTCACATCCTGAGCAGTGCCAAGAAGAGGCTGCTTCTACCTTCCTCTGACTTTTTGAGGTTCTAGTCACAAAATTGTTTTTCTTGCTCACAAATGACTCTGTCCTATGCAAAGTGCTAAACAAACAAAATGGAAGTTTTAACGTACACACTGACCTTTTTGGTGCCTGGGACAATGCAATGCTTTCAGTTCGTAATGGAAAATAGATTAAGCTACCTGCCTCGTTTGCTTTTTAGGAAGTTGCCGCCTTCCCATTTTTAATGCCCTGAGATCTTTGCTCAAACTCTCTTTTTTGGTACAACCCACGGACATTGTTCGTAGTCAAGAAGGGATTATTTGTAACCTGGTTTGGGTTTTGCTTCTCTCCCAAAGCAAGTCACCAGCTTTTTGTTTTAATATAATCGTCCATTTTCTCTAGTTCCTTTATTCACATCATAAAAGTTCATGTTCTTTAGCTACTGACAGTTGAAATCAGAACAATGGGCCCAGAGAAATATATATATTATAAACATTTTGAAAAGATCTTTTCTGGGCCTGGAGTCTTTCAATGCCAACTTATCCAGAGTTTTATTTTGTTGTGTGTGTGTGTGTTTTGCTATTACTCCAGGTTAATGGACTCTCTGAATACCAGCCCATCTCATTCTTTCTCTAAAAGGACATTTTGTATTTTCTTCCTGAAAACTCTTGACTCTGTGTCAGGACAGGGTATACTGGATCTTTTCAAGGAACTGCCTGCCCAGCAGACATTATTTTGGCTATGAAAACAAATAGGAAAATATTAAATAAGCATAAGACTTTGCATTACTGGATTTTGTAAAAGCAAAAAGAAACATGTATTTATTTAATGGGTCCACCCCACTGGAAAAACCTCCAGAGAGCCAAGGAAATGTTTATGTCAGCAACCTGAAGGAAGGAAAACCTCCTCTAATTTTCATTTTCGTTTTTCTTCTCCCAAATCTTCAAATAAACTCTCCAGTAATTTTATACTTTTCCTTAACCAAAATGAGATTTCCTGGCATGCACTGCTAGAGCGTGTGCCTATGTATCCAAAGAAGAGCAAGTGCTGGGAACCTGCCTTGGTGATCGCATTCCTTCAGTCCCTTCGAGGGTTATCACTGGATTTGAGTTTCTTGGATACACAAGTAGGATGTACTTATAAATTTGACTACTAATAACAGCTCATTTTATGTTTAATTTGGAAAATTGGAGATCTGCCCTGACTCTGCCCTAATATCAAGTTTCATTGAGATATACACTAGATAAGGAACAAAGTAGTTTGCATGCATTAATTAGTTCATTTAATTCTCAGGACAGCAACCCTATGAGGTAGATAGTGTTATTACCCCTATTTTACAGGTGAAAAAACTAAAGCACAGAGATATTTAAGTCACATATTCAGAGTCACATGGCTGGTAAGTGACAGAGCCAGGATCCGAACCCCTATTTTGATTCCAAAGTCCAAGCTCTGAATCACAGTTGTCTCTACTTCATGAACTGGCATCTAGCAGCATGACTCTTGCATAGTGGATTTGAAATGATACTTGTTGAATAAAGTAAAAAAGCAAACAAATTAATTAATCCTTATATTTGTCCTATCAGGAAAATCAATACCTATAGTATTCAAGGTAAATACAACTAGCTTCTGTAAAAAAGCAACCACTACATCTCAGTGGCTTAACCACAGTCAAAGGGACTTTCTCCCATATGTGACAGAGTGATATGGTCAGTAAAGGTGGAGAGTGTGCACTCTGCAGATATTCAGGATCCAGGCTCCTTCCAAACGGTGGTTCTGCCATTTTCAGTGCTTGTCTCTGGAGGTTGCCCTGAGCATTCTTGTCTCCAAGCTTGCATCATTATCCAGGTGGAAGATGGTAGCTGAGAGAGGACAGGATGACTCTGGGAGCTTTAGGTCTAGAACTGAGAGTGTTATGCATTAAGTTGATTAGAAATCATAACAAGGCCCCAGAGACTGCACAGGGAGACTAGGAAGTGTGGCTTTGCTATCTACCCAGGAAGAGCGTGAAATGGGTTCAGTGAGCACACAGCTTTGTCTCTGCCACTGATCCATACCCTGTTTTTAATAGATGGACTTGTACAGACTTGTACAGTATTTTCTTAACAACATACTTCCCTCAGACTTGAATGGAAATGTCCATCATTTGAGGGACTCATTTGAGTTTGATGGCAAAGCTGGGAGTTTTACACACCTAAAGCCAGGTGCAAAATGTACAAACTCTTCCTAGGACTGCCATGACTAGTTTTATTTTGTTGACAGGTTATTAGAAAGCTCCAGGGTTGGTTGGGAAATTTTAATAAAGGTGGACTCCATGAAAAACTTTGGGTGTTGAGGATGGAAGAAGCAATCTGAGAGTATAGCTTGGTGAAGGATGCCTGGTTTAGAGACAAAACGTGTGTGGCTTTAAAACTTCACAGGTTTACTTATAAAGAGGTTAATTATTTTATTCAAGATGACAAAGAACGAGTTGGTAAACCAGTGCAGGAAAGTATTCATCTCTTTATCTTGAACGTGACCCCAGTGGGTGACCTCATTTCGAGTGAGTTTCTCTTCATTGAGAAGTGTGCTTGAAGCTTACCTAAGTGACAATTGGCAACGTCTTCCTCATTTTAAAATTATAACCCATTAAGGCAAGCTTCTGTTTACTCTCCCATGTAGCAAGGCTCTCAAGTTTCTAATTTCTAATGATAGACTGAATTATTCATAAAATACATCTATCTTTCTTACTCCAATTATTAATCTCTTGATGCTATTGGGGGTCTTGAGGCTCTGCTGTAAAAGCTTAATGCATTTTGCATCACTGTGTCACACTCACTGGCAATGTTTCTGGCCTGGCTTAAAGGGGTTAAAAAATAGGACTTGAAGTGGTGCCAGACAATTAGGTAATTACAAAACACTTTTGTACATTAAAGTAATCTTGTAAGCATTATGCCTGAATCATGGCTGCCAACTTAGTGCTTTCTTGATTGTACACTAGGGTTTTCAAAGTCATCATCAAATTCTAAGATTTTTTTAAAAAAATCACTACCTATTTAAAAAAAAACCATGATTTTTTTCTCAGTAACTTCTTACTCATATGAAAATACTTCCAGATTAATAATGATCATAGTAGCCAACATCCACTGAGCACTCACAATATACTTGGTTCTGTGCTAAGGACTTTGGAAGTGCTATCTTACTTAGTCCCTTCAACCAGCCTATGAAATAGGTAATGATAAACAACTAAGGCTCAGGGAGTGCTTTCCAGCTGCAGACACTCATTTAATATAATTACAATCTTCTGAAGTGTATACTTTAAATTTCACTGAAAGTAAGAAGCCATCAATTGTAAGGCCATTGTTATGGCCAGAACTGTGTTCCCTTAAAATTCATATATGAAGTCCTAATTCCTAGTACCTTAAAACAAAACTGTATTTGGAGATAGGATCTTTAAAGAGGTCATGAAGTGAAAATGAGGAGAGGAGGGTTGGCCTTAGTCCAATAATACCAACACTTTGGGAGACTGAGGCAGGTGGATGGCTTGAGCCCAGGAGTTTGAGACCAGCCTGGGCAACATAGCAAAATGCTGTTTCTACAAAATATACAAAAATTGTTTGGGTGTGGTGGCAAATGCCTGTAGTCATAGCTATTCAGGAGGATAAGGTGGGAGGATCCTTTAAGCCTGGGAAGCAGAGGTTGCAGTGAGACAAGATGGCGCCACTGTTCTCCAGCCTGGGTGACAGACTGAGACCCTATCTCAAAAAAAAAAAAAAAAGAAAAATGAAGATTAGGACACAGACACACACAAAGGGAAGACCATGTGAGGGGACACAGAAAGAAAATGGCCATCTACAAACTATGACCTCAGAAGAAACCAACCCTACCAATACCTTCATCTCAGACTTCGAACCTCTAGAACTGAGAGAAAATACATTTGCAGTGTTTAAGCCACCCAATCTGTGATACTTTCTTATGGCATCCCTGGCAAAGTAATAAAGACACCATTATTTTATGTGCCACAAAGTAAGAAGAAACATAGTAAATTAAATAAGGACCATGGTTTTGATTTTTTACTTTAGCTTTTGTACATACACAAAAAGGAAATCATAAGCAAAATACATGAGTGAAGACATTCCTAAAACTTCTTCACCTAGAATATAACTTCTAAAATGCACTGTTAAAATATGTGATTTTTCACACAGTTATCTTCTTTACTATCAAGAGTGTTACTGATGCAGCAGTTTTTCAAACAAGGCACCACTGTTGTCTCTGGAATGTTCTTCAGGCCACGGATATTCATCCTGAAAGTTTTGATGCTGACATTGTTTTGACCCTGCTGCTCTGTTTCATCACTTTTTGTGTACAAAATAAATATTATGTTGATGCAGATTCATGCGGTAAAAATTTTGCACTCAATAATTAGTTACATAAAAAATTTAAAAAGAGGAATCTGAAGTGGGAGCATGTCTTGAAATAGAAGGAAGAACCCTCCACCAATATAAATGGTCTACCTTACTACTTTTCCACTGTGAGTCTTGACATCCATCCGTCTTCTGGTTGGCATAGAAATCTGCCATTCTTTCCCATTAGGGGACAAAGTTGTATTCTATGTGTTACTGAATTATCTGGGGGCACTTGGGCTGAACAAATCTGAGTTATCCCAATGGAACCCAAAGAGGACATCATAAAGAGGGGGGTTTGGGGGACATTTGGCTCTAGTCTCGTGTGCACCAAGAACCTCAAATTTAAAATTGGGATTTTTTTTTTTAATTTAAAAAAAAAATTCAAACTACCCTCAAATATACAAACAATTGTAGTCTTCCCTCATTTCTAAAAGACCCTGATCCCAAACATGAACCTGCATTTTCATCCATCTTTGCAACCAATATTGATAGAGTGGCTACTGTGGCTTGTACTAAGCTGGGTGGGCATGCTTTAGACACCCAGGGAAGCAAGGCATTGTCTCTCATCTCAAGGAAACCACCCTCTTCCAGGGGAAACAGGTCTGTCCACTTGAAACTGTCCTGGTGTGATGCAAGGCTTGCTGGAGGCATGGAGAAGTGGGAAAATTCTAACGTGATTCAGGAGTTGGGACCTACTCAGAGAATGGTTCATATAAGGAAGAATAAGTACCCCAATATGGGTGGATAATTTCTCACAAGAGACATAGCTTGAGCAAAGATATACAAACATAAAAAGTAGGTAAATGCAAACATAAGACTCGGAGATGAGGGGTAGCTAGTGGAGAGGCAGGGATGAAATGGGAAAGGGAGGTGGAGAACCTGTAGACCAGTGGTCCTCAACACTAGCTCCCATTAGACTCACTAGGGCACTCCTAAAAACTAGAGATGCCTGCAGCCCGGCACAGTTAACTCTGAATCTCTGGAGGTGGATCCTAATGAGAAGCCAGGGTTAGGGATCACTGCTGTTTCCTTAGAAAATTATGCCAATATTTCTAAGGGGCATGCACCACTGTAGTAGCATCACAATTTTGGGAACAGTTGTCCTGAACAATTAATTTGAAAAAGCCCCCCTTGCCCAAGATGATTTTAATTTGACTAAGTTTATGTGATAGAAGACATCTAGTCAGTCGTCTGGAGTTTCACAATACCTGGATATGAAATGATGGAGACCGGTCATGTCTAGAGGACCAGATGAAAATTTCACCTTCCATCTAAATCATCTGGCACTGTTTGGGGGCAGAGGTGCTGACCTGTCTTGTGAAGAGCAGGGTTATGGTTCGGCCATGACCTTGGCAGTCGCCATCACAACTTTGCTTTTGCCTCAGTCAGTTGCTACCTCTTGGGACTGTAAATATTGACACTCCCCCTTAGAGAAATCACTATCTGCATATTAGCCTCCAATTTCATATATCGATGTGCAGATCTGAGGGCCTTGGGTGAATATGAGATGACTTCAGCATTTGCTGCCTCCAAGCTGAGAAGCCAGCTGATTTGCATTTCCCCCAGTGATTCTTGGCTGCATGACTTGTATCACTATTATCTCTTCGCAGTGTATTTGTATGCAAAACTTTTGGCAGAACCATTTTAGAAGCAAGCAGACAATAAATGAAGGCTCTGCTTTCTCAGAGTTCAAAATTAACTTTCTCAAATTCTATAGAATAAGTTTTCTGAAATAACTTCGAAATTAAAAAAAATTAACCCATTGGTCAAAAATGTGCTTTGAATGGAGCTCCTGCTGATCTTTACTTAACCAAGGGATTAGAGTATTTTGGGTGAGCTTTTCCATCCCCAGTCTCAATTCAGGTGTCAAGTCAATCAGATTAAAAGGGAATGTTCAAATATTATCATCATCCAAATACACTTGCCACAAACAATCAGTATGGCTAGTTTATCTTCCTACAGAAGAGACTGATGTTTTAACTAGAACTGTGTGTACACAGTTCCCAAAACAACCTTGCTGTTCAGTCAACTCTGCGAGGCTCTGTGGAGATGAGATCCCTAGGACTGATGGAAGGGAGTGACCTGGTAGTTTTAGTCAAAGGGACACAGATTTTGATACAGATCTGCCCTCTGTTTCAAGAAATTGATTAAGGCACTGTAAAAAAGCAAAAACCCACTGGAAAACCACTTTAACTCCAGCATGCTCACCTATGAGACTGCTTAGAAAAAGTAGAAAGAGTCAAAGGGTGCATCTAAAAATAACTGACAAGCCCCACAGCCTTCACTCTAGAAGTCCTGTGATTGTTGTTCCCTTAGGCAAAGTTGGCACTGGTGTGGTAGGGGCAGGTAGGAGAAAGCACTTCACTAACGTCACTCCTTGGTTTGAAATCCTGCAAGAAGATCAGCACTGTCGCAGCAGGAAGGCTGAGCTTGGCAGCTGCAATAGGCAGGCCTCCGACAGGACACAGAGCTGAGGTGCAAAGACGGCTGATGGCAGTTTACTGGAGTGGCAACTTGGCTCTGACTTTCTCCCGGGGGTGCTCTGATCTGACAGTCAGAATTTGCCTACTCCTTCAACTAAGTTCCCCTTGTCTTCCAGCTGCCCTCATCTACACCTATGTTAGGATTTTTTATTTTCAAAATGTTTAAAATAAAAGGAACTGTTCATGTTTTCCTACATTATAGGCATTGTTCAGTTCCCATTATAGAAACTTTGGATAACATAAAACCAAAGGGAAAAAAAAAGTGCCTAGAGTCACCAAAGGCAACCTTTGCTTATATTTTGGCCTGTTTGCTTTCAGGCCAAAATATAAACAATGCACATGTTCTAAATGTAAAAGGACAAAATCAAACAAAGTTTTCCCCCAAGCTAATCCCATGATGGATGACATTCAATGACACATATATGCAGTTAAGGGCAAGGACTACCAGGGCCTTGCCTGAGCCAGGTGACACTGTGAAGGAGGCCATTATATTTCTAATTTATAGTTTGGCTACACCAGGCAACTCAGTGATAAGCACGGCTTGTTTATTTGTCTTTGATGGATGCCAGGTGGATTGTAGTCAGACAATCTGACTTCAGCAGACTCAGTATCTGAATCCACGGTTTCAGCCTGACACCCTCTCCTGGGACAAAAGGCAGGTCACACAATGGGCACAAAATGCATGTCACACAATGGGCCCCCACAACCTAAAGGGGTCACAATGGCAGCAGCCCCAAGAATGAAGACAAATAAGTACTTAGGCCACAACAAAAGAGGAAGAGAGCTAGCCAGCACCCAGGAGATGCAGATAACAAGGTGGCAGGTCAGGTCCACCAGCTTTTCTGTTTGTGTTTCAGGTTTGCTCTAAGAAACCAAGCTTTTGTCAACCTTTTCATTAGACAACCTGTATTGCTTCCAGCAATGAGCTCAGGCAATTTGCTGAGTTTTGACATTTTTCCCCTCTTTGAGAGCTGTCAGCTTTGAGAGCAGGCAGTATCCTCTTGTAGGAGATTTGGTGCCGGCTGCAAAATTAAAAGCAAGAAGTAACCACAAATAAGAGAGCACTCGTAGCCAAATATTTCCCAATCTGGCGCGGGCTGTGAAAGACCACGTGTGTCTGTCTATTTCCTCCTTACAGCTGTAGGTCAGAAGAGGCATCCGGGATGATGGCATCTAGAGGCCTCAAGAGGCAGGGTAGGTGGCATGAATAAAGGTGGTGGATGTCGGGGAACAATCTTCTAAAAGGTGTTGGAGGCACTGTGGAAGCCAGGGAAGCACCCTGAGTTTTCTCAGGCCATCCAGGCTTGGTCATTTATTGTTTGTTTATTTATTTATTTATTTATTTATTTGTCCTCAGCTTTTGCTTGCTTATGGGCTAGAATATGACATATTCTTTCTTTTTTTTATTTGATGGGGTCGTAATTTTAAAAAACAAATGACTTCCTTCCCAACCAACCCAAATGTCTGTCAGTGATAGACTGGATTAAGAAAATGTGGCACATATACACCATGGAATACTATGCAGCCATAAAAAAGGATGAGTTCATGTCCTTTGTAGGGACATGGATGAAGCTGGAAACCATCATTCTCAGCAAACTATCGCAAGGACAAAAAACCAAACACCGCATGTTCTCACTCATAGGTGGGAATTGAACAATGAGAACACTTAGACACAGGATGGGGAATATCACACGTCAGGGCCTGTCATGGGGTGGGGGGAGAGGGGAGGGATAGCATTAGGAGATATACCTAATGTAAATGATGAGTTAATGGGTGCAGCACACCAACATGGCACATGTATACATATGTAACAAACCTGCATGTTGTGCACATGTAGCCTAGAACTTAAAGAGTAATAAAAAACAATTATCTGTAAAAGGAAGATACATTTTTCATTGCAAATAATAAATGTCTATATTTATGTATATAATGTGAATATTTTGCAAGTATGCTTTTATTTTGTTAACTTTTTTCTGATGTAAGGGGAGTTGTAATTTTTGTTTTCTAAATCAACCTGCAGAATGCATTCATAAGAAGGTCTTTGTCAATATAAGAATGTATCTGTATAAATAGGCATTTGTGTTTTCTTCTGGCAAAAAAAAAAAAAAAAAATCAGGTCTTCAGATCCAACTAGGGGAAATGGTGTCACAGGGCTGGTGGTCAGCCTTGCTCTTCAGAATGTCCTATAGAAGACCCTCTGGGTCCAGAGAAGGTGCTACCCACTGCTCTAGAGAACTCTGCTCCAGCAAGGAGAGAACACATTCCAGAAAATGCCCCAGGGACAAATATCAGGCTCACATGTCAGGTCAGTTCGGACCAGAGCATGGCAGAGATCCAGACAGAGCTCAGTGAGCTGGCCTAGGGCAAGGGTTCCAAACTTCCTAGAGAATAGAAGTATCTTTTGCAAACACCAAAATCATGCAGACACCTACAGCACACTGTCAGTACCCGCTGATGGAGAAAATGAAAGGTGATTCAACAATAATTAACGATATTTAAAGGCATATTACTTGGTAATCAAGTTATATCATCACATGTAGTCAAGTCTGGTGCTGTAAAGGAACTATCACAATAATTATTACAAAAATCAGGCAAATCTACACTCCTCTTGTTCATTCACCCCAGGCTGTGGCACATCGGTCTGTGTCTGAAATGGCCACCAAGATGCGGCCCTTCGTTTCTCCAGGACTGAAAGATTCTTGCCTCACCCCACAAGATGGCAATGGTGTGATAGTCTGGGGACCTCGGTGGCCACTATTCCAGAGTCAAGTAAATATTTAAGCAGCAAGTCCTACCCAGCGCCCTGAAATATATTCATGATGGTATTTCTAGACTGCACAATGAAATGAGGGGGACCCTTATTCTGCTGGAAAATTTGGTTTCCAGAGATTTCCTGAAGCTATGGAGAAAACCCTTCACTATATCTTGATTTATGACTCCTGACACTATGTTATTCCCATGCGCACAGACACACACACACATACACACACACACACACACACACTGGCCCAAAGCCCGGTGTGTGATACAGCACAAATGGCATTAACTACTGGGGAATCCCTTACATTTCAGTGACAGTTTGTTATTTGGGGCCTCATATATGGATGCTATGGAAATTAACATTTCTAGTGAAGTGAAATGACCTCACTAAATTTGAGACAAGCTCTTCATCATCCACATGAGTTTAGAAACAACAACTGAAGTTTTATCATTTTAATTTATCTGCTTCTATCACGACCTGCAGAGGGTGCAAGAAGGTTTTATTTTCTACCATTTGTAGAGAATGTGCTAGACCATGGCCTGAGGAACACAGAGATCTCTGCGGCCCTCTTTATTGATTTCTTGGGGGTTAGGCTCAGTGTGAAACAAAAATGATTCACAGCTTTCTCAAGACACATGTAAGAGTGGTTCTGAGTTGGTGCTTATTATATGTTGCTAGTCATTGAGTAATACGATTTTCAATGTTTAATTCTTTTTGAATTACCCTGTATATATTGGCTAAAAACTATAAGTGTTCAGTAATGCTTTTGAATTAATTTGCATTTTACTAGTCATCAAAACATCTAAACATGCCATAAAACAGACACACATGTATTTCATGCCACAATAATGGGTCACTTTATAAGATGGTATGCCTTTTTATATTTACCTCAGTTTGGACCTCAGAACAACCCTGTAAGATAGATATCTCATCTCATTTTATAGATGAGGAAACTGAGGCTCAGAAAGATCAAGTCACTTGACCAAGGCCTTGCAAAGAGCAGCTTGTAGAACTGGGATTCCATCTCAGGCCTGGCTAGATCCATAGCCTTGGCTGTCAGTCCTAAACCATGTTGCCTTCTCTAATAAGGAAAAAACTCTATTAAAAAAAAAAATCTATATATATATATATATATATAGATATATATAGTGCTTTTATTTTCTTTTTCGGCATATATAAATAAACATTTTAAATCTTGAATTTTGTTTGTTGTCTTAGATTATGTATGTAAAATTGCTGATATTTGACCATTTTGTAAACTTTTATTTAGGTTCAGGGATACATGTGTAGGTTTGTTGTATGGATAAACTACATGTCACAGGGGTTTGGGGTACAGATAATTTCATCACCTGGAGAATAAGCATAGTACCCAACAGATATTTTTTCTGATTTTCTCCCTCCTTCCACTCTCCACCCTCAAGTAGGTCCCAGTGTTTGTTGTTCCCCTCCTAGTATCCACGTGTTCTCATTGTTTAGCTCCCACTTATAAGTGAGAACGTATGATATTTGGTTTTTCTGTTCCTGTGTTAGTTTGCTTAGGATCGTGGTCTTCAGTTCTATCCATGTTGCTGCAAAATATGTGATCTCATTTTTTATGGCTACATAGAATTCCATGGTGTATAAGTACCACATTTCTTTATCCTGTCTACTGTTGATGGGCATTTAGATTGATTCCATGTCTTTGCTATTGTAAATTGTGCTTCAATGAACATGTGTGCACATATGTCTTTATGGTAGAACTATTTATATTCCTTTAGATATATAGCCAATAATGGGGTTTCTGGGTCAAATGGTAATTCTGTTTTAAGTTCTTTAAGTAATGGTCACACTGCTTTCCACAGTGGATGAACTGACACTCCCACCAACAGTGTATGAGTGTTCCCTTTTCTCCACGACCTCACCGGCATCTGTTGTTTCTTGACTTTTTAATAATAGTGAATGACTATCATTCTGACTGGTGTGAGATGGTATCTCATTGTGATTTTGACTTGCATTTCTTTAATGATTAGTAATTTTCAGCACTTTTCATTTGTTTATTGGCCACAGGTATGTCTTCTTTTGAAAAGCATCTGTTCATGTACTTTGCCCACTTTTTAATGGGGTTGTTTGGTTTTTGCTCGTAAATTTGTTTAAGTTCCTTATGGATTCTGGATGTTAGACCTTTGTCGGAGGCATAGTTTGCAAATATTTTCTCCCATTCTGTAGGTTGTCTGCTTACCCCGTTGATAGTTTATTTTGCTGCAGAGAAGTTCTTTAGTTTAATTAGATCCCGTTTGTCAATTTTTGTTTCTGTTGCAATTGCTTTTGACAGATATGTCACCATTTTAAATCTATGATTCAGCCTAGCAGGTTCCTTTTTCACACGAAACAAAAAAGGAGGAAATGAAATGTAGAAAATAAAGACAGACAGAAAGATTAAAAAGCAGGAATAAAAAAGGAAATAAGGGAAAAAGAAAGATATAAGAAGATGTTAAAAATCATAAGCAATGCTCTGTCACTATTTGCTAAATCCTGTTGCCCTACAGCTTCTAACCCCACAATCTTGGCTTTTATTGTCCATTGCCTTTGATTAGGATTTTCACAGTCACCAGACTCCTTAAGTAATCAACAGAGACCAACTGTATCATATTGTCTTTCATTCTTTTTTTTTTTTTTTTTTTTTTAAAGATTGCGCAGATTTCTAGCCACCCCCCTGAGGGGGTGAGAAAAAAGAAAAAAGATCAGCAGAACAAAGTCTTGCATTTATTAGAAGCATATAAGTACGACTTTCTCTTCCCAGGGGGGAAAACACTGGACCAAAACAAAATGCTCTCAGTGTATGAATTTATAGAAACATTGAAGTTTCAGATGAGAAACCTGACCTCAGTGTTGAAAGAAGAGAGATGAGAAAGTGAAAAATGAAAGAAGGCTTTTCTTATTAAATAATTAGCTTGGGGATGATATGAAGTGTTTTCTAAATGAATGCATTTGTAGGAAGAAATAAAAACATTGGAATAAATTGATTAGCACATATGAATAACAAATGATAAAGCCAGTGAACAATCAAAGTCTTGAAATTGAAGTCTTTAAAGGACAAATATTTCTCAACCCCTAATGCTATCTCTGGCATGTAAATATGTTCAGCAAGAGCTGATGGGAGAGAATTGTTTTCTAAAATGATTATTATGACATTGCTATTACTCAACACCATCAGCATGTAGAATCACATTTGGCTCCAGCCCAATGTAATGTGAAAGAAAGAGGACTTTCTTTTCTTATAAATGTTTACAATTAAACTGGATAGGAATGGCAAATCCAGGAGCCAGAGCCCCCTGTTTTCTTTAGAAACTTCTTCCCAGATGGCACTTCCTTGGACAGCATTGCATCTTTGGCTCTCTGTGGCTGCCCACAGAGGAGAACAATGGTGAGACCTGCCCCAGGGCACAATACTGGTTACCTCTGTGCCAAGACCCATTACTAAAAGTGTCTTTGTAAGGACAGAGTTGCCAGAAGACATCTTTCCGGAGCACATGGTCACTTTTATGATCTTTAGAATTCTCCAAAGCAAATGGTCTAAAAAGATCAAATAAGTTATTGCTTCTATTGCAATTAATTACTCTTCCTTAAGGTTCTATTTGCTTGTGAGAGCTGTCATAACAAAGTACCACAGAGGGGGTAGCTTGAAAGACAAATTTGTTAGAAGTTTGAGATCAAGGTGTCAGCAGGGTTTGTTTCTCCTGAGGTCTCTTTCTTTGGTTTGTAAAGGCCACTGTCTCCTGTGTCTTTGCATGGTCTTCTCTCTCTACATGTCTGTGTCCTAATCTCCTCTTCTTATAAGGACAGCAATTGTATTAGATAAAGGCCCACCCTAATGACCTCATTTTAGCTTAATTACCTATTTAAACAATCCTATCTCCAAATGCAGTCTCATTGAAAGCTACTAGGGGTTAGGACTTCAGCATGAATTTTGGGGAGACATAATTCATTTAGCCCATGACAAAGACCTCTGAGGCTGTTTTTGAATTGGAATTGAACTATTTTGTTCTTAATTGAAATTTGTCTTAGTTTGAGAATGCTCTAGCTCTATCTACGCAGTTGAAGAACGTGAAATTAGAAACTTCTATCAGTTTTCCTTTGTTCTTGTGGGCCTGTTCATTTTCCTTCCTTATGCTGTCAATTTCTCCAGTGCCTTTATGCTTTAGATGTGTTTCTTAGGAATAGCATATAGCTGGAGTTTTTAAAATCTCTTGTCTGAAAATCTTGTCTTTTCAAGGTAGGATCTATGCACTTTATTGTGATTACTGATATATTTAGTCGCATGAGCCATATGTAGTCTACTAGTCCTTTCAGGCTGAATTATATTGTGGTAAAATACAAGTTTAGAATCTCATTCTGTTTTTCCACATTCTTCACTTAAATCACAAGTTCATTAGGTACCGTATTTGCCTTTCAAGTTCGCAAAGGTAATCATTTTACTCAATGGTTTACCACTGCATAGTGTAAACTGTCATCTTTCCAGGCTTCAGTAAGTTGCGTTGCTACCCACTTCGCAGTCTAAAAGCCATACCATATATTTTAAATAGGAAGTTGTTTGTTTGTTTGCTTGCTTTGTTTGTTGTAGTTGTTGTTATGATAGAAGCATTGTATTTGTAAAGGTTAATTTCTGTATCAGGCTAAGTTATGTTGCAATACTAAACAACTCCAAAATCTAAATGACATTACATAACCCAAGTTTATTTCTGTTTTATATTACATGTTCCTCTCAGTTGTGCTGCTTCATTCTTGGGCCCACGCTGAAGAACCAGTCTTTTTCTGAAGCATTGCTAAGAATGTGGCAAAAGGAAGCGATATGGCAGAACTTCATCATGGCCCTGACAACCTCTGCTCTGAAAATCTTCATGATGGTGCTGAAAACCGACTCCCTCTGAGAGTTTGTTGGCTAAATGAGTCACTTGGCCGAGCCTGCCATCATCAGAGTGGGAAAACATAATCTTCCCAAAATAAGGGCACCACAAATTGCATAGTCAAACCTGATGTCAGTAGAATGGGAGGTAAAATCCTCCCACAAGAAGGGCAGCGTATATTTGGAAATAAAAATTGCAGTCCACTACATCTCAATCACTACAGTCTCAGAGACTGAAACTTTGTCACGGTTTGGCTGTATCCCCACCCAAATCTCGTCTTGAGTTGTAGTTTCCATAATTTCCATGTGTCATGGGAAGGATCTAGTGGGAAGTAATCATGGGGGCAGGTCTTTCTCATGCTCTTCTAGTGATAGTTAATAAGTCTTATGAGATCTGATAGTTTTATAAAGGGGGGTTCTTCCACACACGCTGTCTTGCCTGCTGCCATGTAAGATGTGACTTTGCTCCTCATTCACTTTCTGCCATGATTTTGAGGCCTCCCCAGTCATGTGGAACTGTGAGTTAATTAAACCTCTTTCTTTTATAAATTAGCCAGTCTTGGGTATGTCTTTATTAGTAGCTTGAGAACAGACTAATACATGTTTTTAGCTAAAAATTGAGGCTTCATCATTATATAAGAAAGAGGATAGATATGGGGGACATTAAGCAGTCTTCTTTAGTGGTTACTCTAGTATTTTAATATACTTAACACCTTTCCTGCCCTCTCAGACAACAAAAAACCTTATGACACTTTAACTCTTATCTTCTTCTCCACAACTTAAATGCCTTCATATCAAATATTTCAGTTACATCTTTTATTTAGTCACACAAATTAGATATTAATTTATTCTTTTATCTAGTCAAATTATTTTTAGATTTATCTAATATTAGCTAATATCCAAAACTTTTTTTTTCTGAAAGTGTATCTTTCAGAATTTTCTTGATTCTTACCTAGAATTTCCATCTTTCTGCTGACATTATCTATCTGTTCTTGCACGTTGTCTACTTTTTTGATTAAAGACTTTAACATATTAACTGTAGTTTGTTTAAAAATTTCTGCTCTAATAATTTCAACATCCCTGCCATATCTGACTCTGATTCAAATGCTTCTTCAGTTTCTTTAAACTGTGTGTCTTCCCTTTGAGTATGCCTTGTAATTTTTTGTTGAAAAGTGACCATAATATACTGGTTTCAAGGAACTGCTGTGAGCAAGCTTTCAGTAATGTAGTTGTAAGGTGTGGGAGGGAATGAAAACCTTCTATCACCCTATGTTTAGGTCTCAGTCTTTTGGTGAGCCTAAATCACTGGGCTGTGAATATCACCAGTGCTTCTTTCTCAGTTTTAAAAATCTCCTTAGAAGCATCAAGATGGATGGAGCGGGCTAGAGTTTGGTATTTCCTTTCTCACACATAGAAAGCTAGAGAGGACTAGAGTTGAGTATTTCGCTTTCCCTACATGGAAGTCTAAGCTGGAGTTAGATATTTCTTTTTCCCTAGGTAGGTTAGGCTCTGATAAAACCCCAGTAAATTAGATTCTGGTAAAATAGTTTCTCCTGACATCAGGCCTTGTTAAGAACAGAATGTCCTGGTGCATTTTTAAAGGGTTCCATTTTTCTTCTCCTTGCCAAAAATCCTGGAGGTAAAACTTATGGAAGTGTGGAGTTCCCCTAGGACTAGGGCCTCCTGTGACTAGGTCCTCCTGGAGCATTTAACTCTCAGACTTGTCTACACTGAACCTCTGGCAATCCAGTTCCAGTTAAGGTTTTCCTACACTGGCACTGGTTCCCACGAAGGTTTCTGCTGCCAGGTAGGTTGCTATTCTCTTGACCCATCTCTCTGTCTCTACAGTTTGGGGGACTGCAGTGTGCCCTATGACCTCACTTCTTTGTTGGATCTAAGAAGGGTGGTTGATTTTCAGTTTGTTCAGCTTTTCGCTTGTTTTTAAGATAGAGTGGCAACTTCTAAGCTCTGTACATGTCAGACCCAAAACCAGATGTCCAGCTAGAATTGTCTTCAGAGAGGATCTTTTGGTGGTAAAACTCTCGATTTTTTGTTGGCTTGTCTTAAGAAAAGTATTTTTCCTTCATCATTGAAAAATATTTTTGCTTTCTTTGAAAGTATACGCCAATAGCATTTTTTTCCTTTCAGTACATTGAATATTTTATTCCTGTTGTTTGTATTTTATTGCTACTGTTGGGAAGTTAGCCATCTGTCTAATTGTCATTGCTTTGGAAGTCAATTTTTTTCTGGCTTCTTTTAGGATCTCCTCTTTGCCTTAGGCTTTCTACAGTTTTACTAGAGTATGTCTAGGTGTGAATTTCCTTTTATCTTGGAACTTTTTGGGTTTCCTGGTTCTGGGGGTTGGAATCTTTGAACAAATCATTCTGAAAAATTCTGTTATTTTCCCTTTAAATATGCTTCTTTCCATTTTAATTTTTAATCTCTTTTTGAAATTCTAGACCATATCATTCTATCCTTTGTGTATTTTAACATATCCTGCATATCTCTGTGTCTATCTATGACATCCTGAGTAATTTAATAGCATCTCTTTTCCATTTCACTAATTCACTACTCAGCTGTGTCAAATCTTTAGTTGAACATATCCAATGAGTATTTTTATAGAGGTGAAATTAAATTCATGTAAGATAAAATCAACCATTTTAAAATGCATGATTCAGTTGCTTTTAGGACATACATATAACTGCAATGATCACTTCTGTCTTGTTCATTGAAAAAAATTTCATCAACCCAAAAGAAAACCCTGTACTTATTAGGCACTTACTACCTATTTCTCCTTTCCCCTAGCTCCTGACAACCACCAATTTGCTTTCTATCTCTATGGGTCTGCCTACTCTGGATATTCCACATAAGTAGAATTATACAATATGTGACCCCTTGTATGTAGCTTCTTTTACTTAGCATAATATTTTCAAGGTTCATTTATGTTGTAGCATGTATCAGAATTTCACTCTTTTTTATAGCCGAATAATACTCCACTGTGTGGCTATACCACATTTTGTTATCCATTCATCTGTTGATTGACATTTGGGTTGTTTCTAGCTTTTGGGTATTGTAAGTAGTGCTGCTATAAAAATGTATGTACAAGTATTTGTCTAAGGGCCTGCTTTCAAGTTCTTTGGAGTGTAGGCCTAGAAATGCAATTGCTGGGTCATATAGCGATTCTATGTTTAACTTTTGAGTAACTGCCAGTGGCAATTACTTTGAAAAATTCAATTATCATAACTTTAATTTCTGGGCATGTTCTTTGATTCTTTTTCAGAGCTACTTGCTCATTCTTATGGTCTTTTGTAACTGCTTACATTTGCAAACCTCTTTTTAATTTCCCGAAACTTACTATTAAATAATCTTACATAAAATAACAACTCTATGAGCATTCCACTACCAATAGTTTTATGGATCTGATTTTGCTATTGTTTATGCTGATTACCACTCATTTTATTTAGTTTGTATGTGTGTTGTAATTTTTGATTGAGAGATCATGTTCTGTGGATCATATTCACTCTATTGGAATTCTTACTGGCTGGGATTGCCTTTGCTTGTTGCCAGTTTCCTGGGCAACTTATCAACCTAGAATTATATTAAAATAATTAGCTAGCTAGCTAAAGTGTCTGTACCATACAGGTAGCGTTATTTTGGATGTATATCATGTAATGAGAAGTTTACAGTAGTTTTCAAAAGAGAGTTATTTGGTTTACAGTAGTTTTCAGATAAGAGGTGTTTTTTTTTTCCTTGCCACCATCATTAAAGTCAAGACAGGTGAAGTCCAAAAAAAGAGCAAGTTTTATGGTTTTACTTTTTTATGTTCTGAGTTTATCTCTGTTGAGTGAATACGCCCCAAGGCAAAAATTATTACCAGAGACAAACAATATAATTACAAGCATCTTAGTTTATTTAATATCATAGCTTGCAAATATATAAAGCAGATAACTGACAGAACTTTAAGGAAATAAACAAATAAAATCCTTCCTAACAACTTGAATTTTTAATCTGCCTCTCTTGGTAACTGATAGATCAAGCTAACTAAAATGTGATTAAAACCAAGGAAATCTAAATAGCATAGTCAACAAGCTTGACAGAGTGTATACATTGAACATTGCATCCACCAATAGAAAAACAAACATTCTTTTTAAGTAGACATGGAAAATTGATGGAAACTGACCATATGTTAGGCCTAAATTCATACTTATTGTGATAGCTTTGTAATGTGTCATTTTAGCTAGGCTGAACTACCTGTCTCAGACTTCTCTTTCTTATATGTTGCCATTTAGCATAAGCCACGTGTCATGCTATTCTGGAAGGCAAGAAGAAAGCAAAAGCCATTTTGTAGCTCACACGCTTTGTTGCTGATCTACAAACTCACCAGCAGAGCTGGGCCTCAATTATTCCCCTTTTCTCCTGGATCTTCCTTCAGTGTCACTGACTACTGGACCAAGTATGTTTGTTTAGCTCTGCGACAAGGGGCCAGATTCAGCAGGATACTTGCATCTCCAAGATCAGAAGCTACAAGAATGGACATGGTTTTAGTCTGTTCTCACAGAGGGGCAGCTCATGCTTGTGGGTTCTGGCCTGATAGTGATGAGCTTCCATTCCTGACTTCCTGCCCTGCAGACTTCATGCTTCAGCAGCAGATAAGAAGCAAACACCTTACAGAGGCTTCTTAACCAGCTCCCATTTGGATTGTGGAAGACCAATTCTTTGTAAACTGGTTAAATTTACAATCATAAAATGATACGAGGAACTGAGGGAATTAGTTGAATGGTTCAAGTCGCCTGACATTTAATTCTTTAATTATGTAGGTATTTCTGGACAAAATTGTAGACATTGGCTAATATAACTGGAAAATTACCCAAATTTGCATATTTTCTCTGCATTTGTAGATATAGCCATTATCAGTGTCCCTTAAAAAAAAAAAAAAAAACTGATGATATAATAAAAACAAGTTATCTAGGCTTCTTTTAAAAATTCCACCTTAAGCAATTATTTGTTACCAGTCATTATATGTATATGTCTTCTTGGTGTCTTTTTTAAATATATACTTTAAGTTCTGGGATACACATGCAGAACATGCAGTTTTGTTACATAGGTATAAACGTGGCATGGTGGTTTGCTGCACCCATCAACCAGTCATTTACATTAGATATTTCTCCTGACGCTCTCCCTACCCGCCAACAGGCCCCAGTGTATGATGTTCCCCTACCTGTGTTCATGTGTTCTCATTGTTCAACTCCCACTTATGAGTGAGAACATGTGGTGTTTGGTTTTCTTTTTTGTGTTAGTTTGCTGAGAATGATGGTTTCCAGGTTCATCCATGTCTCTGCAAAGGACATGAACTCATCCTTTTTTATGGTTGCATAGTATTCCATGGTGTATATGTGCCATATTTTCTTTATTCAGTCTATCACTGATGGGCATTCGAATTGGCTCCAAGTCTTTGTTATTGTGAATAGTGGTGCAATAAACATACGTGTGCCTGTGTCTTTATAGCAGAATAATTTATAATCCTTTGGGATTGCTGGGTCAAATGGTATTTCTGGTTCTAGATCCTTGAGGAATCACCACACTGTCTTCCACAATGGTTGAACTAATTTACACTCCCACAAACAGTGTAAAATCATTCCTATTTTTCCACATCATCTCCAGCATCTGTTTCCTGACGTTTTAATGATCGCCATTCTAACTGGTATGAGATCGTATTACATTGTGATTTTGATTTGCATTTCTCTAATGACTGGTTATGATTAGCTATTTTTCATATGTTTGTTGGCCACATAAATGTCTTCTTTTGAGAAGTGTCTATTCATATCCTTTGCCTACTTTTTGATGGGGTTGTTTTTTTCTTGTAAATTTGTGTAAGGTCCTTATAGATTCTGGATATTAGCCCTTTGTCAGATGGATAGATTGCAAAAATTTTCTTCCATTTTGTAGGTTACCTGTTCACTCTGATGATAGTTTCTTCTGCTGTGCAGAAGCTCTTTAGTTTAATTAGATCCCGTTTGTTTATTTTGGCTTATGTTGCCATTGCTTTTGGTGTTTTAAGTCATGAAGCCTTTGCCCATGCCTGTGTCCTGAATGGTATTGCTTAGGTTTTCATCTAGGGTTTTTATGGTTTTAGGTTTTACATTTAAATCTTTAATCTGTCTTGAGTTAATTTTTGTATATGGTGTAAGGAAGGGGTCCAATTTCAGTTTTCTGCATATGGCTAGCCTGTTTTCCCAACATCATTTATTAAATAGGGAATCCTTTCCCCATTGCTTGTTTTTGTCATGTTTGTCAAACATCAGATGGTTGTAGATGTGTGGCATTATTTCTGAGGCCTCTGTTCTGTTCCATTGGTCTATATATCTGTTTTGGTATCAGTACCATGCTGTTTTGGTTACTGTAGCCTTGTGGTATAGTTTGAAGTCAGGTAGCATGATGCCTCCAGCTTTGTTCTTTTTGCTTAGGATTGTCTTGGCAATGTGGGCTCTTTTTTTGGTTCCATATGAACTTTAAAGTAGTTTTTTCTAATTCTGTGAAGAAAGTCAATGGTAGCTTGATGGGGTAGCATTGAATCTGTAAATTACTTTGAGCAGTATGGCCATTTTCACAATATTGATTCTTGCTATCCATGAGCATGCAATGTTTTTCCATTTGTTTGTGTCCTCTTTTATTTCATTGAGCAGTGGTTTGTAGTTCTCCTTGAAGAGGTCCTTCACATCCCTTGTAAGTTGGATTCCTAGGTATTTTATTCTCTTTGAAGCAATTATAAATGGGAGTTTACTCATGATTTGGCTCTCTGTTTGTCTGTTATTGGTGTATAGGAATGCTTGTGATTTTTGCCCTTTGATTTTGTGTCCTGAGACTTTGCTGAAGTTGTTTATCAGCTTAAGGAGATTTTGGGCTGAGACGATGGAGTTTTCTAAATATACAATCATGTCATCTGCAAACAGAGATAATTTGACTTCCTCTCTTCCTACTTGAATATGATTTATTTCTTTCTCTTGCCTGATTGCCCTGGCCAGAGCTTCCAATATTATGTTGAATAGGAGTGGTGAGAGAGGGCATCCTTGTCTTGTGCCAGTTTTCAAAGGGAATGCTTCCAGCTTTTGCCCATTCACTATGATAGTGGCTGCAGGTGTGTCATAAATAGCTCTTATTATTTTGAGATACGTTCCATCAATACCTAGTTTATTGAGAGTTTTTAGCATGAAGGGCTGTTGAATTTTATCCAAGGCCTTTTCTCCATCTATTAAGATAATCATGTGGTTTTTGTCATTGGTTCTGTATATGTGATGGATAACGTTTATTGGTGTGTGTATGGCGAATCAGCCTTGCATCCCAAGGATGAAGCTGACTTAATCTTGGTGGATTTGGTTTGCCAGTATTTTATTAAGGATTTTTGCATCACTGTTCATCAGGGATGTTAGCCTGAAATTTACTTCTTTTGTTGTGTCTCTGCTGGGTTTTGGTATCAGGATGATGCTGGCCTCATAAAATGAGTTAGGTAGAAGTCTGTCTTTATCTTTTGTTTGCAATAGTTTCAGAAGGAATGGTACCAGCTGCTCTTTGTAGTTCTGGTAGAATTTGGCTGTGAATCCGTCTGGTCCTGGACTTTTTTTTCGTTGGTAGGCTGTTAATTACTGCCTCAATTTCAGAGCATGTTATGGGATGCAACATTTTCCTGGTTTAGTCTTGGGAGGGTGTATGTGTCCAGGGATTTATCCATTTCTTCTAGATTTTCTAGTTTATTTACATAGAAGTGTTTATAGTACTATCTGATGGTAGTTTGTATTTCTGTGGGATCAGTGGTGATATCCCCTTTATCATTTTTATTGTGTCTATTTAATTCTTCTCTCTCTTTTCTTCTTTATTAGTCTTGCTAGTTGTCTATCAATTTTGTTGATCTTTTCAAAAACCCAGCTCCTAGATTCATTTATTTTTTTGAAGGGTTTTTTGTGTCTCTATCTCCTTCAGTTCTGCTCTGATCTTAGTTATTTCTTGTTTTCTGCTAGGTTTTGAATTTGTTTGCTCTTGCTTCTCTAGTTCTTTTAATTGTAATATTAGGGTGTCAATTTTAGATCTTTCCTGCTTTCTCCTGTGAACATTTAGTGCTATAAATTTCCCTCTAAACACGGTGTCCCAGAAATTCTGGTACATTGTGTCTTTGTTCTCATTGGTTTTAAAGAACCTATTTATTTCTGACTTAATTTCATTATTTACCCAGCAGTCATTCAGGAGCAGGTTATTCAGTTTACATGTAGTTGTGCAGTTTTGAGTGAGTTTCTTAATGCTGAAATCTAATTTGATTGCACTGTGGTCTGAGAGACTGTTTGTTATGATTTTCGTTCTTTTGAATTTGCTGAGGAGTGTTTTACTTCCAATTATGTGATAAATTTTAGAATAAGTGTGATGTAGTGCTGAGAAGAATGTATATTCTGTTGATTTGGGGTGGAGAGTTCTGTAGATGTCTATTAGGTCCACTTGGTTCAGAGCTGAGTTCAAGTCCTGAATATCCTTGTTAATTTTCTGTCTCGTTGATCTGTCTAATATTTATGGTGGGGTGTTGAAGTCTCTCATTATTATTGTGTAGGAATCTAAGTCTCTTTGTAAGTCTCTAAGAACTTACTTTATGAATCTGGGTGCTCCTATATTGGGTGCATATATATTTAGGATAGTTAGCTCTTCTTGTTGCATTGATCCCTTTACCATTATGGAATGGCCTTCTTTGTCTCTTTTGATCTTTGTTGGTTTAAAGTCTGTTTTATGAGAAGCTAGGATTGCAACCCCTGCTTTTTTTGCTTTCCATTTGCTTGGTAAATATTCCTCCATCCCTTTATTTTGAGGCTATGTGTGTGTCTGCATGTGAGATGGGTCTCCTGAATACAGCACACTGATGGGTCTTGACTCTTCATCCAATTTGCCAGTCTGTACTTTTTAATTGTGCCATTTAACATGTTTACTTTTAAGGTTAATATTGTTATGTGTGAATTCGATCCTGTCCTTATAATGCTAGCTGGTTATTTTGCCCATTAGTTGATGCAGTTTCTTCACAGTGTCGATGGTCTTTACAATTTTGTATGTTTTTGCAGTGGCCGGTACCAGTGTTTCCTTTCCATATTTAGTGCTTCCTTCAGGAGCTCTTGTAAGGCAGGCCTGGTGGTGATGCAATCTCTCAGCATTTGCTTGTCTGTAAAGGATTTTATTTCTCCTTCACTTATGAAACTTTGTTTGGTTGAATATGAAACACTGGGTTGAAAATTATTTTCTTTAAGAATGTTGAATATTGGTCCCCACTGTCTTCTGGGTTGTAGAGGTTCTGCAGAGAGTTCCACTGTTAGTCTGATGAGCTCCCTTTGTGGGTAACCTGACCTTTCTCTCTGGCTGATCTTAACATTTTTTCCTTTGTTTCAAACTTAGAGAATCTGACAATTATGTGTCGTGGGGTTGCTCTTCATGAGGAGTATCTTTGTGGTGTTCTCTGTATTTCCTGAATTTGAATGTTGGCCTGTCTTGCTAGGTTGGGGAAGTTCTCCTGGGTAATATCCTGAAGACTATTTTTCCACTTGGTTCAATTCTCCCCATCACTTTCAGGTACACCAATCAAATGTATGTTTGGTCTTTTCACATAGTACCATATTTCTTGGCTTTGTTCATTCCTTTCCATTCTTTTTTCTCTAATCTTGTCTTCAAGCTTTATTTCATTAAGTTGATCTTCAATCTCTGATATCCTTTCTTCCGCTTGCTTGATTTGGCTATTGATACTTGTGTATGCTTCATGAAGATCTCTTGCTTTGTTTTTCAGCTCCATCAGGTGATTTATATTCTTCTCTAAACTGGTTATTTTAGTTAGCAATTCCTCTAACCTTTTTTCAAGGTTCTTAGCTTCCTTTCATTGGGTTAGAACATGCTGCTTTAACTTGGAGGAGTTTGTTATTACCCACCTTCTGAAGCCTACTTCTGTTAACTCATCAAACTCATTCTCTGTCCAGTTTTGTTCCCTTGCTGGCAAGGAGTTGTGATCCTTTTGAGGAGAAGAAGCATTCTGGTTTTTGGAATTTTCTGCCTTTTTGCACTGGTTTTTCCTCATCTTCTTGGATTTATCTACCTTTGGTCTTTGATGTTGGTGACCTTCGGATGGGGTTTTTGTGTGGACGTCCTTTTTGTGGATGTTGACGCTGTTCTTTTCTGTTTGTTAGTTTTCCTTCTAACAGTCAGGCACCTCTCCTTCAGGTCTCCTAGAGTTTGCTGGAGATCCACTGCAGACCCTGTTTACCTGGATATCACCAATGGAGGCTTCAGAACAGCAAAGATTTCTGCCTGTTCCTTCCTCTGGAAGCTTCATCCCAGAGGGGCACCCACCAGATGCCAGCCGGAGCTCTACTGTATGAGGTGTCTGTCAACCCCTGCTGGGAGGTGTCTCCCAGTCAAGAAGCACAGGGGTCAGGGACTTACTTGAGGAGGCAGTGTGTCCTTTAGCAGAGCTCAAACGCTGTGCTGGGAGATCCACTGCTTTCTTCAGAGCCAGCAGGTAGGAAGTCTGCCGAAGCTGTGCCCACAGCTGTCCCTTCCCCCAGGTGCTCTGTCTAAGGGTAGATGAGAGTTTTATCCACAAGCCCCTGACTGGGGCTTCTGCCTTTCTTTTGGAGATGGCCTGCCCAGAGAGGAAGAATCTGGAGAGGCAATCTGGCTACAGTGGCTTTCCCAAGCTGAAGTGGTCTCTGCCCAGTTCAAACTTCCTGGCAGCTTTGTTTACACTGTGAGGGGAAAACCGCCTATTCAAGCTTCAGTAATGGTGAATGCCTCTCCCCGCACCAAGCTCAAGCATCCCAGGTCGACTTCAGACTCCTATGCTGGCAGCGAGAATTTCAAGCCAGTGGATCTTAGCTTGCTGGGCTCTATGGAGGTGGGATCTGCTGAGCTAGACCACTTGGCCCCCTGGCTTCAGTGCCCCCTTTCCAGGGGAGTGAACAGTTCTGTCTTGTGGGCATTCCATGTGCCACTGGCATATGAAAAAAAAAAACCTCCTGTAGCTAGCTTGGTGTCTGCACAAATGGCTTCCCAGTTTTGTGCTTGAAATCCAGGGCCCCCGGGCGCCTGTAGTCCCAGCTACTCGGGAGGCTGAGGCAGGAGAAGGGCGTAAGCCCGGGAGGCGGAGCTTGCAGTGAGCCGAGATCGCGCCACTGCATTCCAGCCCCTGCGACAGAGGAGACTCCGCCTCAAAAAAAATAAATAAATAAATAAATAAATAAATAAATAAATAAATCCAGGGCCCTGATGGGGTAGGCACCTGAGGGAATCTCCTGGTTTGCAGGTTGCAAAGACCATGGGAAAAGCCTAGTATCTGGGCCAGAATGCACTATTCCTCACAGTCCCTCATGGCTTCCGTTGGCTAGGGGAGGGAGTTCCCCGACCCCTTGCACTTCCCAGTTGAGGTGACGCCCCACCCTGCTTCTGCTCACCTTCCGTGTGCTTCACCCACTGTCTAACCAGTTCCAACGAGATGAGCCAGCTACCTCAGTTGGAAATGCAGAAATCA
The DNA here is from genome assembly GCF_047675955.1 of Chlorocebus sabaeus. Classification (NCBI taxonomy): domain Eukaryota; kingdom Metazoa; phylum Chordata; class Mammalia; order Primates; family Cercopithecidae; genus Chlorocebus; species Chlorocebus sabaeus. The sequence goes on from NC_132910.1 coordinate 14,440,241, forward strand.
CCTGCCTTCTGTGTTGATCTCACTGGGAGCTGCAGACCAGAGCTATACCTATTTGGCCATCCTGCCAGCCACTATTGGTGTTTTTTTAAAGAAAGGTCTTGCTCTTGGCTCGTATTAAAGCTCACAGAATGTTGATCATAGTGAGAAATCGAGTGCTGTTGATTAAAGAACTAACATTTGTGAGGCATTTAATGTCAACTCTTTATGAAAAACTTCAAATGCATTATCTCAATATTCATGAGAACCCTGTGAAATTGAGTATTTCACAGATGAAGAAATTAAGGTGTACACAGATTAAGCCATTTCTCAATACACAAAACTTGTACATAGTAGGACTTGGAATGGAGCCCAATTCTTTTGTCTCCAGAGCCTGTGCTCTTAGTCAGCAGTGTTCTTTATTTGGGGCATAATATAAAGTGGTAAGCATGTCTTGTGGGTAATACTCTTCAGGCTTCAAAGCCTCAGAGAATCTCAGTATATAATTTGTCACATTAGGGTCCAGTTTTTTGTTTTATCAAGATCCTTGCTGCAAAGTCATATTTGTAGGGACTTGTTGGCCAAACTGACAATATGTAAACGTGCAGACCAGATACCATGCACTTATGTCAGTGGTCCTCAAAGCAAGGTGCAAGAACTCCTCGTAGTTCTGCAGATCCTTCCCAGGTGTTCATGGAACTATGTATCTTTTTTCCAGCTACATATTTATGTACAGCCAAATTTTCCTTATGTGCTTGAAACAAAACAACATATAACAACTGATTGAATGCATAAGCAGATCTGAGAATCTGGAAGTCTTGAGCTGGACATTAAAAAGATTTCCAAAAAATGTCACACAATGCCATTCTTCTCATTAATTTTTTTGTTTTTAAAGTATAGACATTTTTTCATACACTTATTTATAGTAACATGTAATGGGTTTGTTATTGTTATTAATAAATTAATACATAATTTTTCTTATTTTTAATTTCTTATATGGTAAATATCAAGAGATTTATTTCTCATAAGCAACAGCTCATTGGGGTCCTAAGTAATTTTTAAGAGTGTAAAAGGATCTTGAGACCAAAATGTTTGAGATCCACTGTCCTATGCAACTTAAACACCATCGCGGGGCACTAACTTTCCACCAATGTGACTTCCAGTTCTAGCCTTATCAAACTTGAACAAGATATAGAAATGAAGTTTATCAATTGACCTCTGTATTTGAAATTATCAGATTCTTTCCTTTATTTCTCATAATAATACCATGAGGCAAGTATTATTTTTTGCAATAAAGACACTACTAACTAAGCCAAACCAAAAATCAATCAAATGAAGTAAGAAAATTAAGACTCATGCTCCACATCACATGTCATCAGGAAACTGCAAACTAAAGTAATGAGATACCACTACACACCCATTAGAATTACCAAAAATCCAAAATACTGACAACACCAAATGCTATCAAAGGTAGGGAGCAACAGAAACTCTCATTCACTGCTGATGAGAATGCAAAACAGTGCAGCCACTTGGGAAGACAGTTGTTGGGATTTTCTTACAAAACTAAACATATTTTTTACCATACAACCCAGTAATTGAGCTTCTTGGTGTTTACACAAATTAATCTGAAACTTGTCTCTACACAAAAACTTGCACGCAGATGTCTATTGCAGCTTTATTTATATTTGCCAAAAACTGAAAGCAACCAAGATATCCTTCAGTGGGTATATGGATAAAAAGCTATGGTGTGTCCATATAATGGAATATTATTCGGCACTAAAAAGAAATGAGCTATTAAGCCATGAAAAGACATGGGAGAATTCTAAATGCATATTATTAAGTAAAATACATCAATCTTAGAAGGTTACATACTATATTATCCTAACTATAGGACATTCTGGAAAAGGCAAAACTAGGAAGACATTTTAAAAATCTGATTGCCAGGAGTTAGAGGGGAAGAAGAAATGAATAGGTGGAACACAGAGGATTTTTAGTGCACCAAAACTATATTCTGTATGATACTATAATGGTAGACACATGCCATCCATAGACTGTGCAACACCAAAGGTGAACCCTGATATAAATGATGGAACTATGGGCTTTGGGGGATAATGGTGTGTCAATGTAGTTCATCGATTGTAACAAAGGTGCCACTCTGATACAAGGATATTATCAGTGGTAGAGGCTGTGTACTGGGCGCATATGAGAACTCTCTGTATTTTCTGCTCAATTTTGCTGTGAACCTAAAACTGCACTAAAAACTAAAGTCTATTTTTAAAAATTAAAAGAGTAAATTTCCTCAGAAAGCAGCTATGTGAGGGAACAGAGGTTACTGTGGAGGACACTAAGGAGGGAGAGTCTTCTGCACCAACTCTCCTGGATACTTCTAGGAATTAGAGATTGATGTCCGTGGTGCATGGCCAAAAGAATAACATGCATTAGTGAATAAAGGTAGGAGGGAATTATCCTCAGATTGTAGACAAAGAAGTAAGACCTGGAGAGGTGAAAAAATGTGTCCGTGATCATGCTTAGCAAGAAGCAGCCCAGAAACTTGTACCCCCAATCTGCTTCACCCCGCATCCTGCACTTACCCAGTGCTCTGCAGCCTACCCAGAGGAAATCCATGGGAAAGCGAAAAGGCACACACAACAAAACCTTGTCCAAGAGTTTCCAGAAAACTAATGTAATTGGTGAACTATTGGCAACTAGTCAAGAAAGATGAATGCAATTGAAAAAGAGAAATTACCTGTGAAAACCATGACAGTTGATACTATTTTGGGTCCATGGGATTGACATTGTGAAAATTCAAAATATAGAAAGACTATATCCTACACAAATTATCATATGAGCATAATAATATAGGAACAAGATTATCAATTTTCTACTTTTCCTCTCCCCCTAAACAGGTAGAAAATTCCCATGAATAAGGGGATGGCTACATAATGGTTTGTGTGTGTGTGTGTGTGTGTGTGTGTGTGTGTGTGTCTGTGTGTGTATACACATATTTTGGAATTATAAGCAGCGATATAAACAGATGAAAAAGCTCTTTATATACTGATGTAAATGTTCCTCCATGAAATGAAATATAGTTGAGTGAAAAAAGTAAAATGTAACATAAACCTCATGGAAGGAGGTCCATTAAATAATTTATACGTCTGATATTCAGATTGTTTTCAAATAAAATCAAGGGCTACTGCCACATGACACTTACTTAGAAGGCTTAATAATGTAAGCACTAGGTAGCATTTATGTTTGATCTAGATAGCATACTCACATGGGCAAGCCTGTGTGAAAAAAATCTCTAACAGGTTAGTGCAGTCTACAAATTCAGCTCTTCCTTTGGTCTCTTTTTTAAACAAAACTATATAAATATGTTTTTAAAACAAAACTATATAAATTTGTGTTTGTCAGCTTATCTTCATTCTCCCTCACCAGAATATTAGGTCTCTAATATCTAGAACAGTCTCTACTACATAGTAGATGCTCAATAAACATTTGTTACATGACTGAGTATCTATTTCAGTTCAAAACAGTAGAAAATTAATATGAAAGATTAATCAATGGAGAGAAGAAAGTAATGTTTGAAGGGCACCTAATCTATTTCAAGCACTTAATTAGATACTTTATACTTGTTATTCTTTTTAATATTCACAAAATTCCTAAAAGTAAAAAAGAGAAAATTAAGGCTCAGAGAGATTAAATAATTTACCAAAGATTATACATTTAGTCTAGGATTCAAAAGTAGGCCTTCTTGATTTCACAGTGCTTGAGCACATGGTCAAGTGGAATCAGTCATAGAATTCCAGAATCTTCTTGGTATCTTGCACAGTAGCTTGATATCTTGTTTATATTATATTATATTCCTAATAAAAAACAAAAGAGAAGTGCAAATCTTGGTGTTCATATCTCCCTAGACCAACAGGTCTAAGAAATACAGCTGTGGATGTAAGAAATCTTGTGGATGCTGTAAATTCATAGAGTGAAAGAAGTTTTTATTGAATATCTAAGTTTGTATTATGCAGCATAATTGGTGTTTCCACATTAATCCTCCAAAACACTCTGAAAGGCAGATCTTATGCTCCGCATTTTGAGACATGAAGAAACTGAGGGTCCAAAAGGTTAAGCAACTGATCCAAAGTCACATAGATGATGAATGTTCAAGCTGGGATTTTCCCCAGGTTTGTCTGCCTCCAGAATTCCTGCTCTTCCCAGACTCTTCATGACCTTCTTTATTCAGTGATCAAGACATGGCCTTTCCAGGACATGACCCTCTTAAATTCCAGGCCTCATTCCTTCAAAGGCTCAGATCCAGCCAACCCACCACTGAAAGTCAGGAGAAGCAGGGAGAGGGCTGGGATGGCCTCCCTGAGCTTTGGCTGAGTACTTTCTAGTACTAACCCTTAAAGACAAAATGTATCAGAAATGAGACCCTACTGCAGATTAAGCCTCACGTTCTCTGTCCTCGTACAATAGAATTTGTCATTAAGTAGATGTCAGTTTCTTCCAGATCACTGTATTATGTATGGGTTGCAGGGCTACCAATTAGTTTGAGCAAGTGCTAAAAATAAATAAATGATGAGGAGCCTTCTATTTTCATCCAGGATAATTAGGGCCTGCATTTGGGGTGATGAGGTGGAGTGGGGGTGGGGGAAGTCAAAGGAAACATGAAAGACAACGTGCAGCTTTTGAGCATCATTTGCCAAAGCCAACGGTCCACTCTGCAGTTTCTGTTTACAAATCAACCAATTGCCCCTACAGGGCCCTCTTACTTGGGTCTAGGGCTGAAGACTGGAGAGAGGCAATTACGGGGTGCTGATGATTTTATTCTTTCTTAAGATCCTCTTATATAACCGATTTGTTGTGCAATCGAGCAGTTGGCGGCTCAAGGAAGCTGGCTCATACCTTAGATAAGAAGTTGAATTATTCCAGAGGACATTTGGAGGCAGGCAGGCCGGGACACGCTGAGAAGTAAAGTGGGCCTCCTACACAGGACATGGTATTTTAGCTGTGAAGTTCCCTGTATGTAAGCCACATGAGTCCCCCATTTCCTGAGCATCTGTATTTGGTGAGCACTGGAAACCTCTTGCTTTCCCACTGAAGGCCGTTTGTTTCCTCTTGCTAGAGTCAAAAACATGACTCTGTTACAACAGAGGCACAGAAGAGCAGCTTGGTAGGGAGAGGAGAAGAGGCGAGGGAGGGGAAGGACCAGGCAGTCTCCATATTTGAAAAGAAAAATGATCCCAGAGAATCATAAGCACGTTAATGTACAAATTCAAGGTTACATCCATGCCGAGACACGCACACTCACGCACACAGTAACAAACACAACCAGGGCAACAGCCGGTGGTGGCAGACGCAAGTAAGAGGAAAGGGGAGAAAAGGGAATCAAAGCACATCATGTAGAGAAGCCAAATGATCTGTAAATTGTCAGAGATGGCTTTCTTTTCATGAAAAAATTGGAGCAAATCCTAGAAATCTACATTAGAATGTTTATTTCCGGGCAGATTTGCTGCTCAGTCATAAGAGGATGTCAGCGGCCTTCAGTGCCTACATCTTTCCCCATCCCATGAACTCACGTGGGAAATACCTGAAGCCCAGATCTTCCTAAGGGAGCTGCGGAAAAACCTGACACCTGCTCAGGGCTTTTTCCTAATCAAAGGTAATGACAGAGAAAATGATTATGCCACTTTCTCTCTCTGTCAGCTTCTTTTTATCGTGCTCCATTTTCAAATCCTGGGGGTGCATGTGGCAGGTAAATGTCTTCTGTGTGTGTATGTTTTGATAAAAGAAAGGTAAGGTCATGCCGTAAGATCCTACACCCAAGGGATTCTGGTGACATGATGGGCACTTTAATCTCCATATTTGTGGTCCCCACCAACCGTGAGTAATAAAGGTGTTAGAATATGCTGATTTAAAGCTTCTCTCCATTCATAACTGGGTGTGCCTATTCATAGAACCCTGGTCTATTTGAAGAGCAAATAAAAACTTTCCATGACCAACACAAGGCCATGAGAGTCATGGACAGGAAGCTGCCTCCTGCCTCCAGCTTTGGAGAGGAGAGGAACATCATCAGACCCTGCAGCTGAGAAGTACTCTACTTCTGTGCTGCCCTTGGTTGAAGACGTGGTGCACCCCCGCCTCAGTCACTAGGCCTTCTGGAAACATAAAGGATGGAGGCTGATGATTAGGACAAAGAGAGAAGACAGAAACAGAAGGCTGCAGTGTGGAGGTGAGAGAAATAGAGGATGGAGGGAAGTAGCAGAGTAGGGCTGGAGGTGATGTAAAGGAAGTGAAAAACTGCCCTGGTGCATAGGAATGAAGCAGCATAAAGTTGCAATAAAACTACAAATCACCCTCCCAAAAGGGACACCCTAAGAAGTATGCTGTCTCCCCAGGATATGCCATGCAATCCCTGCTTACCACCAGGACTTTGGGTTTGCTGGTGGCAAGGGCGGGTACACAAGCTCAGGAGGGAACCTAAGTGTTGCAAACAATGTTCTTCATATGGGGATTTTCTCAAGTCTTTTTGAGGGGAGAAAGCTGAAAAGAAGGAAAACAGCCAGGAAGACACAAGAGGAGAAAGACTGAGATGTTAAAGGAGATGTTTAGGAAGTTCTTTGCCCAGAGAAATCTGCACTGCTCCCCAGTGCTTTCGAGTTGAATGAGCATGTGAGGGGCTGGGAAGAGAGGCTGAATTAAGACTCAGTATGAGGCCTGGTGCAGGGTAGAAACCATCCACAGCAGGCTCACTGTTTACATCCAGGTTTTTCTCTGAAGATGGTTAGATAAGTTTTCAGTGCAAAATCATAATTCTTATAGCATTTCCCCTTGGTATCTTAACTTCTACAAATACTTAATTTGTCCTGAGACCTGATTTTCATGTACTTGTCAGATAATCTGTCAACAAATTACTGTTTTATAGAGCCCACTACACACCTAGAACTGAACAAGGCAATTTGAAGGCTATAAAACAAGCAGATAAGATGGTCAATGGCTTCAAGGTGGTTCTAGTCTCCTTGTCTCCAAGGAAGCAGGTAATCTAGGAGACAAAATGTGGCAGTGAAAATATGAATCATAATTATTCTAAGTACAACAGGAGTTCAGAGAATGGAAACAGCCAGAATCATCCACCATTTGTTGGTAATGGCAAGGTCATGTGCATCATCATTCTCAATGTTTTATAAACATATTAGTACTTTTAATCTTCCCAACAACCTAATAATATTGTTGTACCCATTTTACAGATAAGAAACTGAGGCTTAAAGAGGATAGGTAAGTTTTCCATGGTCTCCACACAAAAAGGATCTGAGGTGGGGTTTAAAACTTAAGCTTATCTGATTTAAACTATGGCATTTTAACCACGGACATTACATCTAAATTCCATGGTGGGGGGTGGAGAAGGAAGAGAGAAAGACAAAGGCAGGTGCCAGCTGGGTTTTCCCTTTTATCAGGAAAGATAATTTTACTTGGGTGTGTTGCTATTGACTCCCTCCCCCAAATTACTGGAGCTATTGTAATAAAAAAGGAGGGGAGACTAGATACTTAATAGGCCACTAGAGGCATCTGCCACACTGAGTATCTTTCATACATCATGGCATGATTCTGGTGTAGGGTGCTGTGTAGTCTGGACAAGGATATTCAAAGTAGAAATTAGAAGAAAATAAAAAGATCCAAAGAATACTTTAAAGAAAAAAAAAACTTACTTGAAGATAGATTGAATCGAGGTCCTAAAAAAGAAGGATGAATAAATGATGATTCCTAGGAGAATGGGAATGTAGTGAGCAGTAAAAAGGTAGATTGTATTGGTCAGAAGATAGCATGGTTTTGACTATGTTGAGATTGAAGTAATGGTAGGACATCCAAGTAGATGTGACCTCTGAGTTGGTGGAAATTACAAATCCCAGGGGCAAAATGTTTGCCAGGGATGGAGATGACAGCCTCAAAATGACAACGTAGTGATGGGTAAGTTTCTCAAAGCAAAGAGGGTAACAGGACAAAAACAGAGGTCAAAGGATCTTGAAGGAGCAGGCTCACTTACATAAGAGGGAGAAAATGAGCTGAGAAAGTGGAAAAAAAATATTTTCTAGGAGTTCAAAGAAGAATTGGGAAAGTGGACTTTCATAGAATACTGGATTAGAGTGAAATTCAAGATGGAGGTTAATTGTTAAATGTAGCCCAGGAGTTAAAGAGAAAGAGAACCAAGAAAGACTTCTTATTTGGCAAAAAGGAGATAATTACTATCTAGGGCAGCAGAGTGGAGAAGAATGGAGGGGGAAAGAAGTCAAAAGATGGTTGTTGTTCTCCACAGAGGCCCAGAGCGGCTTTAAGAAGTGTTTTGATTTAAATAATGGTTTAATTATATACTCTATTTATATATTATTTTAATGACAATGTGGTTCTTTAAAATTTTGTTATTCTTACATAGCAGGTATGGCAACCCTTTAAAACCTGAATATTCATGAATCACTTCATTGCCATTCCCTGATCATAGCAGAAAATATATACTTTTTAGGAGATTACATGGATTAATTAGATAATGAGCAAACAGATAAAGAATACTTTTACACTCTGTGGTTTTTTTTTTTTAATCCTCAGTCCTCTTATGTTAAAAATCATCCACCTGTCTTAGCCCTGAAAAGCATTTCCACGTGCTCTGTGCCCAACTTCAAAGGCCTGGCACTTCCCGAAGTCCAGCTTCCTTTGAAGTCTTTGAAGTATCTGTGGGAGAAACTGGAGGATTTGAGACAAACAGTGCCTTTCGGTCATCTGAGTGTCAAGTCTCCATCACCACCACTTGAGACTAAAGGCTATTGTTAAAGCTCAATGGTTTCCCTCTTTCTGTGAAACAATTGCCATTATGAGCTATGGATGCTACAAGGACAGGGACCCAGTGGGACAGTAAAACTATAGGCTATGATTTGTAAGGATGTGGAATATTCACAGGTTTAAAAACTTCCATTTAATAATTTCTCAATAAGATGAAAGCAATGAGTCCTTTGAAAAATTCATCAATACTTTACAGTTGTTCTCCAATTCAAGTCCGCAGAAGACACTTAGCAGTGTTTCTCAAAGTGTTATTATGTAAGATGACTTTAGGTAATACAGAATGAGCATTTGATTAGTCAGCATAGATTAAGTTAGGCTGCAGTAACAAATGACCTATAAGAAAATCTCAGCAGCTTACAATAAAAAACATTTATCTCCCACTCCCAAACATGTAGGTTGCCAGTCGGTTTCAGCTTTGTTTCATATTTTCTTCTTTTCAGTACTAGGCTAAAGCACAGTCTTGAGGCAGAGAAAGAATTGCGACCAGTCCAGAAAATGCCACTTAAATCTTCTGCATAGAAAAAGCAAACATCATTGGACAAAGCCAGTCACATGACTGAGCCTGACATCAACAGACATGGAAATGGGACCATCCCAGCACAGTGGTCGGGCTCAGTGGGGGTAGAGTAGCAAACACTCTGAACAAATAACTTTAATTGTAATATATTTGTTTTAATGTATATTATGGAAATGTAATCAAATCTATGATTTCACATATAATATTTTCTAAAATGCTGAAGTAAAAATATGAACCAGTGTAAAGAGTGATTCTAAGTAAACAGTGGTACATTTGGCATGATGAGATGACAAAAATCATGATGGTGATGTACAGATGACAAAAGTTTGGAAAACAACATGCTAAAATATCAAGTGGTGTCTCTTTTCCTCTCTTAGTAAATAAAGGACATTAAACACAACTAACTTCTTATTTGTTGACTGAGAAACCAACCAAGACACTGGATCCTTATCAAGCACATCAGAGGCTATTTGTACTTTAGATAGATACAGATAGAGATCAAAGGTGGTGTTATGGACTTCACTGTGTGCCCCTAAAATTCATATTTTGAGGCTCCAACCCCCAGTGTAACTGTATTTGGAGACAGGGCTTTTTTCTTTTTTTCTTTCTTTCTTTCTTTCTTTTTTTTTAATTTGAGACAGAGTCTCACTTGTTGCCCAGGCTGGAGTGCAGTAGCACGATCTCGGCTCACTGCAACCTCCACCTCCTGGGTTCAGTCATTCTCCTGCCTCAGCCTCTCAAGTAGCTGGGATTATAGGTACCTGCCACCATGCCTGGCTAATTTTTTTGTATTTTTAGTAGTGATGGGGTTTAGAGACAGGACTTTTACAAAGGTAATCGAGTTTAAACGAGGTCTTAAGGGTGGGGCCCTAATGCACCAGCTCTGGTGCCCTTATAAGAAGAGGAGGCAAAACCAGAGTGCGTGCTCTCTCTCTGCACACATGGAAAAGAGGTCATGAGAAGAGGCAAAGAGGTCATGAGGACACCCTGAGAAAGCAGCCTTCTTACAAGCCAGGAAGTGAGACCTCACCGGAACCCAAATTTTATGGCACCTTGATCTTGGACTTCCAGACTATGAGAACCTAAATTTCTGTTGTATAAACCAACCAGGTTTTGATATTTTGTAATGATGACCCAAGCTTACTAATACAGAGGGTAATATTAAACAAACATTTATAGAGCACTAATTATATGCCAAAATGTTATACTAGCACCTGTAGAAGACACAGAGATAAATCATGTGTGCATTGTCCTCAAGGGAAATAGAAACCTGTGCAGAAATGATTTTTACTTGCATAAAAAGACAAGTCACAGATACACCTCATTTTATTGGGTTTTGCTTTATTGCACCTCACATATATTGCATTTTTACAAATTGAGGTTTGTGGCAACCCTGTGTCAATCAAGTCTATTGGTGCCATTTTTCTGAGAACATGTGCTCACTTCATGTTTCTGTGTCAGCACTTTTTAGCAATATAATATTTTTAAATTAAGGCATGTACTTTTTTAGAAGTAATGTAATTACACATTTAATAGACTACAGTAGAGTGTAAATGTAACTTTTTAAAATTATACTTTAAGTTTTAGGGTACATGTGCACAACATGCAGGTTTGTTACATAGGCATACATGTGCCATGTTGGTTCGCTGCACCCATTAACTCGTCATTTACGTTAGGTATTTCTCCTAATGCTATCCCTCGTCCTGGCCCCCATCCCATGACAGGCCCCCATGTGTGATGTTTCCCGCCTTGTGTCCAAGTGTTCTTATTGTTCAGTTACTACCTATGAGAGAACATGCAATGTTTGGTTTTCTGTCCTTGTGATAGTTTGCTCAGAATGATGGTTTCCAGTTTCATTCATGTCCCTGTAAAGGACACGAAGTCATCCTTTTTTATGGCTGCATAGTATTCCATGGTATATATGTGCCACACTTTCTTAATCCAGTCTATCATTGATGGATATTTGGGTTGGTTCCAAGTCTTTTCTATTGTGAATAATGCTGCAATAAACATACGTGTGCATGTGTCTTTATAGTAGCATGGTTTATAATCCTTTGGGTGTATACCCAGTAATGGGATCGCTGGGTCAAATGGTATTTCTAGTTCTAGATCCTTGAGGAATCGCCACACTGTCTTCCACAATGGTTGAATTAGTTTACACTCCCACCAACAGTGTAAAAGCATTCTTATTTCTCCACATCCTCTCCAGCATCTGTTGTTCCTGACTTTTTAACGATGGCCATTCTAACTGGTGTGAGATGGTATCTTATTGTGATTTTGATTTGCATTTCTCTGATGACCAGTGATGATGAGCATTTTTTCATGCATCTGTTGGTTGCATAAATGTCTTCTTTTGAGAAGTGTCTGTTCATATCTTTTGCCCATTTTTGGATGGGGTTTTTTTCTTGTAAATTTGTTTAAGTTCTTTGTAGATTGTGGATACCCTTTGTCAGATAGGTAGATTGTAAAAATTTTCTCCCATTCTGTAGGTTGCCTGTTCACTCTTTTTGCTCTGTAGAAGCTCTTTAGTTTAATTAGACCCCACTTGCGTATTTGGGCTTTTGTTGCCATTGCTTTTGGTGTTTTAGTCATTAAGTCCTCACCGTGCCTATGTCCTGAATGGTATTGCCTAGGTTTTCCTCTAGGGTTTTTATGGTTTTAGGTCTAACATTTAAGTAATCCATCATGAATTAATTTTTGTATAAGGTGTAAGGAAGGGATCCAATTTCAGCTTTTGACATATGGCTAGCCGGTTTTCCCAGGACCATTTATTAAATAGGGAATCCTTTCCCCATTTCTTGTTTTTGTCAGGTTCATCAAAGATCAGATGGTTGTAGATGTTTGGTGTTATTTCTGAGTTCTCTGTTCGGCTCCATTGATCAATATATCTGTTTTGGTACCAACGCCATACTGTTTTGGTTATTATAGCCTTGTAGTATAGTTTGAGATCAGGTAGCATGATGCCTCCAGCTTTGTTCTTTTTGCTTAAGATTGGCTAGGCAATGCAGGCTCTTTTTTGCTTCAATATGAAATTTAAAGTAGTTCTTTCCAATTCTGTGAAGAAAGTCATTGGTAGCTTGATGGGGATGGCATTAAATCTATAAATTACCTTGGGCAGTGTGGCCATTTTCACAATATTGATTCTTCCTATCCATGAGCATGGAATGTTCTTCCATTTGTTTGTGTCCTCTTTTATTTCGCTGAGCAGTGGTTTGTTATTCTCCTTGGAGAGGTCCTTCACATCCCTTGTAAGTTGGATTCCTAGGTATTTTATTCTCTTTGTAGCAATTGTGAACGGGAATTCACTCATGATTTGGCTCTCAGTTTGTCTGTTATTGCTGTATAGGAATGCTTGTGATTTTTGTACATTAATTTTGTATCCTGAGACTTTGCTGAAGTTGCTTATCAGCTTAAAGAGATTTTGGGCTGAGACGATGGGGTTTTCTAAATATACAATCATGTCATCTACAAAGAGGGACAATTTGACTTCCTCTGTTCCTAATTGAATACCCTTTATTTCTTTCTCTTGCCTAATTGCCCTGGCCAGAACTTCCAACACTATGTTGAATAGGAGTGGTGAGAGAGGGCATCTCTGTCTTGTGCCAGTTTTCAAAGGGAATGCTTCCAGTTTTTACCCATTCAGTATGATATTGGCTGTGGGTTTGTCATAAATAGCTCTTATTATTTTGAGATACGTTTCATCAATACCTAGTTTATTGAGAGTTTTTAGCATGAAGGGCTGCTGAATTTTGTCAAAGGCCTTTTCTGCATTTGTTGAGATAATCATGTAGTTTTTGTTGTTGGTTCTGTTTTTATGATGGATTATGCTTATTGATTTGTGTATGTTGAACCAGCCTTGCATCCCAAGGATGAAACCAACTTGATTTTGGTGGATAAGCTTTTTGATGTGCTGCTGGATTTGGTTTGCCAGTATTTTATTGAGGATTTTTGCATCGATGTTCATCAAGGATATTGGTCTAAAATTCTTTTTTTTTTTGGTTGTGTCTCTGCCAGGCTTTGGTATCAGGATGATGCTGGCCTCATAAAATGAGTTAGGGAGGATTGTCCCTTTTCTCTATTCATTGCAATTGTTTTGGAAGGAATGGTCCCAGCTCCTCTTTTTACCTCTGGTAGAATTCAGCAATGAATCTGTCTGGTCCTGGACATTTTTTCATTGGTAGACTATTAATTATTGCCTCAATTTCAGAGCCTGTTATTGGTCTATACAGGGATTCAACTTCTTCCTGGTTTAGTCTTGGGAGGGTGTATGTGTTCAGAATTTATCCATTTCTTCTAGATTTTCTAGTTTATTTGCAAAGAGGTGTTATAGTATTCTCTGATGGTAGTTTGCATTTCTGTGGGGTCAGCGGTGATATCCCCTTATTATTTATTTATTTATTTTTTGCATCTATTTGATTCTACTCTCTTTTCTTCTTTATTAGTCTTCCTAGTGGTCTATCAATTTTGTTGATCTTTTCAAAAAACCAGCTCCTGGCTTCATTGATTTTTTGAAGGATTTTTTATGTCTCTATCTCCCTCAGTTCTTCTCTGATATTAGTTGTTTCTTGCCTTCCGCTAGCTTTTGAATTTGTTTGCTCTTGCTTCTCTAGTTCTTTTAGTTGTGATGTTAGGGTGTCAATTTTAGATCTTTCCTGCTTTCTCTTGTGGGCATTTAGTGCTATAAATTTCCCTCTACACACAGCTTTCAATGTGTCCAGAGCTTTTGGTACATTGTCTCATTGTTCTCATTGGTTTCAAAGAACATCTTTATTTCTGCCTTCATTTTGTTATGTACCCAGTAGTCATTCAGGAGCTGATTGTTCAGTTTCCATGTAGTTGTGCAGTTTTGAGTGAATTTCTTAGTTCTGAGTTTGAATTTGATTGCACTGTGGCCTTAGAGAAAGTTGTTTTGATTTCTGTTCCTTTCCATTTACTGAGGAGTGCTTTACTTCCAACTATGTAGTCAATTTTGGAATAAGCGTGATGTGGTGCTGAGAAGAATGTATATTCTGTTGATTTGGGGTGGAGAGTTCTGTAGATATCTGTTTGGTCTGCTTGGTGCAGATCTGAGTTCAAGTCCTGGATATCCTTAGTAACCTTCTGTCTCATTGATCTGTCTAATATTGACAGTGGGGTGTTGAGTTCTCCCATTATTACTGTGTGAGAGTCTAAGTCTCTTTGTAGGTCTCTAAGGACTTGCTTTATGAATCTGGGTGCTCCTGTATTGGGTGCATATATGTTTAGGATAGTTAGCTCTTCTTGTTGAATTGATCCCTTTACCATTATGGAATGGCCTTCTTTGTCTCTTTTGATCTTTGTTGGTTTAAAGTCTGTTTTATCAGAGACTAAAATTGCAAACCCTGCTTTTTTCACTTTCTATTTGCTTGGTAGATCTTCCTCCATCCTTTTATTTTGAGCCTATGTGTGTGTCTGCATGTGAGATGGGTCTCCTGAATACAACAAACTGATGGGTCTTGATTCTTTATCCAATTTGCCAGTCTGTGTCTTTAGTTGGGGTGTTTAGCCCATTTACATTTAAGGTTAATACTGTTATGTGTGAATTTGATCCTGTCATTATGGTGTTAGCTTGTTATTTTGCCTTTAGTTGATGCAGTTTCTTCTTAGCATCAATGGTCTTTACAATTTGGCATGTTTTTGCAGTGGCTGGTACTGGTTGTTCCTTTCCAGGTTTACTGCTTCCTTCAGGAGCTACTGTAAGGCAGGCCTGGTGGTGACAAAATCTCTCAGCATTTGCTTGTCTGTAAAGGATTTTATTCCTCCCTAACTTATGAAGCTTAGTTTGACCGGATATGAGATTCTGGGTCGAAAATTCTTTTCTTTAAGAATGTTGAATATTGGCCCCTACTCTCTTTTGGCTTGTAGAGTTTCTGCCGAGAGATCTGCTGTTAGTCTGATGGGCTTTCCTTTTTGGGTACCCGGACCTTTCTCTCTGGCTGCCCTCAACATTTTTCCCTCATTTCAACCTTGGTGAATCTGACAATTATGTGTCTTGGTATTGCCCTTCTCAAGGAGTATCTTTGTGGTGTTCTCTGTATTTCTGAATTTGAATGTTGGCCTGCCTTGCTAGGTTGGGGAAGTTCTCCTGGATAATATCCTGAAGAGTGTTTTCCAACTTGGTTCCCTTCTCCACGTCATTGTCAGGTATGCCAATCAAACGTAGATTTGGTCTTTTCACATAGTCCCATATTTCTTGGAGGCTTTGTTCGTTTCTTTGTACTCTTTTTTCTCTAAAATTCTCTTCTTGCTTTATTTGATTAATTTGATCTTCAATCACTGATACCCTTTCTTCCATTTGATCAAATCGGCTATTGTGTCATGTGTCAGGTAGTTCTCATGACATGTTTTTCAGCTCCCTTGGGTAATTTAAGGTCTTTTCTTCACTGTTTATTCTAGTTAGCCATTCGTCTTATCTTTTTTCAATATTTTTAGCTTCCCTGAGATGGGTTCGAACATCCTCCTTTAGCTTGGAGAAGTTTGTTATTTCTGACCTTCTGAAGCCTACTTTTGTCAACTCGTCAAAGTCATTCTCTATCCAGCTTTGTTTCGTTGCTGGTGAGGAGCCGCGATCCTTTGGAGGAGAAGAGGTACTCCAGTTTTTAGAATTTTCTGCTTTTCTGCTCTGGTTTCTCCCCATCTTTGGGGTTTTATCTACCTTTGGTCTTTGATGCTAATGACCTACAGATGGGGTTTTGGTGTGAATGTCTTTTTGTTGATGTTGATGCTATTCCTTTCTGTTTGTTAGTTTTCCTTCTAAGAGTCAGTTCCCTCGGCTGCAGGTCTGTTGGAGTTTGCTGGAGGTCCACTCCAGACACTGCCTGGGTATCACCAGTGGAAGCTGCAGAACAGCAAATATTGCAGAACAGCAAATGTTGCCACCTGATCCTTCCTCTGGAAGCTTTGTCCCAGAGGGGCACCCACCTGTTTGAGATGTCTGTTGGCCCCTACTCGGAGGTGTCTCCAAGTTAGGCTACACAGGGGTCAGGGACCCACTTTAGAAGGCAGTCTGTCCATTCTGAGAGCTCAAACACCATGCTGGGAGAACCACTGCTCTCTTCAGAACTGTCAGACAGGGATGTTTAAGTCTACAGAAGTTTCTGCTGCCATTTGTTCAGCTATGCCCTGCCTCCAGAGGTGGGGTCTACAGAGGCAGCAGGCCTTGCAGAGCTGTGGTGGGCTCCTCCCAGTTCGAGCTTCCCCAGCTGCTTTGTTTACCTAATCAAGCCTCAGCAATGGCAGATGCCCTTCCCCCTGCCAGGCTCCTGCCTTGCAGGTGGATCTCAGACTGCTGCACTAGCAGTGAGTAAGGTTCCATGGGTGTGGGACCCGCTGAGCCAGGTGCGGGATATAATCTCCTGGTGTGCCGTTAGCTAAGACCATTGGAAAAGCACAGTATTTGGGTGGTATTGTCCCGATTTTCCATGTACAGTCTCTCATGGCTTACCTTGGCTAGGAAAGGGAAATCTCCTGACCCCTTGCACTTCCCAGGTGAGGTGATGCCCTGCCGTGCTTCAGCTCACCCTCTGTGGGCTGCACCCACTGTCCAACCAGTCCCAATGAGATGAACAAGGTATCTCAGTTGGAAATGCAGAAATCACCATCTTCTGCATTGATCACGCTGGGAGCTGCAGACCAGAGCTGTTCCTACTTAGTCATCTTGGAATGGGAACTCAATAACTTTTATATATATTGAGAAACAAAAAAAAGTGTGTCTCATTGTATTGCAATATTCACTTTATTGTGGTGCTCTGGAACCAAACCCACAATATATTTGAAGTATTCCAGCATAGGCAAAATTCTTGGGAGTTCAGGGTGGGAACTGGTGGAATTATGGCAGGGTCAATAGTAGAGATACCAGTTAATGTTTGAATAGAGTATGATAAGAAAAGGAAAGGAAAGATCATTTCAAGTGGAGGGCATAGAACATGTCAAAGTGCAGAGGTGGGGATGTAGAGTGGTAGAAGGCTATCTAGGACCAGAGTGTAAAAGGACTTAAGTTACCTAACAATAGGCATAATTGCTTTCCTGTAGGCACTTTGAGGACACATTTTAAGCTGGAGCATGGCTTTGATCAGATCTGGGTTTAAAAGAGTATCTTGTAGCCATGAAATGAATTAGATGGGGGAGAGATGTTTGGTAAAGGAAGAAGCAAAGAAAGGAAGACAGAAAGCAGGGAGAGTGGTCTAGACCAGAGACTTCTGCAACTTTCTTTACCCTTCCCTTCCCTTCCCTTCCCTTCCCGTCCTTTCCCTTCCCTTCCCATCCCTTCCCTTTCCTTCCTTCCTTACTTATTTTTCCCTCTGTCTCTCCTTTCTTTCTTTTCTTCTCTTTCTTTCTTTCTTTTTCTTTCTTTCTTTCTTTATCTTTCTTTTTTCTTTCTTTCTTCTTCTCTCTTTCTTCCTTCCTTCTTTCCTTTCCTTTATCTTCCCTTCCCTTCCTTTCTCTTCTCTTCCTTTCCCTTTCCTCCCTCCCTCCCTCCCTCCCTTCCTTCCTTCCTTCCTTCTTTCCTCCCTCCCTCCCTCCCTTCCTTCCTTCCTTCCTCCCTCCTCTCCTTCCCTTCCCTTCCTTCTTTCCTTCCTTCCTTCCTTCCTTCCTTCCTTCCTTCCTTCCTTCCTTCCTTCCTTCCTTCCTCTTCCCCTTCCCTTCCCTCCCTCCCTCCCTCCCTCCCTCCCTTCCTTCTTTCCTTCCTTCCTTCCTTCCTTCCTTCCTTCCTTCCTTCCTTCCTTCTTTTTCTCTTTCCTTGTCTCTTTTTAAATTTTCTTTTTGTCCAATCATAGGTTTTGGGAGAACAGGTGGTATTTGGTTACATGAGTAAGTTGTTTAGTGGTGATTTCTGAGATTTCGGTGCACTCATCACCTGACCAGTATGCACTGAACCCAATTTGTAGCCTTTTATCACTCATCCCTTTCCCAGCCATTCCCCCTGAGTCCCCAAAGTCCACTGTATCATTCTTATGCCTTTGCACATCCTCATAGCTTAGCTCCTACTCATAAGTGAGAATATACAATGCTTGGTTTTCCATTCCTGAGTTACTTCACTTAGAATAATAGCCTCCAATCCCATCCAGGTTGTTGCAAATGCCATTAATTCATTCCTTTTTATGGCTGAGTAGTATTCCACTGTACATATATATACTACAGTTTCTTTACCCACTTATTGATTGATGGGCATTTTGGCTGGTTCCATATTTCTGCAATTACAAATTGTGCTGCTATAAATGTGTATCCAAGTACCTTTTTCATATAATAACATCTTTCCCCCTGGTAGATACCCAGTAGTGGGATTGTTGAATCAAATGCCAGTTCTACTTTTAGTTAAGGAATCTCCACACCGTTTTCCATAGTGGTTTAACTAGTTTACATTCCCACCAGCAATGTAGACGTGTTCCCTGTTCACTGCATCCACATGAACATCTATTATTATTTTATCTTTTGATTATGGCCATTTTTGTGGGAGTAAGGTGGTGTCATATCATGGTTTTGATTTGCATTTCCCTGATCACTAGTGATGTTTAACACTTTTTCGTATGTTTGTTGGTCATTTGTATATATTCTTTTGAGAATTGTCTATTCATGTCCTTAGCCCACTTTCTGATGGGACTGTTTTTTCTTGCTAATTTGTTTAAGTTCCTTGTAGATTCTGGATATTAGCCCTTTGTCAGGTGTATAGATTATGAAGATTTTCTTCCACTTTGTGGGTTGTCTGTTGACTCTGCTGATTGTTTCTTTTGCTATGCAAAAGCTCTTCAGTTTAATTTAGTCCCACCTATTGGTTTTTGTTTTTGTTGCATTTGCTTTTGGGAGCTTGGCCATGAAATCTTTGCTTAAGTCAATGTCTAGAAGGGTTTTTCTGCTGTTACCTTCTAGAATTTTTATAGTTTCAGGTCTTAGATTGAACTATTTGATCCATCTTGATTTGATTTCGGCATAAAGTGAGAGACGAGGATTCAGTTTCACTCTCCTACATGTGGCTAGCCAATTATCCCAGCACCATTTGTTGAATAGGGTGTCCTTTTCCCACTTTATGTTTTTGTTTGCTTTGTTGAAGATCAGTTGGCTGTATGTATTTGAGTTTATTTCTGGGTTCTCTATTCTGTTCCATTGGTGTATGTGCCTATTTTTATACCAGTACCATGTTGTTTTGGTGACTATGGCCTTACAGTATACTGTGAAATCACGTAATGTGATGCCTCCAGATTTGTTCTTTGTGCTTAGTCTTGCTTTAGCTATGTGGGTTCTTTTTTGGTTCCTTATACATTTTAGAATTTTTTTTCTAATTCTGTGAAGAATGATGGTGGTATTTTGATGGGAATTGAATTGAATTTATAGACTGCTTTTGGCAGTATAGTCATTTTCACAATATTGATTCTACCCAGTCATAAGCATGGGATGTGTTTTCATTTGTTTGTGTTGACAGACATCTTCAATTTCAAAGTGAAAGGTGGAAAAGGCCTGGCCTAGGGAGGTGGGTTTGGGGAGTGGATGGAGACAAGACACAAACTAGATTGATGTGAGAGGCAAGGAAGATGGAAGAATAAGAGGTAATGTTGGCGTATAAAAACCACACAGCAAAATACACCTTCAAATAGTGATTCTTAAACTGTATTGAATTAGGACCCCTATGAAAAAGTCCTGACCCTTTTCACACAAAAATACACATGCACATGTGCACATGCACACGCACACACATGCGCACATGCACGCACACACATGTGCACATACACACATGGCATTTTGCCTTCAATTGCCAGGGTTCATAATCTCCCTATAATCTATCCATAGATCCTGGGTTAAGAAACCCCAGGAATCTGTTGACTGCTTGATTTTGTTGTCAATGAAATCTTTGACCCTCAAATTATTTTCCTATGATTACTGCTCCCTCCTAAAAATTGAATAGAGCTAATGTTTTTCTGAAAATTGAAGCTTCTGATTAATCAAGATTTCACTATTTCTACCCTCTTATTTATACATTTCTTTATAACTGTATAGCCAGTAGTTTCTCAGGAAGACAACTTAAAAGAGATTGTAAGCATTAGTCAACAATCTGCAATTCTCCAGTCGATGCCCATGGGAGTGAGGGGAACTTGAGTAAAGGAAGAAGCAGGACCTGTTGGGAGGGGACAGGGAGGCCATGAAGGGAATTCAGTTCATGTACCCGGCATATGCTGGAAAATAATGAGGGTGGTGGGGTTCAGAAAACAATATCCCAAAATGAAGGCCTCAGAAGCAAAAATTTTTATCTGACCTTCTCCAGCCCTCTTGTCTCTCAGTCTTATTCTCCCCCAAAGCTAGCCATAGAAACTAGAATCCCTCTTCCCTAGGGCAGGTCATAGAAACTAAACCCCTTGTCCCCAAAGCCAGCCATTAAACATAAAAATCTTACTCTAACTTTCCCTCTGCCCTTCTGTATAAAAACTGGCCACAGAGAAATGACGTGACCTACTTTGTTTGACTGTAGGTCATGGGACCCCCATTCCAGGGAAGACCCTGTTTCATACCCCTTCATACCCAGGAGGAAGGAATGCCACACAGAAGCCAAGAGGAATCTAGACTGACAGACTTTGCTGGGCTTCCCTGATCAGTCCTTTAGCATAGCGTCATATCATATTCTTTTTGTCCAATTATATTTCTACACAGCTGTCCACACTTTGTTGAACCTAAGCATAAAAATGAACAGTTTCTCCTTTACCTTTGGATCTTCATTCTGTATTCATTCATTCTAAATTTGTATGCACCTTTTCCAATTAACCTGCCATTTTTGAGTTGATTGTTCAGCAAACCTTCCACAGGTGAGGAAGAAGTTTTCCCTTACAAGGGTGAGGAGGAATGAAATGACAACATAAGACAATTCAGAGTCTTCCAGCCAATTGGCCATTAGAAAGCTAAGTTTTCATGACCGCCTCACCAGCACAATACCTTTCCACACCAAGCAGAGAAGCAACTCATAAGTTCCCAAAGCCTCCAACTTATAGGGCATCTTCAGGTATGGTTCACCATGGTGCAAGAGCCTGCTGCAGACTCTTGGTACCCATTGTCCACTCCTGCTATACTTTGGAATTACATAGGGGTATTGGAAGACAAAAGTGTTGGTCCTACAGCTTCATCCTGGATTGAGACAAAACTTCTGCAGGTGGGAACCAGACATCTGTAGTTTTTTCAATCATCCCAGGTTATGCTGAGGCAGTTTGGGGGTGAGAAAAATCAAGTGAAACTCTCTGTGAATGCTGAATGACAATCACAAGCTCTGTTTGTTGAGGATCTGGAATGAGTTCTGCCAGCTGCCTCTGGCCCAGATCTCTATGGAGTGACTCATCATACCTCTGCATTTCTGGGAAATTGAAATGTTCTTTTTTATGATGTTTTAATTAATGAAAAAAGTGTTTTGCTTAGAACATATACATCTACATATTTGAAAGAAAATACACTAAAATGTCGAGTGTTCATTTTGAGGAAGGAGGATCATAGGTAGTTTTTACCTTTTGAGTTGCATGTTACATTTTCTATAAGGGACCATGTATTTCTAACAAAGGTTAGTTAAATAGTTACCTAATATTGTTTAGGGAAAAGATTCTAGAATAACTTTTGGTTTGAATATGTGGAGAGCCCTGGAATCTTAAACTATATCCTAAGGAGAGCATCCTGCCGCAGAGAAATTCTTGAGTCAAAAGAAAGTGGGGTTTGAGTGAAACTGGGGAAAACAAAGAAGGAAACAAAGAAGAAAAAGGGAGAAAACTTAAGAAAGGAGATAAAAACAGAAAGCCCAAGCCATCCAGAACAAGAAGTGAGGATGAGAAAGAAGGAAGATGGAGCTTAAAAGACACACTCCTGAAAATTGAGGAGTTCACAAGAACAAGAATTTTTCCTAAATGTGATGATGATTCTGAGCCAGAGGTCAGTGGAGAGTTCAATAACCACAACAAGATTTCTTTGTAATCCTAAACTGAACATTGAAAACAGAAAGTGAATTAATCTAGATTCTTAAAGAGCATAGCCCATTTATCTCAATGCTACCCCTCCATCAAAAACAAGTTGATGGAAAGATAAAGTTGAGCCCTCATGAAAGGATTTGTTAAAGCCAAACTGGAGTGAACATTTGAAATTAGAGGAAGCATTTAGGTGGTAAATAGAACATGAATGATGGACAGAGAAGAGAGAATTGAAAAAAAATATTTAATAGCCATTATTTTTCTCTTTAAATTATCCCATAGATAGCTGACATACGTCTGGTTTGAGTAAAAATTTTCCAATATGAAATACAGAAACAACAAGAAAAGGTAAAATTGACAGCTTTATCCTTTGAAGATTAAACCTAAGCCATCAGCAATCTACAATCATCTCCCTGTCTAGTGGTTGAGTCCTTTTTCTAAGCCACGTTTCGACACAGGTGACACAAACATGACTTTTAACCCAGTTAATGCAGCTCTCTAGATGGCATTTTCTGTCCTTGTGCGGAGGGAATGTTTGCTGAAAGCTGACACTTCACCTACTGGAAGGCAGAACGAGGTTTGTGGTTCTTGGGCACCCTTGTCCCTTGAGACTCTCTCCCCTGTCACAGAGGTGTTAGTGAACTGTCCCCAGCTAACATTTAAACTGCCAGTCTCCCTGGATCAGCAGAAGGCAGCATAAATTGGAGCTGAGGGGCTCTCCTCAGCTCTTTTGGCTACCAAGGAAGAAAAAATTATTAGTGCGCAGTTAGAAATTCCTCCACAGAGGACCCGTCCTGCCCTGCCCTGCCCTCCCCACAGCCCACCCACATCACCTAGAGCTGGGGTTTGCTCAGTCGTCTCCCAACAGAACCCTCTGTATGAATGGACAAATGGAATAAAGGCAGGTTTAGTGGCTCAATACTTTTTTAGAAAGCACTTTGATTACTGTAGGCTTGTAGTGTAGTTTGAAGTCAGGTAGCGTGATGCCTCCAGCTTTGTTCTTTTCGCTTAGGACTGTCTTGGCAACGTGGGCTCTTTTTGGGTTCCATATGAACTTTAAAGTAGTTTTTTCCAATTCTGTGAAAAAAGTCATTGGTAGCTTGATGGGGATGGCATTAAATCTATAAATTACCTTGGGCAGTGTGGCCATTTTCACAATATTGATTCTTCCTATCCATGAGCATGGAATGTTCTTCCATTTGTTTGTGTCCTCTTTTATTTCGCTGAGCAGTGGTTTGTTATTCTCCTTGAAGAGGTCCTTCACATCCCTTGTAAGTTGGATTCCTAGGTATTTTATTCTCTTTGTAGCAATTGTGAATGGGAGTTCACTCATGATTTGGCCCTCTGTTTGTCTGTTATTGGTGTATAGGACTGGTTGTGATTTTTGCACATTGATATTGTATCTTGAGACTTTGCTGAGGTTGCTTATCAGTTTAAAGAGATTTTGGGCTGAGACGATGGGGTTTTCTAAATATACAATCATGTCATCTACAAAGAGGGACAATTTGACTTCCTCTGTTCCTAATTGAATACCCTTTATTTCTTTCTCTTGCCTAATTGCCCTGGCCAGAACTTCCAACACTATGTTGAATAGGAGTGGTGAGAGAGGGTATCGCTGTCTTGTGCCAGTTTTCAAAGGGAACACTTCCAGTTTTTGCCCATTCAGTATGATATTGGCTGTGGGTCTGTCATAAATAGCTCTTATTATTTTGAGATATGTTGCATCAATACCTAGTGTATTGCGAGTTTTTAGCATGAAGGTCTGTTGAATTTTGCCGAAGGCCTTTTCTGCATTTATTGAGATTATCATGTGGTTTTTGTCTGTGGTTCTGTTTATGTGATGGATTGCATTTATTGATCTGCATATGTTGAACCAACCTTGCATTCTGAGGATGAAACTGACCTGATTTTGGTGGATAAGCTTTTTGATGTGCTGCTGGATTCGGTTTGCCAGTATTTTGTTGAGGATTTTCGCATCAATGTTCATCAGGGATATTGTTCTAAAATTCTGTTCTTTGGTTGTGTGTCTGTCAATCTTTGGTATCAGGATGATGCTGGCCTCATAAAATGAGTTAGGGAGGATTCCCTCTTTTTCTATTGGTTGGAATAGTTTCAGAAGGAATGGTACCAGCTCCTCTTTGTGCTTCTGGTAGAATTCAGCTGTGAATCCGTCTGGTCCTGGACTTTTTTTCATTGGTAGGCTATTAATTATTGCCTCAATTTCAGAGCCTGTTATTGGTCCATTCAGGGATTCAACTTCTTCCTGGTTTAGTCTTGGGAGAGTGTATATGTACAGAATCTATCCATTTCTTCTAGATTTTCTAGTTTATTTGCAAAGAGGCGTTTATAGTGTTCTCTGATAGTAGTTTGTATTTCTGTGGGATCGGCCATGATATCCCCTTTATCATTTTTTATTGCGTCTTTGATTCTTCTCTCTTTTCTTCTTTATTAGTCTTCCTAGTGGTCTATCAATTTTGTTGATCTTTTCAAAAAACCAACTCCTGGCTTCATTGATTTTTTGAAGGGTTTTTTGTGTCTCCATCTCCTTCAGTTCTCTGATCTTAGTTGTTTCTTGCCTTCTGCTAGCTTTTGAATTTGTTTGCTCTTGCTTCTCTAGTTCCTTTAATCATGATGTTAGGGTGTTGATTTTAGATATTTCCTGCTTTCTCTTGTGGGCATTTAGTGCTATAAATTTCCCTCTACACACTGCTTTCAATGTGTCCCAGAGATTCTGGTACATTGTGTCTTTGTTCTCATTGGTTTCAAAGAACATCTTTATTTCTGCCTTCATTTTGTTATGTACCAGTAGTCATTCAGGATCAGGTTGTTCAGTTTCCATGTAGTTGTGTGGTTTTGAGTGAGTTTCTTAGTCCTGAGTTCTAATTTGATTGCACTGTGGTCTGATAGACAGTTTGTTGTGATTTCTGTTCTTTTACATTTGCTGAGGAGTGGTACTGGTACCAAAACAGAGATATAGACCAATGGAACAGAACAGAGGCCTCAGAAATAACATCATACATCTACAACCATCTGATCTTTGGCAAACCTGACAAAAACAAGAAATGGGGAAAGGATTCCCTATTTAATAGATGGTGTTGGGATAACTGGCTAGCCATATGTAGAAAGCTGAAACTGGGTACTTTCCTTACCTTATACAAAAATTAATTCGAGATGGATTAAAGACTTAAATGTTAGACCTAAAACCATAAAAGCCTTAGAAGAAAACCTAGGCAATACCGTCAGGACATAGGCATGGGCAAGGACTTCATGTCTAAAACACCAAAACCAATGCAACAAAAGCCCAAATAGACAAATTGGGTCTAATTAAACTAAAGAGCTTCTGAACTGCAAAAGAAACTACCATCAGAGTGAACAGGCAACCTGCAGAATGGGAGAAAGTTTTTGCAATCTATCCATCTGATAAAGGGCTAATATCCAAAATATACAAATAACTTAAACAAATTCACAAGAAAAAATCAAACCACCCCATCAAAAAGTGGGCAAAGGATATGAACAGACACTTCTCAAAAGAAGACATTTATGCAACCAACAGATACATGAATAAATACTCATCATCACTGGTCGTCAGAGAAATGCAAATCAAAATCACAATGAGATACCATCTCACACCAGTTACAATGGTGATCATTAAAAAGTCAGGAAACAACAGATGCTGGAGAGGATGTGGAGAATTAGCAATGCTTTTACACTGTTGGCAGGAGTATAAACTAGTTCAATCATTGGGGAAGACAGTGTGGTGATTCCTCAAGGATCTAGAACTAGAAATACCATTTGACCCAGTGATCCCATTACTGGTTATATACCCGAAGGATTATAAATCATGTTACTATAAAGACACGTGCACATGTATGTTTACTGAGGCACTATTCACAATAGCAAAGGCTTGGAACCAACCCAAATGTCCATCAATGATAGACAGGATTAAGAAAATATGGCACATATACACCATGGAATACTATGCAGCCATAAAAAAGGATGACTTCATGTCCTTTACAGGGACATGAATAAAACTGGAAACCATCATTCTGAGCAAACTATCACAAGGACAGAAAACCAAACACTGCATGTTCTTTCATAGGTGGGAACTGAACAATGAGAACACTTGGACATAGGGTGGGGAACATCACACATGGGGGCCTGTCATGGGGTAGGGATCAGGGGGAGGGATAGCATTAGGAGAAATACCTAATGTAAATGACGAGTTAATGGGTGCAGCAAACCAACATGGCACATGTATACGTATGTAACAAACCTGCATGTTGTGCACATGTACCCTAGAACTTAAAGTATAATTTTAAAAAAAGAAAGGAAGAAAGCACTTTGAGGGAAAGCAGATTGTTATTAATATTTTATTCTCTTTATAACCCAGTGCCTTAACCTATTGGGACTGCCATAACAAAATACCATAAACAAGGTGACTTATAAACAATACAAATGTATTTCTCACCATTCTAGAGGCTAGGAAGTCCAAGATCGGGGTACAGACAGACTTGGTGTCTGGTTGGTGTCTCGTGAGGACCCTCTTTCTGGTTCACAGATGACATCTAGCCATGTTTTCACATGGTGGAAGGAGCGAGGCTTCTCTCTGTGGCTTCTTTTATAAAGTCACTCATCTCATTGGTAAGGGCAAAGCCCCTCAAATGCCCTACCTGTTAATTCTATCACATTGATTTTTAGATTTCAACATATGACTTTGGAGGGACACAAACATTCAGGCCCTAACAACCAGTTTAACATGGGATGACCTCATTGCCATATAACATTATAGAAATCAAATGGAATTACATTCTGTTTATCGTCTTCTTGGATACAACAGAAATTCCAGGCTGCAGAGCTGGAAAGGACACTAATCATCAGTGAATTTAACCTCCCATAGGTACTTTTGGACATTTTCCCAGCCATCTGATGATCCAGATCCTCTTTAAATATCTTCATTAATGCAAGCTTATTAGATCCCACTACAACCCTGTTCTGGAAAGCTGTGGGTGTTGGAAAAATTTCTCCTTCCCTGTGCCTCCAAGTTGGCACTAGGTGCCCTTGTTTATGTCCTTATGCTACCTGTATGAACCCCGCGTGACACTGACCACTCATTGCCATGTAATTGTTCATTAGCATCCTGTGCTTCACCCTCACCCTCTCCATGCTGTAAACTCCTTGAGGACAAGCACTATGTCCTTCTTCAACACTGAATACACAGCATATAACACAGAACACTTACATACTAGGCAATCAGAAACTATTTGTTATAAATATGAAAGTACCTGCTAAATCTCTGCTGTTGGTAGTGACTCAGCCTTTTTATCTATAACAAGAGAAGATTGGACTCACTGTTTTCCACCACAGTAGCACCAGCCTTCCCTAAGAGATGTATGGAAATGTGTTGGGGCCTTATTCGTTGTCACAAGGCTTCTTGCTTGGATGCTACTGGCAAGGACCAAGGATTCAAAATGTTCTACAATATCTAGAACAGTCCAATGCAATGGAGAACTGCTCACCGCCACCAACCACCCCACCAAATATCAATGGCATTTCCATTGGGAACCACTGCAAACAAATATAGGCTGTGAATCAGGGGACTAGGATTTTAGTCCTAACTGTCACCAACTAGCTGTGTGACCTTAAGCATACTGATTCACCTCTCTGTGCATCAATTTCTTTATCTGTCACATGATGATTTAAAAAATTGCCTGATGTTTTTACCTTCCAGTGAAAAATCAAATAATCGTGATGAAATGCTGCAAAAAGAATGTATGAGTACTAAATAGATATGAGCCCTCACTGGTGTTACATGAGGTGACTAGCAATTGGGCCAGAATTGCTAGAAGTAGGGTGAATTATCCAGCGTACTAACCCAAAGTGGCATCTCTTAGGTCCCTGGTTGTATACACAGGCCATGCCTTCATGCATGCTGTGAGAGGAAGGAGACACATGAGAGGCGGCAGGAAGGCAACCCTGACCAGAGGGACACACTCTACTTCTGCCTGGAATTGCCTTCTTCTGGACTTCTGCTGCCAACCTCCTGCTGCAGACATCTTTTAAAGCCTAAAATCAGATCATGCCCCTCTCCCACTTTAAACTCTCCAGTGGCTTCCCATGCACAGGGGACTATGTTCGCCATGGATCACAAGGCAAAGAGACTTTCCTTTTCACCCTCACCTCAAGCCATTCTCCCCCTCTCTCATTGCTCTCTGGCTGCACTGGTTTCTAGTTGGTGTTTTAAACTTTGTTTTGTTTGTGATTAGACCAAGGTAGTTCTTTCCATGGGGCTTTTACCATTGCCTCTGCCTAGCAGGCTCTGACACTAGATCTTTGCATGGCTAACTCCATCCCATCATTCAGGTCTTGACTCAATGTTATCTGCTCAGAGAATTTTACTTAAAATAGCCTCCTCCAGTTCCATGTCCCCCATCCTCCTTTACTCCTCTCTGCTCACTTTCTTCTTTGCATTTTTATTGCTGTCTAAAGCTGTTTATATATTTATTTGTCTGTTTATTTGTTTCTGTCTCCCTTAAGCAGAATGTAATTTCCACGAGAGGAGAGACTTTGTCTGCTTGTTCACCACTGTCACCTCAATGCTTAGAACAATGTTTGACATGTAGTTAGCACTTGACATATATTTGCTGAATAAAGAAATGGAAGGATGGATGCATGCTGGCATGGGTTCTTCCAGATTGAGCCCAGGCATCACCTCCTCCAGAAAGCTGTTTCTGACTTCTCCAAGCCCATAATGCTCCATGCTCATATGCCAACCACAGAGTTGACCAGCTCACACAAAATTTGCTGTGTGTCCATCTGTCCAAGCCCCTCAAGGGTAAGAATCATATCTCTTTCATGTTTGTATCTTTCACCTCAGGCATTGTCTTGCCCATAGATCATTGAACTAAACTGAACTGAACTAAGCAATGACAATGGGCAATTTACATTTTCTCCTTGGCAATATGGAATGAGGGGGTGGTCTGCTCACCTCATAGTTAGTAAACACCACAGCCCCTGAAGTCTTTAGTAGGGAGTATCAAACATGGCCAACTAACACCAAGTCATTAAGCAGGCAACTGCCTGGAAATTGAGAATAGGATTTCACATATTCCTGGCATATGTTATAGACTTTCAGGATTTCCCTTTTTACTTTGATGAACAGATATGTTCTTAGAGAAATGTATGTAAATTAAGATTTTGCCCTTTTAGAGGAAAAATTATTTAAAATGCAAATTCAGAATTAACTCTGAAAGATTTAGTCTTTCAGATTAAAAGATTGAAAAATATATTCAATAGCTATTTTGTGCCAGATACCATACTAGGTACTTCGAAATTTGTTACCCCATAACAGTTTAAAACATAAATATCAAATGTGCCCAGAGGATATGACTGAGGTTTAAAGCGGCTAATTAGCTTGTCCAAGGCCTCACAGCAGATATGAAGCAGAATCTGGGTTAGAATCCACAATGAAATGCAAGTTCTGTATTTTTTTTACACCACCACTGGAACCCAGTAGGAAGTCACCCCCAATTCACTTGCTTTGCTGGTTAGAATTCTTGTCTATTGGGCTTTCTCAAAGAGAGGCCCTCCAGAATTCCTTAAGTCCCACACTGTGACTTCTACAAGTCACCTCTTTTAACTGCTAGCAGGGGTTTAGCACCACTAATCAAACCAACCACATCTGACATATGGGTATTCCTGCTCAAATGACAGATTGTTTGTACTGTGAGTCCCTTAATAATAAAAATGAGGTACTTGGGAAGATCAAAAGCAATTTGGGTCTAAATCATTGTTGGCTTTGTAAGCTAGGGAAAATCAGCAAATAGATGAGCATCTGCCTCTCTTAAAAATTGTCCAAAAAATGTCATCACTGGGCAAAAACCAAACCTCTATAAAATGGAATATTTTGGCTACAAATCTCCATAGCAATGATGACATTGTCTGCAAGTTCTAGCCATATATTATTAGCACATTTTCAGAGAAAAGGTTTTAGTAAGTGCAGATTTTATGGAATTGACTTCCAGCCCAAATACTTTATAGAGGTGTTTCAGGTTGAGTTTCCTCATTGGATGTGTTTTGGCAAGCGAGAGGTGAAGTGGTAGGTGAGACTCCAGAGATAAGCTCAAGTTTATTTTGGAATTCACATATTTCTGGAATCCTTATATTAATACCATAATATAAACTTCAATATAAATAAGTTAA
Organism: Chlorocebus sabaeus; assembly: GCF_047675955.1. NCBI lineage: Eukaryota > Metazoa > Chordata > Mammalia > Primates > Cercopithecidae > Chlorocebus > Chlorocebus sabaeus. Next base: position 14,470,703 of record NC_132910.1, read on the forward strand.
CTCTGGACCTTCCTATTATTATTCTTTGGCAGCTCCTGTTCAGAATTCCTGCAGCATTCAGAGTCATAAGGTAGTATGGTGTGGTGAGCTGGGTCCCTAGTCCATCACCTAGGCACACTTCACTGAATAGAAAGGGTTGTGTCCAAATCTTGGCTTCACTCCTTATTAGTTGTGTGACCTAGTGCAAGTTGCTTAACCCCTCTGAGTTTCAGTTTTCTTACCTGCAAAATGGAGACAATAGTACCTACTTCAGAATGCTATTGTAAGGATAAATTAATTATAGGCATGAAAGTACCCAGCATGGTTCTGGGACCTTGAGAGCATCCCCTGCTTTGAAAATTGTTGGATGTAAAGTAATGATACATGGGCAATAAACCTTGTATATAGCTCTTTTGATGAATTAGGTGCATGGGTTCTTGTTAGACTCATCCAACAAGGCCAGTCCTTGGGGTGTGTGTATATGTGTCTGTGGGTCTCTATCTGCACCCTCCCTGGAGAAAAAGAGAGTTTGACTTGTGATCAATGGAGACCAGTGTGTAATGGTTGAGAACTGAGTTCTGAAGATAGACCACATAGATTTAAGTCCTTGCTTGGCCATGTACCTGCTGTGTGGCCTCAGACATAGTTCTTACCCTCTCTGTATCACAGTTTCATCCTCTGTAGAAGTGGAGAGTAACTGAGTGTTGTTGTGAAGATTCATTGAGTTAATATATGTAAAGCACTTAGGATCCACTATTCTCCATTTCTAGGACAATCAGGAAGTGGCAGAGGAGAAAGCTGTGGTGATGAAAGTGACAGGGATTCCAAGGAGACTTGTGCTCCAGGAAGTGCCAGGGCAATGATCCCTATGATGGACACAGGCAGTGGAGTACTAGAAACCAAGGGTCTGGTAGGAAACAAGAGATCAGGAAAGGGAGCAACGGCATCGGGCAGCACCCAGAGTCTAAGGTGTTGGGGATACAGGGACACTCTCTACCTCCCACCAGTGACGCTGGAGTTGAAAATAAGATTTGAGGCTTGGGGTTTTGGAACACTGCAAGCTTCCAAGGTTACCCCATATGAAGGTACAGGTCAGACAGTGTAGAGGAATCCTGTAGCATCTGTTTGACATCGCAGACATGGTTAGGCCTCTTCCTGTAACATTGTATAAAGGATGCCAGAAGAGACAAGGTGGAGTGTTCAAGCACATGCATTTCCCTTGGAGCTGGAGGAACAAAGCAACCGGGACCCTTGTGGTGACACAGGACAAAGGTCTCTAGTACAATGAGCAGGTGACATGTAAGAGTTAAGATAAAAGATAAGGGTAATTACATAAAGATACCCCCCAAAGCTCAAATCTGTGCTTATAAACTAACACATCTTAGACCATTAAGTGTACAAAGAGTTCTGGGAATCCAGGCTTATAGTCAAACTAAACATTGTATAGATGATAACAAGGAATGGAAGGCGGTCTACTGCAGCGTTTGACTGCATGGGCTCAGGAGCCAGACTTCCTGGGTTTGCAGCCCATCTCTACCACCTCCTAACTGTAGTTTGGGCAAAATTATTGAATTATTTAATTTCACTTTGATTCAGTTTCTTCATTGTTCCAGACTGAATTGTGTTTCTTCAAAATTCATATGAGGAAGTCCTAACCCAGTACCTCAGAAGGTTACTATATTTGGACATGGGAACTTTAAAGAGGTGATTCTGTGAAAATGAGGCTGTGAGGTCCTCACCAACAATAAATGGAGACAACCTCAAAAAGAGAAACAAAACAAGACCATGAGGGTGGGCCTTAATCCAATGTGACTAGTGTCCTTATAAGGAAGAGGGAGTTGGACACAAAAAGAGACACTAGGGATATGCAGGCATAGGAGAAAGACCACATGAAGAAGCAGTAAGAGGTGGCCATCTACAAACCAAGGAGAGAGGACTCAGAAGAAACTGAACCTGTCAATACTTTGATCTTGAACTTTGAGCCTCCAGAAAGATGGGAAAATAAATGTCTGTTGTTTAAGACACCCAAGCTATAGGATTTTGTTATGGCAGCCCTAACAAACCAATAGATTCATCTGTAAACTAAGGATTAAAAAATAGTACCCACCTCATAGAGTTGTGGTAAAGTTTAAATGAGATATTCCACATTAGGCATTTGTGACTTTGCTCGGGACATAGTCAACACTCAGTATATGTTAGAATTATAGAAGATGCATCTGAAAGTTCTGCCATATTGTGAGAGGGTTGAAATGTGGTGGGGGAAGTGGTTCTCCAAAATGTGTAGGTGATGGATTAAGTGACAGCTATCATGTATTAAGTACTTATTGGGTGTGGATCCTGTTTAGGTTATATTTGGCTGCAGGCAACAGAAAAAGAATATAATACTTAAATAAGACAAAAGGTCTTTCTCTCTTTCCAGGCAACAGCTGGAGGCAACCTAGGGCAGTTATGGTACTCTATGATGTTAGGGACTTGAGCTCTTTCTATTTGTTAAATTACCATTTGTGGATTTCATTCTCAGTTGTACAAAATGGCTGCAGGAGCTCCCAACATTGTGTCCCAATTCTATCCAGGATGAAGGACAAAAGAATAGAGAAGTGAATTTTGAAGACACTTTTGGGAAAAAATTCCATATACCTCTTCCACTTGCATTTCTTTGACCGGAACTTAGCCCCATGGTCACACTTAGGTGCCAGGGAGACTGGGAAACAATCTTTATTTCAGGATGATAAGAATGCAGCTAAGTATCCAAGACTCTATTATAGGGCAGAGAAGACAAAGGAGATATTTGGTAACAGTAATTGGTCTCTATGCCATGCGCAATATGTGTGCAGAGATCATTGAAGCAGGGATCCTTATGATCCTTATTATGGTTTTTTTTTTTTTTTTCTTCTGGTGGGGAAACTGTATATCCCTTGAAGAAGGGATATACAGCTCAGTTTGACCTGATCCCCAGTTTCTCATGGATCCTAAAATCTCTCTACTTAACAAGTAAGAATGACTGATCTTTACACAATCCAGGAACCTCGAGGTGATGGTGACAAACTCCCCAAATGCCCACTGCTATCTGGTGAAAGACATCAACTTAGGTTGCAATTTCTTAAGGCAGATATGAAGAAGAATGTTTTAAGTCTCACCACAGTGATGCATGGAAATGAATCCCAAAATAAAGTATAATGTCACCTTGCCATCCCTATGAGATGCTTAGAGGTAAGCAAGAGACAGCAGTCTGGGGTGTATTTGGAGGGCTGTTCCACCTGAAAGTTAGGCCTCTATTGAATTTGTGATGAGAAAGAAAGGGCTTATCTACATGAAAAAACAAAAATAATGATCGTCATATCTGGTTAACTTAAAGGCTTCCAGGGAAAAAGAAGTCGGACAGAAAAGTTGAACGAATAAATGTTAGACTATAGTAGGAAAAAAAAAAAAAACTTTCACCAAAATGTCAGGGGAAAAAGAAATGCGGGAAGAGAAGCATTAATAAGTGAACAGGGGATAAAGTTGGCAGCAATTCTTAGAGGGGAGCTCCTGGGCTACTTTTAAAAAAATGTTCATTTCTTTCTCTTTTTATTCAGCTCATTTATAGGTGTCCATTATAGAACAGCTAATCTTTTACAGGCAAAGGATCTAAATAGAAAACATTAAAGAAGTCTCACTCCGATGAATGAGGCCGAGCCTGCAGCTCAAGGAAACCCTGGAGACTGCATAGGGTGCTGGAAGAAAGAATCTCAGAAGAAAGAAATCTTCCCATGAAGAAAGACCATCAATTTCCAAGCCAGCAAGGGATGAGCCAGGGCCTCAGGAAGGAGGGGTGGGGTGGAGAATGAATGGATCCACACACTGGTAAGGTAGATGAACAAGAGAGAAACACCTAAAGCTTGCCCAAAAGCAAAGTCCTTGACCAGACTTTTGTTCTATGGAGGTCCCTTAAAACAACCCTGACTGGAGTTTTCTTTAACTGGCCCTGAGGGGAGAAAAATGCCAGGACTCACCAATGGACATTTCTCAAATGCAAAGAATCCTTCCAGTGGTCGTCTATGCGGAGGGACATGGGCGACCCTGATATGATCTGAGGGGTACAGTGCAATGGTTGCTCCCACTCAGCTTCTGGCTCTGGCCCCATCCTGGTTTTTGAACACCTATCTGCATAGCGTGCTATGGGGTTAAGCTATGTTTGCCCCACACGCCAGTTGAAAGGCAGGTGTCCTTGGTAGTGTAATCCATTAGCATGGCAGGTCCTTCAGCATAGATATGTGTCTCAGATTAGAGGACTAGAAAGGCCTGGAATTTGGGGAGAGTTAGTCTGATATGGAACATTAGAGAGGAATAGAGGAGGGGAAGGGGAGAGTAGGGCAAAAGGGAGAGCATTTTGACCAGCATTTGGCCTTGAGACAGAATGGGCTGAGTGAGGATGAGAGCAGAGATATAAATGGGAAGGTGTGGGGGCCCCTAAGGGGATACTGTTTCTCCCACAAGTTACCAGGGTCAGACTCATTCTGTCCTAAGGGCTCTCATTCTTCCTCAAGCCCACTGGTGAATTCATCTTTGAATACAGGCCAAAAGAGGAGACAACTCACTTTCTTTTAATTGTTGAAACAATAACGTAACAACACCGTCATTAAGCACTGGGTCTTAACTTGGGAGGGAGATGATCATCGAACTCCTCTGAGAATCTGATGAAAGCTGTGATCCTACTTCTCAAAAAAATAAACATATGCACAGCCACACAAAATATGGTATGTTTTCACTTGTTTTATGGACACTGTGGGGGCCCATTTCTGGGTCCCATGAGAGTCCATTATCTCCTGGCTAAAATGCTTTTATTTATTCTTTAATAATCCTAACACAGAGGTTTCATTTTTGTGCATTTCTTCTAAGCCCTCTTCCTTATGCATGCATAATTGTTACAGTGCAATCATAATCTACATACAATTTATGTGTTCTACTTTACAAAATCTAACATCATCTGGTAAACATTTTTCTATGTTGTTATATATTCTTCACAATTACAAATTTGAATGAATATATAAAATTGTATTGAATTGTTGCAGTATAATTTTCTTAACTGTTCCTTAATGATTAGGTGTTTAAGTGGCTTCTAATTCTGTAGTATAGATAATACTATATTGAATATCTTTATCCGTTTATCTTGCCTCTGTTGAATGTTTCCTTGAGACAAATTCTTACCCTTTACAAAATCAAAGGGTAAGAATATTTTTATGGATCTTAAAAGATGATGTGATATTGCTTTCCAAAGAAGTTATAATTTTGGGTACTGCCAATGGTATATAAGTATCCCAATTTCCCCAAATCTTTACCTATAATGGGTACTATTATTGAATTTTTTTCTAATTTAACAGTTTTCAAAGCATCAAGAAGATAGTCTGATGTTGGGTTGCCAAGGAGTGAAGTGGAGAATGAGAAGAGTATACTGGGAGGATGGGGAAGTCTGGTCTATAATGGGAATGGATAAAGCTTCTATGCTTTTAAGTAACAACTGGAACCAAGAGACTATATGAGTTAAGTAGCAGCACTCATGGACTTAGTAAACAGTGCATTCCCACTGTCTGTCCAGTCCCTTTTCAAGCTTCCACTTCTAAATGTTATCAGTCAAAATGGATAGGGTTTGATCAGGACAAACAGGGTTACCCTGGTCACTTTGTAAGTCTACTGTGATATGGTAACAGTATGGGCTATCCTCAGGAGTATGTCATTCTCTCAAAACAATTGCCTGGTGCTCCATAGCAGCACCATCCAATAGAAACATAATGCAAGCCACATATACGTAATTTTCAGTTTTCCAGTAGCCACACTAAAGAAAAAAAAGTAAAAAGAAACAAATGATCATCCTGACTTCAAAATATATTGCAAAGCTACAGTTGTTAAAACATGGTACTAGCATAAAGACAGACATACACACCAATGGAACAGAATAGAAAGCTCAGAAATAAACTCACAGGTATACAGTCAACTGAGCTTTGACAGGGGTGTCAAGAATATATAAGAGGGAATGGACAGTATCTTCAACAAATGTTGTTGGGAAAACTGGATAGCCACATACAAAAGAACGAAATTAAATCCTTATATTACTGTATGCATAAGGATTTATTCAAAATTGATTAAAGACTCAGACATAAGACCTGAAACCATAAAACTCCTAGAGAGAGGAAAAGCTTTAGTATATTGGGCTTGCTAATAATTTCTTGGATATGATACCAAAGTACAAACAACAAAAGCAAAATTGTACAATGTGACTACATGAAACTAAAAAGTTTCTGTACAACAAAGGAAACAATTAACAGAGTGAAAAGGCAGCCTACAGAATGGGAGAAAGTATTTTCTATATATATATTGATAAGGGATTAACATCCAAAACAAATAAGAAGCTCCTACGACTTAGTAGCAAAAAACCAAATGACTTGATTTAGAAATAGGCAAACAGGCAAAGGACTTGAATAGAGATTTCTCCAAAGAAGACATATAAATGGGCTACAGGTGTTTGTAAAGATACTCAACATTACTAATCATCAGGGAAATGTCAATCAAAGCCACAGTGAGATATCACCTCACACCCATTGATATGGCTATAGTGAAAAATAAAACAAGGCCAGGAGTAGTGGCTCACACGTGTAATCCCAGTACTGTGGGAGGCCAAGGCAGGAGGATCACTTGAGGCCAGGAGCTCAAGACCAGCCTGAGTAACACAGTACGACCCCATCTCTGCAAAAAATTAAAAAATTAGCCAGGCATGGTGGTGTGCCCGTATAATCTCAGTTACTTGGAAGGCTGAGGTGGGAGGATCGCTTGAGTCCAGGAGTTCGAGGCTGCAGTGAACTATGATCACACCACTACACTCCAGCCTGGGTGACAGAGCAAGACCTTGTCTCAAAAATAAGTAAATAAATAAGACAAAAAAGATTACAAACGTTGGCGAGACTGTGGAGAAATTGGAATCTTTATACACTGTTAGTGGGAATGTAAAACAGTGCAGCCAATATAGAAAACAGTATAAATGTTCCTCAAAAAGTTAAAAATAGAACTACCATATGTTCCAGCAATTCCACTACTGGGTATATCCCAAAAGAAATGAAATTAGAATCTTTCAGAGATATCTGTACTCCCATATCCATTGCAGCAGTATTAGCAATAGCCAAGATATGGAAGCAACCAAAATGTTTACTGGCAGATAAATGGATAAAAAAATATGATGTATACATAAAATGGAATATTATTAAGCCTTTAAAAAGAAGAAAATCCTGCCACTTGTGACAACACGGATGAACCTGGAGGACATTATGCTAAGTGAAATGAGCCAGTCACAGAAGACAAATACTGCATGATTCCACTTCTATGAGGTATCTAAAATAGTCAAACTCATACAAGCAGAAAATAGAAGTGGCTACCAGGAGCTGAGTTGGGGGGAGTAGGCTGGGACTTGTTCAATTGATACAAAGTTTTGGTTATGCAAGAAAAATAAGTTCTAGAGATCTGCTGTACAGCATAGCACCCATAGTCAATGGTACTGTATTATGCCCTTAAAAATTTGTTAAGAGGATAGATCTCATGTTAAGCATTCTTGCCAAAAACAAACAACACAAAACAAAGAAAAAGAAAAAACAGTGGAAGGAGGACACAGGGCAACTTTTAAAGTGATGGAGATGTCTATTACCTTGATTGTGGTGATAGTTTTATGGGTGTACACATATGTCCAAACTTTTCAAATTATATGCATTAAATGTATGTAGTTTTAATATATCAGTTATATCTCAATAAAACTATTAAAAAGCAAATCAAATTACTGCAGTACTATATATTATTTAACCCATCATATCTTTAAAAATATCATTTCAGCATGTAATCAACATAAAAATTATTATGTATTTTCACAGTTCTTTTTTTAAACTAAACCTTTGGAATCTGTTGCATATTTTATACTAACAACACATCCCAGTTCCAGACACCTATATTTCTAGTACTCAATTGCCACATGTGGTCATGGCCACTGTAGTAGATAGTGCAACTCTGTGGCCTCAGCCCACAAAGGTGAGACTACGATGCTTTGCATTGTAGAACTGTCTTTCTCTTAATGCTCGAGCTACTGGGAAATCAGAGCTATGTTATTTATCATGAAAGAGCATTTGATTAAAAGTATAAAATATCCTAAGTCAAATGGCTCACTGTAGTTGTAGGGGAGACAGTGTGAATTACTGACCATGCACATGATCTGCTGACCATGCACATGAATTGCTGACCATGCACATGATCTTCATGACCATTTGATTGTGATACATCAAAATATGGGACTTCTAGGCCCCACCTCAGCCCACTCTATCAGGATCTTTGGGGTGAGTCTAGAAAACAGATTTTTAAGCACAGGTTTTAATATGATAAAGGGGTGTCTGTTACTAATGGGAGGACATTGAATACCAGAGAGAATGAGTGACTCACTCATGTTCTTCTCATAGTTAAGGGTCAGCCAGACCTAGAACCTCAATTGGACCCCCTAGACACCTTTCCACACCCTCACCACAGTCACTGCCAACTGCTATTCCAGCACAATTCTTGCCAAGAAAATACCTGTTGTCATGTGACAGGTATCGGCACACTTTAGGAGAAGTCGAGACAACTTCCTAAGAAGGTAAACTACATTTTCCCAACTTACCAAATTAGAGTAAGAAGAATAGATTTCTTCCTTTAAACTGGCTTTGTCTCGGACTGGAAGTGTTCTCTTGTCCAGTTAGAAACTAATCATGTGATAAAATTAGTAGTCCAGAAGGACATTCACGGCCCATCTTTAACAGGCTTTGTAGCCCTGGTTCCTTTTCTTGTTGCCTCTGTGGAAATGTGCAAGCATACACGTAGTCAGGAAGGTTTGAAGCAAATGCCTTAGAGAAGTCTCAGTGACCAAGAAAAGCTAGTCAATGTGTTAAAATGCTCTGCAGACCCAAGTGTGATCATGAAACAAGTACAGCAAGAACAGCAGGTCTGTAAACATCCTGATGACAATGGGGAACAAACAGCTGGGCTGAGACCAGATCAGCTCAGGCAAATGTGCTCATGCTTTTGATCCAAGTGCAAGATGAGCGGATGCAGGGGAGGCGGCAGCTGCGGCACAGCTGGACTCAGGAGGCATGTGATAGCGTGACTTGCAAATCATGCTTGAAAAATTCATTCTACTAAGCTTGGACGTGAACACAGTCACGTGGGGCCCATCAGCTCACACACTGCAGCCAAAGGCGAGACAGAAATGCATCCAGGCTAATAAGAGGCGTCAGGCCCACTTCTAGTTGGACACGGCTGTCTTTCAGGGAAGGAATGGGACAGGAAATGCACTATATTTGGAAATGACTCTAAATTTAGAATGAGGGACTGACCTGAGAAAAGTGAAAACTTGATTGAGAGATACTTAAATGTATTTTATAAGCATGGAAGGCATTTATTGGGGTCTTTACCATAGTGTTTTTTGCTTGTTTGTTTCTTTGTTGAAGACAAGGTCTCACTGTGTCACCCAGACTGGAGTGCAGTGGCACAATCACTGCAGCCTTGACCTCCTGGGCTAAAGTGATCTTCATGCCTCAGCCTCCAGAGTAGCTGAGACCACAGGCAAGCACCACATGCCTGGCAAATTAAAAAAAAAAAATTTGTAGAGATGGTGTCTCCCTATGTTGCCTTGGCTGGTCTCAAACCCTTGGTCTAAAGTGATCCTTCCACCTCAGCCTCCTAAAGTGCTGGGATTGCAGTTGTGAGCCACAGCTCCTGGCTTCATAGTGTTTAATATGAAAGGCGAATCCGATCTTTCCTATTGGCCTAGCAGCCTAGCACTTTGGGGTTTGCAAAGAGCCTTGTGTTCACTTTCACTTCATAAATGAGTAAATAAGTCTCAGAGAAACTGAGAAAATACTGAATGTGTGTGTGTGTAGACATACAATATTACATGATGTGCTATTTAAATATCGTGTGTATATATACTGTTTTACACATATTTATATATAATATTATCATACTATATATACATATATGCATACTATTATAATCATTCATTTAACAAATATTTATTAAGCAATTACTAGGTACTGGGCACAGTGCAGTATATCAACAAGGGTAAGGGATACAGACATTGCCCCAACTCTCATGGGACTCAGAGCCTAGTTAGGAAGAAAACCATTGCATAAACAATCACATCATAAATATATGATTTGAGTCTGGAGTAAGTGCTACAAAAGAAAAGTCTAAGAGGTCACAAGAGTATAAGAAGAGGGTCTGCCTTGCCTGGGGTGTCAGATGCTCCCCTGAGGAAGGAGCCTGTGAGCTGAGTGGTCTGGATGAGCAGGTGTTTTCTACAGTCTGTGCATTGTGTCTGCTGAGAATCTGGAAATTAAAACTGCTGCTGTTGGGGGTTTTGCCATGTACAGACGAGGCAGGAGTTCCTCCAAAAAATACAAATTCCACGAACTTAAATCATACCTCTCAGCCCCAATAAAAGGTAAGGACTTCGTGGAAGCTAAGGTCAAAGTCCATTCGACTTAATAGACCCTGAGAATGTGACGTCCTATGGAAGCTGAAATCTAAGTGCAGGTTAGTTCTCCCAATTGCTTTCTGCTCTTTAAGGTTGGAGAAAGATGACAGCAAGAAGAACAAAACTGAGTTGTGGCTCTCAGAGGCACAACTAAAGTTTTCTTTCTTCTGTCTTCTCCTTTCCCTGCTTTCTCCTGTCTGTCTTTGTCCTCTTTGAAGTTTTCTTTTTTTTTTTTTTTTTTGTCTTCTCCTTTACCTGCTTTCTCCTCTCTGTCTTTGTCCTCTTTCCTCTCCCTTCTTTATTTTTCACTCTTATAGATTAGTAGCATCTATTCTATTAATGTTGACTATAAATACATGTATTCTTCATGTTAAATGCTTATCAATTGTCTTCTAGCTTCCAAAAGTTAAAAATGTATATATGATAGGGCAAAACTTTTACCAGATCACAAAAGCAAGCTTTCATTTTTATTTACACAGGTATGTGTGTACACACAAACACACTAAATACAAAGGGTTGCTGCTATAGGCTAGCATCAAATAGCTTCCTGATGTTCAACACATCAGGTCATATAAATTCTAGTAAGCTCAGCCTGCCTCTAAATGTTCATATCAATTAGCCTTAAGGTCTTTTTCTGAAGCACACGGTAAAATCAACACAGCATTCGGAGCTATTTTCTCAAAAACAAAGAGTTTGAATTCTTGCTGTAGTAGTTCTGAAGTAAAAGAGAGGCTCCTTGCCCCTGGTTGTTCAAAGTCATCCATTTCCAACAGGCGAGGGCATCAACAATTTGGCAGAGGCAGGTGAAAAAGAGTCAGTGGAACCCAAGTGAAATTTCACCACAGTGGTTGCCTTAGAACCCATTTGGAGGTTAACTTGCTCTTGTTTCTCCAGCATTTCCTTGCTGAAGGAAATTTGTACTCCAATTCCAGCCTCGTTCCAACTCCAATAAAACAGTGATAAGATGCCCTGGAGGGTTGCAGCCAAGCCTGTGGGTGCAAACAGGGTCAAATCACATCATGGGAACGAGATGGGATTCTACATAGTTTGAGTGTTGACTGTTTTCCTCTTGCCAACAGTGGGACGTTTGTTCTCATTGTTAAATAATTAAATAGGCAGTTTGTATTTATTTAACATACAGACTGTAGCCAATTCCTGCTGACAGCTACCAAAATAACCCCACATTTTCCAGCTCTGAATCACTCAGAAGACTGTTTCCTGACTGCGGGGGCATCACCACAGAGCGAAACTCTCCTCCAAGTCTCTGAACACCTTTTTCATCACTTTAAACAATAAATCAATTCACAGCATGTGATCCAACAACAACAGACCAGTTTTATTGGATGAGGTTCTTTTCATTCTCTCAGGCACTCCTCCACTACCAGCACTGAGCTGTCTTGAAACTGTACTTGGCTGTGGATAGAAAAAAAAATCTACCAGTTTTCCTCATTTACACTTGCCCATTTAAAAAAAGTGAATTGTGACCTAATAACTTAAAAAAGAAAAAAAAAAGAATGATAACTTGGAGGAGAAAGTAGAAAGTTTGGGAGAAGCAGGCCAATCAGGAAGTCAGGGGAAACAAGTATTTAAATGTGGAGGTGGGTAGTCTTTGGAGCTTGGAAATGATTCAAGATAAGGTAGAGACTCTCACTGGTCCCCTAAGTTGGTCAACAGGGCAGAGGGAAGAAACCCAGCAGCCAAAAACAGCATCCTCTGTGGAGGGTGCTGCTAAGAGAGATTCTAGGACCATTTACATGTGATCAGTGCTTTGACCCTGTCATGTGTATCAGAAGAGATGTAGACCAGGCCGGGCATGGTGGCTCATACCTGTAATCCAAGCACTTGGGGAGGCCAAGGCGGGCAGATCACTTGAGGTCAGGAGTTTGAGACCAGCCTGGCCAACATGGTGAAACCCCATCTCTATTAAAAATATAACAACAATTACCTGGGCATAGTGGCAGGTACCTGTAATCTCAGCTACTTGGGAGACAGAGGTCGCAGTGACCGAGATTGCACTACTGCACTCCAGTCTGGGTGACAGAGACTGTCTCAAAAAAAAAAACAAAAACAAAAACGGAGATACAGACCAGACTCCTCTTGAAATTTCCTGGTGTTTATAGTGTCTGAGGCATTTAGACAGTAGGTGCTAAAGACTTATCCCTAGAAGTCCGGAGTCCCACTTAAGTGGAAGAAGGAAGTGATTTTCCCTGTCCTAAGTGGCTCGCTACCAGCCAGCAGCCAGGCAATGTGTGGGTACTGACATACCACAGCATCTTTCTCTCAATACTCCCACTAATGTGGTCACCAAAGGTCCACCCTTGAGGAAACAGCAATGAAAGAAAACAGGACAAAAGACCCCATGGCAAGAAAAAAGACGGCCTAATTTTTTTCTTTCTCACCATTCCTCTTGTCCTCTTAATCCATCTCTTTACTGTGCAATTTGCGCTTTGAGTGGCTCTACAGATGGTGGATACCATGAAGACCTCTGTTATCAATACTAAAACTGAGCATCAGTGAGTCAACAAGCCTCCACTTTGTCCTGTTCAACTTTAGCAGCACCACAGAGATCAGAACTAAGTAAAGCCATTTACACAATTAAGGAGGAGGCCACCTTTTAGAGCAGCACAAGCATTTCCTCTGGAGTAGTGCGTCTGAACCAGGAAGTCCCTCTTTGCCTTGTCTGTGGATTTTAGACAGTCTGAATTCAGTTTCTTCTTCTGTGAAATAGATCAGTCCCACTTGTCCTGTCACAGTATTCTTCTGAGGATGGAAAAGGACAATGAAAAATGAGGTGCTCTGTATTCTGTTATTTGTCATTAGTCGTGTTTTACTAACCAAACTTTAGGCACGCTAGAGTTCATTTCTGCCTCTTCTGGAGATAGGAAACTATAGAATCAACTTCAGATGTAGATTTTTTTAAAGTTGTCACTCTGTCCCTTTTCTTGTTTGTAAAAGGAGGAAGTGCTTCTGTGTGCTCTCCAAGGCTTCTTCCAACCTTCCAAAAAAAGAGTAAAAAAGGCAGACAGTCCATTCAAGAATGGCAATCATGAAGTCTTGACCTACTTTGGAATGAGAGGCAACATCCAAGAACACCTCAGTTTAATCTCTGTTAGCTCACCACAGAAGCATATATTCTGGGCTAGGATCTCTCAGAAGCTGGGCCATGGCCATGGCATGTGCTTAAAGCATAATAAAATGGATGTGGAAAACAGAGGCGTGTATCCCACCTGCTCATTATCTAGGGCCATATTCCTAGCAGGCTAATTCAACTGTTCACAGCCAAGAAACATTTTTGATCAGAGTCCAAATCTCCATCCAGAAGCAGGCTCCTGGCATACCGCTCGCCCCTGTAATCAGTTCCCTGGACTGTGAATCAACTGACTACTGCCAGCGCAATGGAGTTGGACTGTTGACTTTTTGACAGGCCCCTCGGCTATTTCTGCATCTTATGTCTTCCCTGCTCTCCTTGCCCCACCTACTGGAGCCCTCTACCTTCATCCCTTTTCTCCCTTACCAATCTCTCTTGCCTCCATTTTTTCCGTTCTCTGCACGTCAGCTGATGGCAGATACTATTTTTCATATTTCTAAGCTTGCATCCGTATCAACACAGCCAGATTCACTCATATTTCCCCTCCCCTCCTCCCTCCCTGTCCCACTCCAATTATTTCCAAGGAGAACTTGGGGATTGTGTCCAAACTGGGACTGAATACAACCAATGAGGAACCCGATGATCCAAGCTCCACCCCCACAGCACACTATAATCCAGCACTGTATAGAGCAGTTCACAGAACCCAATATAAAGTCCTTATTAAGAATAAACATGTTGGCTGTGTGTAGTGGGTCATGCCTATAATCCTAACATTTTGGTAGGCTGAGTTGAGTGGATAACTTGAGTCCAGGAGTTCAAGACCAGCCTGGGCAACATGGTGAAGCCCTGTCTTTATAAAACATACAAAAAACAAAATTAGCTGGGCATGCGACATGTGCCTGTAGGCTTAGCTACTTGGGAGGCTGAGGTGGGAGGATAGTTTGAGTTCAGGAGGTTGAGGCTGCAGTTAGCCATGATTGCGTCACTGCATTCCAGCCTGGGCAACAGAGCAAGATCCAATCTAAAACAAAAACAAAAAAAGAGAATGAACATTATTCCATATGGAGACTGAGCCTCTGTCAGTTAGGCCCCTTGACATCCATAACACAGAACTGGAAACTGGACAAGGGGCAAAGAAAGAAAAATCACTGGTTCAGTTTAGAGAAAAGAAGGCAGGAAGAAAGAGCAAGTTAATCTAAATACTGGGTAAGAGACAAAAAGCTAAATGAGATGGGGGAGTAGTCTGTGGTGGGAGTGGGAGGTGTTAGTAAATGGGGGCTGTGGAACAACATGGGTCCAGGAGAGTTGAGGAGACAGAAAAGGACATATGAAAAGTGTTGCCAGTTTGTAAGTTACATCCTTATAACTTCTTTTTAAGACATACATATTAGAGGCTAAATTCCTTTTTTATTACTTTTGGCTGTTTGGTCTATAAGTTTGTGAAGATACATCTCTGGAAACTGAGGCATGTGGTCAAGGAGGCACACGGACTACGTGCTGGAGTTTAGTTTAGTTAACTCTCAGATCTTCTGAGCCATCTTCAGATTAATCTCAGATCACGGAGGTCTAGCAAGAGAGATGATCTCAAGAATCTCCCTTACAATACACTCTCATCAGATACATTTTTCAGAGGACATTTGTTTTAGCAGAATTGGAGAGAGATAAATGGCAGCCCTGTGCATTTGATACTTGATACATCCTTCCTCCACTGAGAAGCTAATGCTCTAGTTCTGGGTTTACCTGAAGCCATTAGGAGAACTAAAACTCCATGTAATGTGCTCTGCTACAAGTAAGTGGATTTTGGAGCTAGAAGGAGAATTGTGTCTCTCTTGTAGTTCAAATGGCATTCAGAAATCCAATTAACGTTGGTTTTTCTAAAGCAGAATCTGTAATTGTGTTCAGTACAGCCAACTGTTCAGTTTGATAATAAAACAAGCTATTCTTAAGATGGCCTATAGTCATTTGGGAAAATCTAGCTCTGTAGGATACAATTTCTCTTTGGAATAATATATGCAATGTTTTTATAATTTCTTTCATGCAAGCATTTCAAAGCATTTTAAAATAATTTGGAGTCATAGGATATATATGTTTCATAAATTAAGCTACATATGTCAATACTTTGCCTAGGGACAGAAATTAATTATTCCACAGAAGTGATGCTGGTATCTAATCTTATTACATTTATGCTGTAAAAGTATCATTATTAATAATTATGACAGCTATTATTTATTGAAAGCAGAATGCTTATCCTGTTAGGCATTGTATTAAGTGCTTTGTGTGTATTATCTCATTTAATCTTCCCATGAATCCAATTCTAAATCTAATCCCATTTCAGTATGATTCTATGAGAAAAGTACTACTTCTATCCTTTTTTCACAAATGGTGTCAATTAGGTTGAAAAAGGTTAAGTAACATGCCCATTGTCACATCGCTAGTAAGAGTGGTGGAGCATCTCTTATTGGGGAGGGCCAGTTATTAAGAGTTCCGATGGTCAATTTCCTTTTCAAATGTCACCTGCATGGAATGTTGTGCAGCCTGTTTGATCATGAAGAGATGGTCTTCTTAATTTTAGAACTATGTGGCTGAGATCTTTTGCTAATTCGGGAATGTACCAAGGCCTCCACTGTCTCTCAACATCTTGTAAGTAAAGAAAACTTAAGGGTGATTTTTAAAGTATGGCAAAGGACAACCTTTCTCAACTGTCAGCCAGTTCTCTAGATCACAACCATAGCACATACCATACCAAAAAATTACAAAATTTGGAAACATAAAGCGATCATCGTCCTCCTGGGTTATTGCAATGTCCTCCTAATTGGTCTCCTTGCTTCTCATTTTGCCTCCTTGGAATAAAACCCATGGCTAAATGTTTTCGCCTAGCTTACTAATAATCTGATCTCATCTTACGTCACGCTCTTCCTAACCCACTCTACTCCAGTCACACTCACTCAGCCTTTTCTAGCTCTTCAAGCACGCCAAGTTCTTCTTACCTTTATACATACTATCACCTCCTGCTGAAACCTCATGCTCCTGCTCTTCTCCCATATTCCTTCCTCCTATTTCTCGGCTCTTAAATGTTATAAATGGTGTTCAATCACATACACACACACATTCACAAACACACACCCCACATCTAAATTACACCCTTGCTATATCTTCCCCTGGCATCCTGTTTTTCCTTCCTAGTTCTTATTCATATTTACAGTTTTCTGTTGTTTTGAGTACTTCGTCTAATGAGTGTCTCTTCAATTGGACTATAAGATCCATGAGGGAAAATTTCATATCTCTTCATTTACCATTGTATACACTGCCTGACTATATTAGAAGCCAGTGAAATATTTGATAAGTTGAATTCCTTATCAAACCTAAGTTTGATTCCTTATCAACCACTTAAGTGCTATGTGATCTTTGGAAATGCATATTCAACTTCTTCTCTGAGTGTCAGTCTTTTCAACTGCTAAATGGGGTTCACAATACCTATATTACAGGATTTACATGGAGAAGATGTATGCTAATATGTATATAAAATGCTTCATAAATTCTTAACCTTGTAGAAGCTCAAACTTCAAATTCAGTATCGCCCCATTGAAGCAAAGGGTGTTTCCTCCAGTTTGGTAGGCTAAACTTGCAGAAGGAGCAGACTTTGGACAGCATGTGGGCAATTTTCACAAGGCTTTTAACTGGGCTTCAAGCCCAGGGCACTCAGAGGCTCAGCAAGGAGTGAAATAGGGCCAGCTCGTCCCCCGAGGGGTGCATTGGTCCCCTGGCTGAGCTGGTATGCTTATGTGGTGTATTTGTGCTTCATAAACACAGCCATCTATCTGACTTTTTGTCCTCTTTTCTGACTGAGTTCTCATTCAAAGCACAGAGAAAAAGAAAGGAAATGCAAAGTCATGTGCATCAACAGAGCCTATACCTTTGAGTATCTTAGTGACTTGGGATTATTTTAAGGGACAAAAAGTGGAATAGCTCTTCAGGGACCTAATACACAAGGCTGGCTCTCATCCATACTCCAAGTAGACATCACTTTCTGAACTGTTGTAGAGGTTTGGAAGGAAGGGTGTGTCTGATGCAGCCTAGAACTTTTCCCAGGGATTTTGGGGAAAGCTCTCTTCCTTCTTATTGATCTGGATTTGAAAAAGCAGTAATATCTAAAACTATGTTAGGGGAAAAGTCAGAAAAAAGAAGTCACCTGATAGAGAAAGGGTCAGGGTGGACAGAGGTCACCTGTGGAGACCAAGGTCTAAGACATATGGTTTCCTTTGACTTTCTTCTCCTCACCAGTGGATAAACTGGTGACCTGGATATCAGCATTATTGGAAACTCCTGGAAGTTTTCTAATTCCCTCCAGAACCTTGAAGTGAACAGGGTGCTTCAAAGAAGACTTGATCCATAGCCCTTGCTTTTCCACAGGTTAGTCTCTTAAACAAATGAGGAAATAATTCACATTATAAGTGGTATTCCAAAAACAACAGCCATTTGGGATTCTTATCTGGTATTGAGGGGTAGACAGGATTTTTCCAAGCTTGAATAAAAGCCCCAGGGTCTGCCAGACACTGGGAATTTATACTCTCTTCTTTATCCATGTGAAATCTCACTCCACGACCACTCCCTGACCCAGGCCCCATCGTCTCCTGCTTGGGCCACTGCAAGAGACTCCTAAGCAGACTTTCTGCTTCTTGTCTGGTGCCTGCTCCACATCACCCCTTATCCATTCACACTTTACCCAGACTGATCTTTCTGAAACAAATCTAATCATACAAACCCTGCTTAAATCTCTTCCATCATTCCCCATGGTTGTGGAGGTAAAGTCCACACTGTAACATGGCCTATCAGTCCTGCCTACCTCACCAGCCTCATCTCGTATAATTCCTCCCATATCTCACCACCCACCTTGGCCCACCTCTTATTCCTCAGGCATGCTGTTCTTGCAGCAGGTCCTGAACAGGCTGTGCTCTCTTGGGACTCTAGGTCTTTACATATCTGTGAATTATAAAGTTCACCTTCTTACTACTACCATTCAAAACATTTTCTTGGAGCTCTTGCATTGTGCCTAACATTGTACTTGGCAGTAGAACAGACAGACAGGTAAAAAAAATCATTACAGTTCAGATATTACAGAGGACAAAATGTATAAATATGATAAAAGCCAGAGAAAGGGGCAACTAATTTGGCCAGGGTGGAGCAAAGGAGAGTTTCACAAGAAAAGAAGACCAATCATATTAGCTCACATTTATTGAACATTTACTTAGCTCTGTGCTAAAGTGTTTTACAAATGTTATCTTATCAAATTATCAAAATAACTCCATGAAATGGATACCTTCAGGAGAGAGGAGAGCATAACAGTTAAGCACATGAACTAGGCCTCAGCTTACACCCTGTCTCTACCACTTAGAAGATTTCTGGCCTTGAGCAAGTTATTTAACTCCCAGGGCATTTTTGTCACCTTCAAAATGGAGATAGATAGTAGCTTTTTTAAAAAATTAGTTCTTATTTTTGTAAAAGAGAGTGATGTATGTAAATACTTAGTATGGTGCCTGGCACCTAGCAAGTGTCCACTAAAAGGCGGCAACTACTACTATTCTTCTTGGCTTACAGAAAGGTTAAGCAACCTTCCCAAGGTCACACAGCTAGTAAATTCCAGAGCCTGAATTCAAACCCAGAACAGTCAGGCTCCAGAGCCCAGTCTCTCAACCAGGATCAGGCTCCAGAGCCCAGCCTCTAAACCAGGATGTTTCTTTTGAGTCTGAAAGAGGAATAGAACTTGATGATGAGTATTTGAAACTGCTTCTCGAAGTAGGGGTCATAAAGAAAAGAAGAGAAAAGAGATAGTGTTGATGCAGCACCAGTCTAGGAACAGATACTTGGAGTTGAAATCTGAAAAACATGTGACTTACCCAGAGAAGAAAGTGCTGAGGCTGACACAGCTCATGTTGGTGGTGCACACATGGTGAGAAAGCAGCAGCAATTTACACTATGCTCAAGGCTGGCTGGCGGGGGCAGCTGGGACAGCCTCCGGGATGATAGAACCGATTCTCTCTGCTGCCCTCCCTGCCACCCAGGTTGCTGCTTCTGGGATCTACCTTGAATGCAAAACAGCTGCCTCCTAAATACCAGGTTGAGCCTCTCCCAGCTATTCTCACTAGCTCTATTAGGAGCTGGAGGGATGCAACAAAGAAATAGCAGAGCTAGGGGTCAATTCCGCAAAATTCAACTGCTCCAAAGGAGCAATCATGGTGTATCTACGTAACAGACCCTAATTATCTGTTAACCCAATAAAACGAGTTCAAAGGGCCACAAAGACCTATTTACCAAATGCGCAATCTGTAATTACAAATCATCCATTGGGCAATCAATAGATGTTTTAAACAATTACTTGAAAGTTTATGTGCTTCTCTGACAGATGGTTTTCCTGAGTCCTGTTATGTTTGTTTTAGGTTGATCATAGGAATAAGTTATCCACTGTTACAGAACTCACAGCAGGGTGAAGTCACTGAATTTGGATGAGTTTACTCATACAGATTATGATGTTGAGAGTAGTCCCAAAATTGTACTAGAGGCAATGGACTTGGCTCTTCAAAACTTGAGATGGATTTGGGCCTTGAAATGGTCTACATTAATGAAATACTCATCCAGGCAAAACCTGACAGCTTTCAGTGTGTCTTATCCATGAAACCAGATTATGCAGTCTAGGCAAACAGATTCTGACTCTTGAGATGAATGGGACCCCTGTGAGGTGGTTTCATCCACATATTCATTCACTTAGCCAACAAAGAGTTGAATTGCACTGCAACTCTATGCCACTTTGCTAAGCAAGGAGGATCAGATTGACAAGGTCCTGCTCCCGTGGAGCTTATATTTGGAAGTTGGAATGAGGGCAGCAAGATATAAGTAAACATAATTTCAGAGAATGGTAGTTGCTATTGAGAAACTCAAATGAGAAAATGGGAGAGTGAGTATCCAGCCAGAGGGCTGGGGATAGGTGGTCAGAGAAGCTTCTCTGAGAATGTGGTTTTTTGGCAGAAAACCAATTGATGAGCAGGATCTGATAGCATAAAGATCAGCAGTGAGCTTGCCATGTTTGAGAAACAAACAGAAGGCCAGCATGGCTGGAGCACATTGAGCGTGGAGGTACAAGATGGTATCAGAGAGGCAGGCAGAGACCGCTCATCCAAGGACCTTCAGTGATTGTAAGGAGTTTGGACTTCATTTTAAGTGTAGTGAGAAACTACAGGAGTGTTTTAAATAGAGAGGTGACATGAAAATCTACATTGTAAAAAGCACATTCTGGCTTCTGAGTGGATAATGGATTATAAGAGAACAAGAGTAGACACAGGGAGACAGCTAGGCTACTGCAGTAATCCAGGTGAGAAGAGATGTAGGCTGAGATTACAGTGACAACAGTGCAGATGGTGGAAATGGTTGAATTTGTGATCTATTTTGGCATCAGAGCCAACAAGATTCACTTCATATGGAAAATGAGGGACAGTGATAAAGGGAGGATGACTCCTGAGATTTTGACTGGAGCAATGGAAGAATGTTGGAGACATTCACTAAAATGAGGGAAGGTAGATGAGGAGGAAGCTTCAGAGCATGGAACTGCAGGAATCAGAAATTCTGTTGTGAAAATGAGTTGAATATGCCTGTTGGTATCAAAATGAATACATCAAATTGGCATTGGATGACTTAGAGCTCAGAGGAAAAGTCAGGGCTAGAGTGTTAGCATTTGTATTCATTCGTTTTCACGCTGCTATAAAGAACCTGACACTGGGTGATTTATAAAGGAAAGAGGTTTAGTTGACTCACAGCTCTTCATGACCTCAGGAAACTTACAATCGTGGCAGAAAGCAAAGGGGAAGCAAGGCACATCTTACATGGCAGCAGGAGAGGGACAGAGGGAGGACCTGTCAAACACTTTTAAACTATCAGATCTCATGAAAACTCACTCACTATCACAAGAACAGCATGGGGGAAAATCTGCCTCCATGATCCAATCACCTCCCACCAGCTCCCTCCCCCAGCACATAGGGATTACAATTCAAGATGAGATTTGGGTGGAGACACAAAGCAAACCATATTGATACTGAAAATTATCTCCCTTTTAAGAAAACTGAGGCTTAGAAAGGTTACCTAAAGTCATACGGCTTATTAGTGTGACCTCCAAAAGCCCTTAAGATGTGGGGTCTCTTTCTGTCTTCTCAGCCTCCTCCAGACTTACTGGCCTGTGTTGGCTAGCCTCTAGCCACATTGGCTTCCACTCCACTTCCAAAAGATGTCGCTCCTTCCTGCCTCAGTGCCTTATACACAAACTACCTTCTGTCTGAACATCCTTCTAGATTTCAATCTGCTGAGAGGCACCATAGCACTTCTCAGAAAAACTTTTCCTGAACCCCTGAGATAGATCTCAGATCTCTAAAACATGTTTTCATGATTGCTTTTATGTGTTACATGTCATGATCCAATTTGAGTATGAGTGACTATTTGATTAATTTCTGCTCATTCTCAAGAATATAAGTTTCAGGAATGGTCTCTTACTATTTTATACTCAGTATGTGGAGAATCATGAAATATACATTGAAAGTGGTTATTGGTAAATAGTGGTAATCAATGAATACATAGTAGTTCCTCCTTATGAGATGAGGTCCTGAACAGGCTGTGCTGATCCAGCTTCAAGTCAGCTCATTGGGTCAGGATGATCCAACCCCCTGTAACTGCCTGCAGAAGTAAAAGCAAATTCTCAAAATATATAAAGCGAAATTTGACACACCTAAAAGAGGAAACAGGAAAATTCATGAACACAGTGGGAGATTTTAACACATTCCTCTTAGTGATAAAATAAGCAGACAAAAATATTAATACAGACATAAGAGGCTCGAACAGCACTACTAGTAACATTGACTTAATTTATAAATATCTATAGATATACATAAATGTATAAATACATAAATGTTCCAAAACCCCCCAGTGGATGCCTGAATCTACAGATAGTACTCAACCCTCTATCTACTGTTTTTTCCTGTACATACATACCTATGGTAAAGTTAATTTATAAGTTAGGCACAGTAAGATATTAATAACAATAATAAACAGAACAATGTAACAATATACTGTAATAAAAGTTATGCATATGTGATCTCTCTCTTTCTTTCTCTCTCTCTCTCAAAATCTCTGATGAATAGATGAATGATTTTACTACCTCAGTCATGTTAGGGAAAATATTTAGCTTTTCTTCTTCTACCAGACTTACAGAATTAAAATGAAAATACCTTCTGTCTCCTATTAGGGCTGTTAAAAAACTAACGATAGACTGTTTTGCCAGTTAGAAAATAAGACCTATATAAGTACAGGGTATTTTTAAAGCAGTGAAAATACCAAAGCATTATTTAATTAATAGTCATAATTTATCCACTTTGCCAAACCTTTTCTTAGGGTTGTAAACAAATTCATTTCAACAGATTCCCGTTTCTCTTCTCTTTTCATCCTTGTTCACTCACTTTTAGGAAGGTGGAAATACTTTTAGAAAATGTCTCAAATATCAGCAACTGAGAGGAGCCAGGAATATCCCAAGTAATCCTTAAATATCTACAGAATTATTCTCAAAGCAGAAGTTAGAAAAGCTGACTGCATTTTTCTTTCCAGTGTGCCTGTTGCTTCTTTCATTGGTGGCCAAGAGAAGTGGGATCTAAAAAAGCCTTCATAGGGAATCTGTGGGCCATGGCAAATAAAGTGCCATTTGCATGTGAGCCAGATGAAAGAAGTCAGCTACCCTGCTCAGAAGACCACGTGGAGAGGAATACCCCTGGGACTAGATGGAGAGTGGGAGAATGGCCCAGCTATTCCAGCATCCCAGCTGAGCCCAGTCTTCCTGCCATTCTCACCAAGGTACCAAAAATGTGAATGAGTCAGTTTTGGAGATTCCAGTCCACTAAACCCCCAACATGACTATAGAAACAGCTGAATTCCTTGAAAAGCAGGAAAAAAATGCCATTCAAGCACACAAACATGAGAAATAATACATTGTTATTGTTTGAGGCCTCTGATTAGTGGAGTGGTTTGTTATGCAGCAACAGAAATCAAAATAAAAATTGCTACAGTCAGCAAGATGCTTCCATAACAGAAACCTAAAATATGTGGTAGTGGGACCAAATGGCAGGTAGAAGCTAACCTTGAGAATACTTTCAGTAAAGACTGGACAGGCATGAAGAAAATGTTATTGGAGCCCAGAGAAGAGGCAACCCTTGTTATGTAATTACAGAAAGTTTGCCAAAACTGTTTCCCATGGCTACTGAGAAAACAGAAAGGATGTTTAATTAATTAGTAGTTATGGCTAAGGAAATTTCCAGAAAGTATATTAAAAGTATCAGTCTGTTTTATCTAGCTGCCTATAACGTATAAGAAGAGAGAGATTAACTAAAGAAAGAACTGCCTAATTCTCATGCAGGATTTAAAGCAATATAGAAAGCTCAGAAAAGTCTTTCTAGTCTGAAAAGAAGTTCTTAAATTAAGAGATGTTCTTAAGCAAAGACCAAAGCTAGGACACTACCAGTTAAAATGGCCTCAGGGTAAATTCAGATCAAGTATGTGGCTGGGAAAGTCATTAAGACCTTTGGTAAAATATAAGGTAACACCTTATATATCCTAGCTGACTAGAAAAAGACTTCCATTCTACTTCTATTCTTCAGGTATTAGAATTCTTGTTTAAAGGCAAGTTTTTGAGTCTACATGTGATGAAGTAAAAAAGTGACTTCTGAGAAATTAGTCTGGCAGTAGACTGTAGGATGGATTCAAGTGGTAAACCCTGAGAAATTAGAAGACAAAATGGGAAATACCTTAGTGGTGGTGATTCCTTCTCAGAGACGGTTGCATTCTCTTCATAATCCTTAGAATAACACAGATCATTCAGTTACCTATTATAGTACCTAGTATATAGTAGATATGCAAGAAGTATTGTTAATGTATGAACAATCTTATAGTTTGGAATATTAAGCAGGGAGGATGAATAGGAACAGAACAGCTCTCACAAAGATCCAGCTTCAAGTCAGCTCATTGGGTCAGGATGATCCAACCCCCTGTAACTGCCTGCAGAAGTAAAAGCAAATTCTCAAAATACATAAAGTGAAATTTGACACACCTAAAAGAGGAAACAGGAAAATTCATGAACACAGTGGGAGATTTTAACACATTCCTCTTATTGATAAAATAAGCAGACAAAAATATTAATACAGACATAAGAGGCTCAAACAGCACTATTACTAACATTGACCCAATTTATAAATATCAATAGATATACATAAATGTATAAATAGATATAAATTGACACATACACACATACACACACACACGCTGTAGAATACATGTGCTTTTCAAATGCATATGGAGCATTTCTTTAGAGTCCAAATGATGGACAAAACTCAAAATTTTCAGAGGATTGAAATCATATGGAGTACATTCTCTGACCACTGAGGAATTAAGCTAGAGATCAATAATAAAAATAACTTCAAATGTTTAGAAATTGACTAAAAAGGTTAATTAGAAAAAGAAGAGCAAATTAAAACTAAAGAAAGTAGAAGGAAGAAAGCAATAAAGATAAGAGTAGAAATTAATGAAAGAAAAGCCATGTACAATACAAAGGATTCAAAGTTGATTTTTTGAAAAGACTAAAAAATTTTATAAACTTCTTGATAACCTAATTAAGAAAAAAGAAATAATAGTCAAATAACCAATATCAAGAATAAAAAGGTGAATGTCATTCTATATCTTACAGACTCTGAAAATATAATAAAAGAATATCATGAATAATTTTTGCCAATAAAGTAAAAAAATAAGGAAAAAGCAAATAGAAAAATCAAAACCTACCAAAATGCATCCTTGAATAAAAAGAAAATCTAAACAGCCATGTATCTGTTATAGTAATTGAATGTATAGTAAAATCTTTCCTGCAAAGAAAAGTCAGATCCAGATGGCTTCATCAGTGAATTCTTCCAAATATTTAAGCTATTTAAGGAAGAAAAAACATCAATCTTGTACAAGCTCTTCCTGAGAAAAGGAGAAAATGAAACATTTCCCAACTGATTTTATTAGACCAGCAATATTTTGACACTAAATCCTAAGAACCACATTACAATGCAGGCCAGAGTCTCTCACAGAGATGCAAAATTCCAAAAATTCCAAAAAGAGTATTAGCACATTGAATATAAGAAAGAAAATGTATCAGGACTAAGCTGGGTTTATTCCAAGAATGCAAAATTGATTTAACATTTGAAAATCAGTAGCTGTGATTTACCACTTTTATAGAACAAAGGGGAAAGAAATCATATAATCATCTTAATAGAAGCAGAAAAAACATTTTACAAAATTTAACACCCACACAGGATAAAAATTTGTAGCAAGCTAGAAATAGAAGCGTGCTCCCTTAATCTGGTGAAAACTATCTGCAAAAATTCTACTAAACACTGAGATCAAGAACAAGATAACGATGCCCCATCATGACTTCTGATGAACATTATACTAGAGGTCTTAGCCAGTATAATGTAAAAAATGCAACAATGTAATAAAAAAGAATAAAAGGTAAAAGGATTAAGAGTCAAGAAATAAAGCTGTCCTTATTTACAGATGGCATGATTTGTATCTATACCTAAGAAGTCTACATATACATTTTTATAAATAATAAGTTAATTGTAAGATTTTTGAATATAAGAGAAACAAGAGATAATTTATATTTTTATATACCAGCCACAACAAACAAACAAAACCTATAAAATGTAATAGCATCAAAACAGTCAAATATCTAAGACTAAATCTAATAAAAGCTGTCCAAGATCTCTATGCTGAAAACTATAAAATGTTCCTGAGAGAAAATTTTAAAATCCTAAATCAATTGAAGGCTATGCCAGTTTTCATGAATCAGATTAATATTATAAAAATGTCAATTCTCATCAAATTGATCCACAGATTTAATGTGATGCCAATCAAAATCCCAGCAGGCAATTTTTAAAAAAAATTAATGAGGCAATTTTTAATTTTATATGAAATACAAAGGGTCAAGAATAGCCCCCCCAAAAATTTGAAGAAGTTCAAATATAGAGAACTTACCTTATCGGACATCCAGACTTATTAAAAACTCTGCTAATAAGGAGAGTTAGTAAGTTAATGAGCTGATAAGGTGATGAGCGTGATCACTTTGTGATAACTAACAGAGCTGTCCATTTATTATTTGTGCACTTTTCTATGTATATACTGTACTTCAATTAAAATATTTATTAAAAAATTGCTTTGCCAATGTGGGACAGATGGTCATCCTATGCCTTCAGAAGTGTGTCCTGAGAAGACCACTTTGGTTATGTAATAGTCCAGTCTAAAAGCAAAATCTGAATTTAACCATGGGAAACATCACTCAAACCAAAAATGAGGAAAAATATCTAAAGAAGGGGAAACACAATCATATTCTTTAAAAATGTCTGTGCCATGCAAGGCTGTGGACACATTCCAGATCAAAGGTGACTAAAGAGACAGCAGCTAAATGTCATGCCTGATCCTGCACATAGGAATAAAATTATAAAAGGTATTATTGGATGGATTTACCTAACTGGACAACAGAGGGTAGTATTCTTATGACATGTACACTAAAATATTTAGGCATAAAGAACCAGGAGGAATGCAACTTACTCTCAAATAGTTTGGAAAATAATATTTTATTATATACATATATGTATATATTTGTATGTGTGGGTATATATATGTACATGTGTATTTGTGGGTATATTTGTATGTGTGGGTATATATATGTACATGTGTATTTGTGGGTATATATATACACACGTATATATATACACACACATATATATACACACACATATATAGAGAGAGAGACAGAGAAAGCACAAATAGAAAGCAAATAAGGCAAATATTAAAAACAGGTGAATCTGGGTAAAGGCTATTGGTTGTGCTTTATGTACTATTCCTATTCTTGTAAATTTTCTGTAAGTTGAAAGTTATTTTCAAATAAATTTCTTTAAAAGCTGCATTGGTTTATTGGACAACTTCACTGCACTGAGACTAGTTGACGTGGTTTTCGAGTTTGCAAGTGTTACAGATAAATTGAATAAATGAATGAAAAGCCTGTACAGACCATTCTACCTAGTTACTGAGAAGTACTCCAATCCCAGCCATATAGATAGATTTAATGAGAAGGATGTCCCCAGCAACCCTGTCAGACTCCTGTCATATAGAATTAGCATAGATTTGCAAGTCATTTGTAATATTCCTTAAGTTTGAGGACAGATAAAGCCAGCGAAGTTTGCATAGTTTTTCTTATGATTTGTCAGCTCAATCACTGAGCACCTACTATGAGCCAGGCCCTGTTTTAGGCACTGAAGGTAGTGAAAATATATATGCTACCTGAACTCCAAAAGGGAACATAAAAACGTAACTAAAAACAATATAATTCAACCAATGTTTATTTTATGAATGCTTATTGACTGAATTCTAATACAATTCAACAGACTCCAAAGGACCACTGTATACAAAGACAATAAAGCTATGAGAGCTCTGTCTTCCTAACTCTTAATGATCCAGAATTACCATGCTAAGGAAGCATGTGTTTTATTTATTGTTGTTGTTGCCCTCTACTAATATATTCAGCACAATCTCATCATAACAGCTTCCTGTGGAATCCATACCAAAAAGGACAAAAAGAATAAGTGCACGCTGGGATCATGGCGGTCAGGAGGCAGGACTAGATTGCAGCTCCCACTCGGAGGGACAGAGCAGCGTGTGGAGGCTTGCATCATGAACTTTTGCTCTGGATCGACTGCAAGAATAAATCGGGAAACCTGAGAGGACCCACAGACCACCTGAAGGAAGTGGCTTGCTCCTGCAGGACCCTGGAGACACCCCAAATACTCAGCTGCCGCAAGACCTGCCCTAGGAGAGTCTGAGCTCAGACACGCCTAGCCCTGCCCCCACCCAATGTTCCTTCCCTACCCACCCTGGTAACTGAAGACAAAGGGCTTATACTCTTGGGATTTCTAGGTCCTGCCCCCACCTGTTCCTCTCCATACTACCACAGCTGATGTTCTCTGGAAAGCGCCACCACCTGGCAGGAGGCCAACCAACACAAAAATAGTACATTAAACCACCAAAGCTAAGAACCCAAACAGAGTCCATTTCAAGCCCCCGCCACCTCCACCAAAACAGTTGCTGGTATCCATGGCTGAGATACCCACAGACGGTTCACATCACAGGATTCTGTGCAGACAACCCCCAGTACCAGCCCAGAGCCTGGTAGACTTGCTGGGTGTCTAGATCCAGAAGGGAGGTAACAATCACTACAGCTCAGCTCTCAGGAAGCCACATCCATAGGAAAAGGGGGAGAGTACTACATCAAGGGAACACCCTGTGAGACAAAAAAAAATCTGAACAACAGCCTTCAGTCCAAGATCTTCCCTCTGACAGAGCCTACCCAAATGAGAAGGAACCAGAAAACCAACTCTGGTATTATGACAAAACACCAAAAAAATCACACTAGCTCACCAACAATGGATTCAAACCGAGAAGAAATCCCTGATTTACTTGAAAAAGAATTCAGGAGGTTAGGCCAGGTGCTGTGGTTCATGCCTGTAATCCCAGCACTTTGGGAGGCTGAGGTGGGCAGATCACCTGAGGTCAAGGGTTCGAGACCAGCCTAGTTAACATGGTGAAACCCTGTTTCTACTACAAATACTAAAAATTTGCCGGGCATGGTGGCATGCACCTGTAATCCCAGCTACTTAGGAGGCTGAGGCAAGAGAATCACCTGAACCCAGGAGGTGGAGGTTTCAGTGAGCCAAGATCACACAATTGCACTCTAGGTTGGGCAAGAAGAGTGAAATTCCATCTGAAAAAATAAAAAGATTCAGGAGGTTAGTTATTAAGCTAATCAATCAGGGAGGCACCAGAGAAATGTGAAGCCCAATGCAAGGAAATTATTTAAATGAAACAAGAAGTGAAGGGAAAAATATTCAAAGAAATAGATAGCATAAATAATAAAACAACCAAAACTTCAGGAAACAATGGACACACTTACAGAAATGCAAAATGCTCTGGGAGATCTCAGCAACAGAATTGAATAGGTAGAAGAAAGAAATGTAGAGCTCGAAGATAAAGTCTTCAAATTAACCCAATCTAACAAAGACAAAGAAAGAAGAATAAGAAGATATGAACAAAGCCTCCAAGAAGTCTGGGATTATGTTAAAATGGCCAAACCTAACAATAATTGGTGTTCCTGATGAAGAAATGTAAAAGTTTAGAAAACATATTTGGGGGAATAGTTGAAGAAAACTTCTCCAGCCTTGTTAGAGACCTAGACATTCAAATACAAGAAGCACAAAGAACATCTGGGAAATTCACTGCCAAAAGATCATCCGCTAGGCAATTGTCATCAGGTTATCTAAAGTTAAGATGAAGGAAAGAATCTTCAGAGCGGTGAGACAAAAGCACCAGGTAACCTATATAAAGCAAAACCTATCAGGTTAACAGCAGATTTCTCAGCAGAAACTCTACAAGCTAGAAGGGATTGGGGCTGTATCTTCAGCCTCCTCAAATGAAACAATTATCAGTCAAGAATTTTCTATCCAGCAAAACTAAGCTTCATATGTAAAGGAAAGATACAGTCTTTTTCAGACAAACAAATGCCGAAAGAATTTACCACTACCAACTGACCACTACAAAAACTGCTAGAAGGAGCTCTAAATCTTAAAACAAATCCTGGAAACACATCAAAACAGAACCTCTTTAAAGCATAAATCTCACAAAACCTATAAAACAAAAACACAATTTAAAAAACAATAACAAAAAACAAAAAACCAAAGTAAACAGGCAATAAGTAGCATGATGAATGGAATGGTACCTCACATCTGTAACACTGAATGTAAATTGCCTAAATGCTCCATTTAAAAGATACAGAATTGCAGAATGGATAAGAATGCACCAACTAACTATCTGCTGCCTTCAAGAGACTCACCTAACACATAAAGACTCCCACAGACTTAAGGTAAAGGGATGGAAAAAGACATTTCATGCAAGTGGACACCAAAAGCGAGCAGGAGTGGCTATTCTTATATCAGACAAAGCATACTTTTAAAGCAACAGCAGTTAAAAAAGACAAAGAGGGACATTATATAATGATAAAAGGCCTTGTGCAACAGGAAAATATCACAATCCTAAACATATATGCACCTAACACTGGAGGTCCTAAGTTTATAAAGCAATTACTAACAGACCTAAGAAATGAGAGAGACAACAACACAATAATAGGAGGGGACTTCAATACTCCACTGACAGCACTCGACAGGTCATCAAGACAGAAAGTCAACAAAGAAACAATGGATTTAAACTATACCTTGGAATAAACGGACTTAACAGATATATACAGAACATTCCATCCAACAACTGCAGAATGTACATTCTATTCAACAGCAAATGGAACATTCTCCAAGATAGACAATATGATAGGCCACAAAATGAGTCTCAATAAATTTAAGAAAATTGAAATTATAACAAGTACTCTTTCAGACCACAGTGGAATAAAACTGGAAATCAACTCCAAAAGGACCCTCCAAAGCTACGCAAATACATGGAAATTAAATAACCTGCTCCTGAATGATTTCATTGTTGGGTCAACAATGAAATCAAGATGGAAATTTTAAAATTATTTGAACTGAACAATAGTTACACAATGTATCAAAACCTCTGGGACACAGAAAAGGCATGCTAAGAGAAAAGCTCGTAGCCCTAAATGCCTACATCAAAAAGTCTGAAAGAGCACAAACAGACAATCTAAGGTCACATCTGAAGGAACTAGAGATACAAGAACAGATCAAACGCAAACACAGCAGAAAAAAGGAAGTAACCAAAGTCAGAGCAGAACTAAATGAAATTGAAACAAACAAACAAAAAATACAAAAGATAAATGAAAAAAAAAGCTGGTTCTTTGAAAAGATATATAAAACTGACAGACCATTAGCAAGATTAACCAAGAAGAGAGAAAATCCTAATAAGCTCAATAAGAAACAAAACAAGAGATATTACAACTGACACCACTGAAATACAAAAGATCATTCAAGGCTACTATGAGCACCTTTATCCACATAAGCTAGAAAACCTAGAAGAGATGGATAAATTCCTGGAAAGATACAACCCTCCTAGCTTAAATCAGGAAAAATTAGATACCCTGAACCGACCAATAACAAGAAGTGAGATTGAAATGGTAATTTAAAAATTACCAACAACAAAAAAAGTCCAGAACCAGATGGATTCACAGCAGAATTCTACCAGACATTCAAAGAAGAAATGGTACCAATCACATTGACACTATTCCACAAGGTAGAGAAAGAGGGAACTCTCTCTAATTCATTCTATGAAGCCAGTGTCACCCTAATACCCAAACCAGAAAAGGGTATAACCAAAAAAGAAAACTACAGACCAATATCCCTGATGAAAAGAGATACTAAAATTCTTAACAAAATACTAGCTAACTGAATCCAACAACATATCAAAAAGATAATTCACCATGATGAAGAGGGTTTCATACCAAGGATGCAGGGATGATTCAACATATGCAAGTCAATAAATGTGATACACCACATAAACATAATTTTTTTAAAAAATCGCATGATCATCTCAATAGGTGCAGAAAAGCATTCAACAAAAATCCTGCAGTTCTTTATGATTAAAACTATCAACAAAATTGGCATACAAGGGACATACCTCAATATAATAAAAGTCATCTATGACAATCCCAAAGCCAACATAATACTGAATGGGGAAAATTTGAAAGCATTCTGTCTGAGAACTGGAACAAGACAAGGATGCCCACTCTCACCACTCCTCTTCAACGTGGTACTAGAAGTCCTAGCCAGAGCAATCAGACAAGAGAAAGAAATAAAGGGCATCCAAATCACTAGAGGAAGTCAGACTGTTGTTGTTTGCTGATGATATGATCATTTACCCAGAAAACCCTAAAGACTCCTCCAGAAAGCTCCTAGAACCTATGATAAAAGAATTCAGCAAAATTTCTGGACACAAAATTACTCTACACAAATCAGTAGCTCTTCTACACACCAACAGCAACCAAGTGGAGAATCAAATCAAAAGCTCAACCCCTTTTACAGTAGCTGCAAAAAAAAAACCATAAAATACTTAGGAATATACCTAACCAAGGAGGTGAAAGACCTCTACAAGGAAAACTACAAAACACTGCTGAAAGAAATCATAGATGACACAAACAAATGGAAACACATCCCATGCTCAAGGATGGGTAGAATCAATACTGTGAAAATGACCATACTGCCTAAAGCAGTCTACAAATTTAACACAATTCCCATGAAAATACCACCATCATTCTTCACACAATTGGGAAAAACAGTTCTAAAATTCATATGGAACCAAAAAAGAGCCCTTACAGCCAAAGCAACAGTAAGAAAAAAAGAGCAAATCTGGAGGCATCACACTACCTGATTTCAAACTATACTATAAGGCCATAGTCACCAAAACAGCATGGTACTGGTATGAAAATAGGCACATAAACCAATGGAACAGATTAGAGAACGCAGAAATAAACCCAAATACTTACAGCCAACTGATCTTTAACAAAGCAAACGAAAACATAAAGTGGGGAAAGAACACCCTAGTCAACAAATGGTGCTGGGATAATTAGCTAGCCACATGTAGGAGAATGAAACTGGATCCTCATCTCTCACTTTATACAAAAATCAACTCAAAATGTATTAAGGCCTTAAATCTAAGACCTGAAACTATAAAAAATCTAAAAGATAACATTGTAAAAATCCTTCTAGACATTGGCTTATGCAAGGATTCATGACCAAGAACCCAAAAGCAAATGCAATAAAAACAAAGATAAATTGCTGAAACTTAATTAAACTAAAGAGCTTTTGC
This sequence comes from Chlorocebus sabaeus, assembly GCF_047675955.1. Taxonomy (NCBI): domain Eukaryota; kingdom Metazoa; phylum Chordata; class Mammalia; order Primates; family Cercopithecidae; genus Chlorocebus; species Chlorocebus sabaeus. Next base: position 14,504,215 of record NC_132910.1, read on the forward strand.
ATGGCAAAAGGAATGATCAGCAGAGTAAACAGACAACCTACAGAGTGGGAAAAAATCTTCACAATCTATACATCTGACAAAGGACTAATATCCAGAATCTACATGAAATTAAAAAATAATCCACAAGAAAAAAAATCCCATCAAAAAGTGGGCTAAGAACATGAATAGACAATTCTCAAAAGAAGATATACAAATGGCCAACAAACATATGAAAAAATGCTCAACATCACTAATGATCACGGAAATGCAAATCAAAACCACAAAGCTATACCACCTTACTCCGGCAAGAATGGCCATAATCAAAAAGTAGTAGATATTTGCATGGATGTGGTGAACAAGGAATACTTCTACACTGCTGAATGTAAACTAGTACAACCACTATGGAAAATAGTGTAGAGATTCCTTAAAGAACTAAAAGTAGAACTATCATTTGATCCAGCAATTCCACTACTGGTATCTCTACTCAGAGGGAAAGAAGTCATTATATGAAAGCAGCACAATTTATAATTGTGAAAACATGGAACCAACTCAAATGCCCATTATTCAACAAGTGGATAAAGAAATATACACACATATATATATATATATATCACAGTTATATGATTGTATATATGATGGAATACCACTCAGCCATTAAAAGGAATGAATTAATGGCATTTTCAGTGACCTGGATGAGATTGGAGACTATTATTCTAAGTGAAGCAACTCAGAAAAGAAAACCAAACAATTGTATGTTCTCACTCATAAGTGGTAGCAAGCTGTGAAGATGCAAAGGCCTAAGAATGGCACAATGGCCTTTGGGGACTCAGAAGAAAAGGGTGGGAAGAGGGTGAGAGATAAAGGACTACAAATAGGGTGCAGTGCATAGTGCTCTGGTGATGTCTGCTCTAAAATCTCACAAATCACCACGAAAGAACTTACTCATGTAACCAAATACTACCTGTTCCTCAATAACCTATGGAAATGAAAAAAAATTTTTAAAGAATAAGTGCACGCATTAATTGAGCAATTACTTAGTAGCAGGCACTTAAAATAGATATCCCTTCTTGTGAGTTGAATTGTGTCCCACCAAAGATATGTTGAAGTCCTGAACATGACCTTTTTTGGAAAATAAGATCTCTGCAGATGTAATCAAGATGAGGAAGGTCATACTGAATTGGGGTTGCCCCCAACCCAGTGGCTAGTATATTTATAAAAGAAAGGAGGAGACTGAACATAGAGACACAAAAACAAACAGAAAAGGGAAAAGAGAATATCCTTTGATGTCGGAGTCAGAGACTTGAGCTTCAGGCCAAGAAATGCCAATGATTGCCAGAAAGGAGTTTTTTTCTAGAATCTTCAGAGGGAGGTTGGCCTTCCTGACAACTTGATTTTGGACTTCTAGCCCCTGGATCTGTGAGAACATACATTTCTGCTGTTTCAAGCTACCTAATTTGTGGCACTTTGTTACAGTGGCCTGAGAAAACTAATATGCTCCTGTTTTACAGTTGAGGACACTGTAACTCAAAGACATTATGCAACTTGCTCCAGTTTATGCAGCTAGTAATTTGCAGAAGCAAAAGTCAAAGCAAAGCTGACTGGCTCTAAAGCCCATCCTGCCATTTTCTATCTCTGACCTTGACTTCTCTCCCGAGTCAAACCTATAACATCTAAATATCTACTTTATATCATTACTTGGATAACTAATAGGAACCTCATCCATGTCAAAATTAACATGTCAATAGTGAACTCTTGATTTTTCCCTTCCTCTTTCACCCCCGGTCTCCCCATCCCATCCCAGTAGCTTGCATCACCATCCAGCAAATGTTTTAACTGGAAAACTAGAGTCACCCTTGATTAGCCCCGTTCCCTAATCCCTTATATTTAAGCCATCAGGAAGTGTTGTTCATTTTACCTCCAATAAACCTGAATCTAACCATTTCTTACCTTCTTCACTGCAGACATGCTGATCAAGTCAACATCATCTCTCAACATTATCTCTTGCAGGAGCGTCCCGACTTCACTTTTGCCCCTTTATAATTTACTCTCCACCTTGTAGCCAGGGAGACCTTTTAAAAATATAAGTTTGATCATATCACTTTCTGTTTAAAGACCACCAATGAATTCCCATTGCACTTAAATAAAAAGATAACTCTTGCTAAGTTAAAGTGGACATTTGTCATTTCCTTTGTTATCTAGAATCCTAATCCACATTCTACCCTTGGGAAATTCCCCACCTTCTGAGTTTTGGGTGGTAGACTTTCCTTTTCACTCAAGAATACCTTATATACTCACTTTCCCAGGCTTTCACATTCTGAAGGAATAGGCTCATGACCACTCAGCCAATCAGTTGCACTTGTTCATTTTGATGGTTAATTTCACATGTCAACTTGACTGAGCCATGGGTGCCCAGATATTTGGTTAAACATTATCCTGGGTGTGTCTGCGAAGGTGTTTTTGAATGAGATTAACATTAACATTAGAATGTTAATCTTCCCACCACTCTATCCAGGTGTTGGGCAGAGGCAACAAGGCTGCTGTCTAGTGATGGCAAGGGTGGTAGTACAACACTGGCATTGCAAGTGTCCAGCTACTGCCTGTGATCTAATCTCTTTTCCATATCCTTCCCTGGCAATCCTGTGGGACACCTAAGCTCCTTTCAACAAATTACTTTTCTGATATAATCAGCCAGTCAGTCTCTGTCACTTACAAAATGGACTTACACACATGACTTAGAAGGGCTTGTATATCCTGGTCACTGTGTCCTTCCCCAGCTTCATCACATACCACCCTCCCCACTCAGTCCCTACTCTCCATCTGTTGGGGTCTTTTTTCTCTAAACTCTTCCTATTTCCAATCTTTGGCATTTGTCCTTCTGGCTGCTGGAATTCCCTTCCCCAGGTCTTTCTGTGGCTTCTTACTATTATTGAAGACCCAGCTCAAAGGGCTCTTCTTCTTCAGGGAGGACTTCACCATGTGATTTGAAGCAAATTCTTTCTCCATAAAAATCCCTGTGTTAATAACTGTCTTAATTTCTTTATAGCACCAGTAATCTAAAAGTAACTATAGTGTTACTATCTAAAAGTAACTCTTTCATGTTTTGACTTGTTATGGTCTACCTGCCCCCTTAGAAGTCATCCCAAGAGGGCAAGGACCTTGTCTGTCTTGTCAACGTTGCATCCCCTTGAATGCAGTCAATGTGCAGGAATCATTTGCAGAATGAAAAAAGAAAACGAAAGCCCCTCTCAGGAGATGCCCAGGCCAGACTTCTCAAAGGCCTTCTGCCCCAGCTCCAGGCTTACACCTCATGCCCAAGCATTAATTTCTGAGTGTAGAAAACCCATGAATTTTTCCTTCTGAAGATTCAGGCTTTATCCCCTTCAGTGTGTCAGCAGGGGTGGTTCTGTTCATATCAACGACTGCCATTTAAACCCTGAAAACTGCTAAAATGTTTGACAGTGAGAAGTTAGAAGACCAAAAGCCATGATCACCCCAAGCTACACATGTCATAAAGAGAGCCCTGGCTATGTTGGAACAAGGGGCAACCACTGGTATCATTCTCTGAGAAGCAACAATAACAAAAAGATTTACATCTCTGTTCTTGTCTGTCCTAAGTCTATTATTATGCTTCTTGCCAGGGGCAGGGGTCAGAGAGAAGAAGAAAGTCTGGTTTTTCAGGCCTTGGAAAAGTATCTGTAGAGCCAGCTTGGTTGAGTGGGCAGGGGGAGGAAGAACAGGGATTCAGGGAAATTAAAAAGGGGAAGAAACAGAGGATGCAAAGAGGAGGTCTCAGGAGGCTAAAGAGAGATAGAGGGAAGGAGAGGAGAAAGCAAAGAGTAGAAGAAAGATGGAGGAGGGAAAAGGGAATTGGGGTCAAAAAAAGGAGAAGGAAAGAAAGGAGAACAAAACGTTACCAAAAACGAGAGATAGAGAAGAAGATGGCAGGAGGCTAGAGACAGAGAATAAGGGAGGACAAGTACAGGGAGCTGGGGCTCCCGCATTGCCCTCCCCCCCAGCCCCACCTGTTTTCTTTAATTCCACTAAGAGCAAGTTTCCTCACTGAGTTATTGAAAAATTCTGTTTTTGTGTTCTCATTGTTCAGTTCCCACTTATGAGTGAGAACATGCAGTGTTAGGAAGGGGAACATCACATACTGGGGCCTGTTGTGGGGTGGGGGGAGTGGGAAGGGATAGCATTAGGTGATATACCTAATGTAATTGATGGGTTAATGGGTGCAGCACACCAACATGGCATGTGTATATATATGTAACTAACCTGCATGTTGTGCACATTTACCCTAGAACATAAAGTATAATTAAAAAAAAAAAAGAAATAATAAAAATGCAAACGGGAAATTCTTAATCTACAGAAAAAAAAAAAAGGAAAAGAAAAATTCTGCTTTTAATCTGGATCCCAGGCACTTTCTGTCCTTCTTTTCTCTATCCTGCAAACTCCAGTTCAATGCCCACAGTAAGCTGCAAGCCTATGCAATGCATTTACCACATGTCAGACACTGTTTTAGTACCTTACCTACATTAACTCTTAATCCTCACCACAACTGTTGACCCCAGTACAATTTACCCCATTTTTTCAGATAGGAAAACTGAGACACAGAAAACTTAAATATCTTGCTCAAAGTTACACAACTGATAAAGTGATGAAGCTGGGATCCAATTCTATGCAGTCTAGCTTCAAAGTCTGTCACTTCAAACATCTTCTCACTGATAAATATTTATTGAGTAGTTACTATATGACTGGCACCATAAAGTTTCTTCTGACCACCCAGGCAAAAGAAATTGTTCCCTTCTCTAGGCTTTTAAGGCATTGTGTATACCTACCCCTGATCCCATTGCGATAAATTATATATTTATGATCTCTATCTCCCAGGAGCCCATATACTTCTTAAGGACGCTGTCTATGACTTCTTTATCAATGTATGTCTGCCACCTACTCTTGTGCCTCACACAGAGCAGGTATGCAGAAAATGTTTGTTGCATGGAAGACTGTGGTGGTTAAAAAAATTAATGTTATCTGCTGTGACTTTGGAGCTAGTGGCTCAGATTCTAGAATTGTGGGCTTTACTTGACTAGTATGGAAAACGACAGAGCAGCCGTGAAGGCAGCCGAAAGAGAAGTGTACGATTGCCTGCCTGTGTCCTGATTCATTTACCTCAAACATGTCCACCCCAAGGCAAGGTTACAAGAAAAAAAATAAAAAATAAAACAAGGCTGAGGGATTGGCAAAGCCAGAGTAGGAGGCATTGCACCATCAACTCCTGTTTCCCAAGGAGCTATGCACATCCTAGGAGGGTTAGTCCTGTTACAGCCTTTTTGGGTTCTGAGCCCATGGCTGGGGCTGCAGCCATCATTTGCTGGCATCTAATAGAGAACCTCGATGACACAAGCATGCACCACCTGCTCTCAGAAGATTCACCTGCATTCACAGAAGCAAAGAACCTAGAGATCAATCTGTCTAGTGGTTTTCAAAACCTTTTCTTGCTTTGAGTGCAGAATTCTTTCTTCTTACCCAATCTATAAACCAGATAAATGTCAGATAGCTCTAATTAAAACAAGGTTAGAGATCTATCCACCCCCGTCCTCATGTCCACTGAATATGTTGAAAACCATTGCTATATCACGGTCATCTCATTTCAAAGATGACAAATCCAGCTCCCACAAACCTTAAATGACCTGTGCAAAGTCCCCCAGCTGCTTGGCAGCGTATTGGTGGGATTAGACAGACCCTGAAGAAGGTTTTCCTTCATTATGACCTTCTGCTTCCTTTCTTTCTAATCTTCTAAAAATAACAATTAAAATAATGCTGTATATTTTCTAATCTGTACAATTTTCAGGGCATTCTCTGAATCTTGCAGCCAAAATGCCGCTACTTGTTAGGACCAGCCTCGTACTAGATTAGACAAACAGCAAGGCCTTGAGTTATGTTCTATGCATTTATATAACACTTGACACGTCTGAGAACTCTTTTTCAGATGTGGCAGTACAATTTGTTGAGAGATTAATTTGTGTGGCAGGCAGAAGTTGCCAGAAGACAACACCTGTTCCTTTTCGTAGCCTTCATTTTTTAAAACCTGGGCTTATAGAATGCATTATGCTAGATTTTCTCAGAGGGGATAAGGGATATTTGGGGAAACTTCCTGAGACTCGCAAGGAAATAGGAGTTTTGCGATGCAGCAGCTAAGTGGGGCTCATGCATTGTGGCACCTCAATACTCTAGGAATACTCTGAAAAACAAAGAAGAGCCAGGCCCCAGGTTTATTGAGTAGCTACTCTATGACAGGCCCCATAAAGTCTCTTCTGACTCCCTAGACAAAACTAATCTCCCTGCTCTATGCTTTTAAGGCATTCTGTATACCTACCCCTGATCCCATTGTAATAAATTATGTATTTATGATCTCTATTTCCCAGGAGCCCATCTACTTCTTAAGGACGCTGTCTGTGCCTCCCAGCTTGGTAGGATAAGGGGTGTACAGCAGATAAAATGTGATTTAGAAACATAAATGCCACATATCTTTTAAAGGCAAAAATAAAGAGATCTTTATCCCTAGAATATAATGTGAGGTAGTTAGGGAAGGTGTTACTGTTATTCTCATTATATTAGTGAGAAAACTGGTTCTCAGCCTTGTTTCACGTCCCATGGCTAGTAGAATCAGTGCTCAGCTCTAGTTTATTAATTTCCAGTCTCCTCTTTTCTCCAAGTGTTACTCTTAATATTTGTGTGAGGGAAAAAATAGGTGTGTTGGATATAATATAAGGAGAGGATATGCTACTTTTACTTTTTAAAAGGTGAAGGGATTCGGAGCATCTTTCTAATTATATCCCTACCCACCATACCTTAGACTGGAAAGGATTTATGGCGATTCACAAAAATATTATAGTTGGATTGGCTCTTAGCGTTCATTGCAGCCTTCTTCTAGTTTGGTTGCAGTGCTGCAGAGTGCTTGACAAGAAAGTATTTCCTGGACTCTCTTGAAGCTAGGGTTCTTACTGTGAATTCAATTCCACCTGTCAGCAGTACTTATCTGAGGTGTAGCAGGAGGAAGTGAGGCGGAGGCGGTAATTTCCCTCCTGCTTCAGCTGCTGTTGCTGGGAAACACGGCCACTGGGAAGGGAGTTTTTCTGTATTACATTGCCCAGCTCCTGGTTTTATGGGCATGAGGAAGCAGAGGCAGCAACCTGAGCAACAGTAGTTTCCTCACCTTTGGGATACAGCTATGAGGTGAGCTTTTGAGATCAACGATTCCAGTGGTGGCCTCCCAATTTTCATATCCTGACTATGTCAGAGGCAGCAGCAGCCCTTGTGGTCAGTTTAGCAGTGTTTTTCCGGAAGATATTCTTGGAGAACCAGCCTAGAGCCCACCATTCCAGCCCCTGATTAAGCACCTAATTCTACACTAAATCCCTCTCTGCTTGAGATAGAAAGGTCGCAGGTTTGATATCTGTATCTTGCATGATACATAGAGTTACATAAAATAACATAAATCTTTAAAACAGATAAAGGAAAATGAAATGAGGGAGGAAACAAGGAGCCAAGCACAAGATTAATACAAAATGTGTATCATCATTTGCAAGGGTCTCCATTTGCAAGGGGTAAATCACTCATTTGGCTCCAAGCCTTCTAGGAGTAATTACAAAGAGAAAAAAACATTATTTGATTCACGAAATCCAATAAGCCAAAACATTCTGTTTCATGAGATTTCTTTCATGAGTCTTAAAAGTGCTGTTAGTGAAAATAATACAATAAAACTTATCTGGGTCTAGTAACTCACTGACTGATTGAAAACAAAAACAAAAGCCAAAAAAAAAAAAAAAAAAAAAACTCAGTAATACCTTAAACCTTTTATTTAAATTAATTCTATGAGCATACATTCATTCTCCAGTCTTTCAATGCCCTTTCTTTGATTAAAAGTCCTCTGATTTGAACTATGGTGCCATTTTTCTTATATACATCACATCCACAATACATCATCTATGATTTTGAATTTCAGTTTATTTAAATTGGAGTGTGAAATTACATAATTTGTGAAGCATTTTGATTATATATTTCTTCTAGGCTTTTTCCTCATTAAAAATTTTTTTATTTGTATATATGCATGGAGTACAGGTACAATTTGCTACATTGATGTGTTGCATTGCAGTGAAGTTAGGACCTTCAGTGCATCCATTACTGGAGCAATGTGCGTTGTATCCCCCAAAGCAACCTCCTACTATCCACCCCCTCAATCCCCAACCCCTCCAAGTCTTCATTGTCTGTCATTTCACACTCTGCTTCCATGTATACACATTATTTAGCTCCCACTTATAGGTGAGAACATGTGGTATTTGTCTTTCTGTGTCTGAGCTATTTCACTTAAGATAATGGCCTCCAGTTCCATCCACGTTGCCGCAAAACATGTGATTTTATTTTTTTGTGGCGCAATAGTATTCAATTGTGTATATATACCATGTTTTCTTTATCCAGTCTTCTACTGATGGACACTTAGATTGATTACTTACCTTTGCTATTGTGAATAGTGATGAGATAAACATATGAGTACAGGTATCTTTTGATGTAATCTCTTTTTCTTTTTCTTTCATTGAAACAGTCTCATTCAGTGTAGGTTGAGGTACAGTAGCATGATCTCGGCTCACTGCAACCTCCGTTTCCTGGGCTCAAGTGATCCTCCCACCTCAGCCTCCCAAGTAGCTGGGACCACAGGTGAGAGCCACCATGTGGCTAATTTTTGAATTTTTTGTAGAGATGGCGGTCTCACCATGTTGTCCAAGCTGATCTTGAACTCCTTAACTCAAGCAGTTCACGTGCCTCAGCCTCCCAAAGTGCTGGGATTACAGGCATTAGCCACCAAGTCTGGCCTGATTTCCTTTTCTTTGATTAGATACCCAGTAGTGGGATTGCTGGATAGAATGAAAGTTCTATTTTTAGTTCTTTGAGAAATCTCCATACTGTTTTCCATAGAGGTTGTACTAATTTACATTCCCACTAACAGTGTATGAGTTCCCTTTTCTCTACATCCTCACTGACATCTGTTATTTTTTGTCATTTTTGTAATAGTCATTCTGATTAGTATAAGATGATGTCTCATTGTAGTTTTAATTTGCATTTCTCTGATGACTAGTGATATTGAACATTTTTTCATATTTTTGTCCATTTATTTGTTTTCTTTTGAAAAATGTCTATTCATGTCCTTTGCCCATTTGTGAATGTGATAATTTGTTGTTGTTGTTCTTTTTAAATTCTGTATATTAGAGAATTATATGACTTCCTTAAAGACTTATGGCTAATAGATGGCAGAGGTGGAATGAGAACTCAACTCTTCTGGACTCCAAACAATAAACATTAATCATAATAATGCTCTTCTTTAACAATTTCTTTAATCTGTGGTGAAAGCTGATGGATTAAACCCAAAGCATAATTTGGCAAAAGCATTTCTGGGGTTATGGTACAATATAACCCAATCCATACACACAGCTTTCTTACGTTCATGAATAGAACTTGAATTTCAAAAGAGAGGGCAGATGAACTGATTATTCTTTAGACAATTGTGCATAAGTATTGTTTCTATCAACCAGGCTTTTGATGGATTCTGAATGCCAGGGAGTTGGAGCTTATACTGCCAGACAAGTACCTGGAGTGTAGCTATTTTCATTGCGGTTAAGAGCAGGCTAATGCTTTACCAATCAGCCCAAACTGGAGTAAGGATTGATTGACATTCTTGGGAGGAGGGGGGTTGCATTCATTGGAGAGCAGTTCAAAAGGAAAGTGATAACCTATTGTTATCTGAAGGGTGAATGTCTAATGCAACCCTGGTGTGGTTTGGCTCTATTTTAATCATAGGCACACAATCTATAGAAGTATGTGTGTGATGGGAAAATAACTCCTTTTCTTCCCATTTCCTTTAGACATCTACAAAAACTAATAATCTTACTTCTAAAATACATTCAATAAAAATCAGTCCAGGCACACTAATATTCCTTCTACTTTCTCAGTTCATTCTTACTTACCAAAGCATATTGTATTTTGAGATTTAATTAACATTTAATGAGCACATGTGCCTCAACTGGCACTGCACTAGGCCCTCTCATATAAATTATCTTTACTTCCTAAACTGACCAAAATAGAATATCACATACTTTCCCCTGACTTAGCTTTTAGTCCATACAAACAAATGTATGCCATCCTCTGCATTTGGTAGAAGTGGACCAAAAATGATAAGATCTTAGACTGCCAATAGCCAATGTGACAAGTTCTTACCTGAAAATATCAGGTTTGTGGTAGATCCATACTGTGGAAAATTATAAATTTAATCTATATGTGATGATATGGAGTGATAATCATAATACATTGTAAGTTAAAATGCTAGTTGCAGAATATATACATGCAATGCATATATATATACAATGCAATGTTAGTTGCATATATATGTATGTATATATATAACATATATATATAATGTTGACATAAAAGGAAAGGAAGAAACTGAGGCAAAATTAATATAAGCAGAGAATTTATTTGGGCCAAGGTTGAGGACCGCAACTCGGAAGCATAGATTCAAGTTGCCATGAATGTATACTTCAATTAGTGGAAGTTACAAATGGATTTTTAAAGGAAAAAGAAAAAAAGAGAGACAGGGAGTGGGCTGACAGGACACTCATTGTTTGTCAGGAATTCTCATTGGTTTACAGAAATAACATTGATTAGTGATTGGCTATACATTGTTAAACTATAGAGTGTGGGTTATAGTGTTTGATGTGGCATTATTAGATTAATTTATAGGCAATAGCAAGCAGGTTCAGTGGATGAATGCATAGCTCACAAAGCAGGGAAGTAGGATGTGATCGTTTCTCATTTTAATGGCTTTTTAGGCCTAAAAATTAGAAAGGACTCACATTCCTCAGATAAAAATTCTTTGCCTTCCTTAATAGAATAATCCCATTTCTTTAAATAATAGATATAAATATATGCACAAGAACAGAAAGATATTATATCAAAGTTAACATTGGTTACCTAAAGGAAAATAAGAGCTGAGCAGATCTTTTGAATATAATAGCATATTACATAAAAACTAAAAAGAAATTTAGAAACAAGAGCCTTAGTGCTGGAGAAATCTCGGAAACTTGTAGACAGGGAAGGTGTGCTTCCTTCCAGATCTTCCTGTTTGAGTCAATAGAAGAGGCTGAGTTTAAGAGACTGGGGAATTCCCCCAAGGTGCCCCAGGGCCTGGAGGTCTTTCAGTAAGAGGAGACCTCAGCCACAGTCAACCACATCACTACAAGGTGGGATTTTAAGCTGCTGAACTGCAGGGAACTTCCAGTGGTTTCCCAAATGTGGTCTGTGAAAGACTAGAGTCTGCGGGGTAGCTGTGGAGGAAGAGCTGGGCGGGCAAGTGGACTTCAGGGACCCCTATCGCTATTGTCTATTTTGCTTATTGGGACTTAATTTGGGGTTCAGCAGTAACAACAGTGGGAATTTTCTGCTTCCATTGAGAGGGAATTTGGAGTTAAACAAAATTTACTTAAACTCCTTGAGTCTTAGTTTCCTCATCTCTGCAATACAGATAACTCCCTATCTCCTAGGGCTGTTGTGAGGATGGGATGAAATAATGCAAGTTAAGTGTTTAATGCTTAATAAATGGTTGCTTAAGAAAGGAGGTCAGGTAAGTGGTAAATAGTAGCACAACTAAGGCAAGAGGATGGGCTTGGGACTTCTTACAACCTGGGTCCCCAACAGGGACCGGTACTGGTCCATGACCTGTTAGAAACCAGGCTGCATTGCAAGGGCAAGGGATCAGCAGCAACTTTAGATTCTCATAGGAGCATGAACCCTATTGTTAACCAGTACATGCGAGGGATCTAGGCTGCCCAATTCTTATGAGAATCTAATGCCTGATGATCTGAGGTGGAACAGTTTCATCCTGAAACCATTCTCCTCACCCCGTCCATGAAAATATTGTCTTCCACAAAATTGGTCCCTGGTGCTAAAAAGGTTAGGGACTGCTGCCTTACACTGTACCATTGTCTTCTACTTTCCCTGTCATCCTTAGATATCATGCATTTCAGAGACAGTTCAATTGTCACCAACATGTGCTCTGGGTGCCTATTTATCCTTGGAGCTTCCTCATTGTCTGCCTGAAAAAGCCATCTCATTTTGCAAAGTCAGGAATCTAAATCCTTGTCAGCCTAGGAGAAAAGAAGGGCATTCAAGTCCCATGAAACTCATGTGTAGGAGGCATCCGTGTGGAGAAGACCCCCTCCTGCATCCTAGGCCAGGGAAACATATGAGGCCTGTATGGAACCCGGCTGGCCTAGGTAGTCTGTCTTGATTAGAATGGGAAAATAAGTACATAGGGAGGCAGTTTGACATAGTGGTTCAGAACCCAAACTCTGAAGCCAGGTTCCTTGGATTCCAGTCCTGTCTTGGCCACTTACTAGCTTTGTAACATTTGGCAGGCTGTTTGACTTCTCTGTGCCTTATTTTCCTCATCTGTAAAATAATAACTATTACATATGGTTTTTGAGAGGATTAGACTAATGAATGTATGTAAAGCACTGAGAACATACGAGCTATATATGGGTGCTATGTAAGAGTTAGCACACAAAATACAATTCCCCATGCCTATGTCCAAGCAGACAGAACTTAACCACAGCATTCTTTCTCACTGAACCTGTTGGAAGCCTCTGTATCCTTCTCAACAAAGTCACTTCATGTCTTTGCTAATGAACCAGATCATTCAATAAAAACTATTGTCACATCATGCTATCATGCCAGCTGGAGTATCTGAATGTAGCAGTAGAGAAATTCAGTTCACACATACCCGCTTTCTATACCAAACACTCCATAGGAGTGAAATGCACCCTGATTAGAAGCAAATTATGCCACATAAGAGGGTTTGGCACTCAGGCCACCCAGGTGGCCTGTTGTGTGGACACAAGTGTTTTCAGTTTCCCTAGGATGCCTATTCATATCCTGAGACAAGCAGCCATGAAGAAAGTCCTTTTGCCTGTCCTCATTCTTCATTTGCTATAGAACAAGAGTGGCTGCTAAGCCACAGACCACAAAGAAAAAGGTCAGTATCATAAAATACACCATAGTCCTGCTGATGTGCTCAAAAAGGCACGCACACTTCAAAGTCAGCCACGGATGGAGACACACAGCTGAGTCACTTGAGAACATTGATTTCAACTAGGAGCATTTACCCTGAGGACTTAGCCCTTGTGAAGTTAAACCCTTCGTAGAAGAACCACATCATAGAAGCCGCATTCAACCAATGAACATGGAATCGACAGTGGAGGAGACATATGGGTAACAGCTTGTTAATTTATAATCAACAATAACAACTGTTGGATCGAGAGAAAGGCGGTATTTTCACCCACACTCTCATTGATCTGAAATTCTTGATTGGCTCTATCTAGTGCTCCTCTCCACACTTCAGACTCCACAGCCCTCTGTAAATCCAGCATTTTGTTTTTCTCACTAGGCTCAAATGAAAAAGATTATTCTTTGAAACAGAGGGATAAATGTCCCTGAAGGACATGGGGAGGTTCACATGGCACACCAGGAAGTGGGCAGATCACAAACCTGTGACATCAACAGATAATTCTGGAGCCTATATTAGCATTTACTTCAACTACATTCTCACCAGCATTTTAGAGGAATTAGTAGTAAGTAGCAAAGTGGCTGATTTGATTTCCTTACCTTCTCTTGTATTTTTATTTATCTTACTTTTATTTTTTATAGAGATGCGGTCTCGTTGTGTTGCCCAGGCTTGTCTCATACTCCTGGGCTGAAGCAATCCTCTCCCTTGGCCTCCCAAAGTGTTGCGATTATAGGTGTGAACCACCATGCTCAGCCTTCTCTTGTATTTTTAAAAGTGAAACAAAATGGCTAAAAGATCATCCAACACGAGAAAAAGACAAGAAAGGGCTTGCTCATTTTGGTGAAGTTGCTGCTTAAAATCCTATGACTCAGGGGTCAAACTAGAGCTTACCTCTCAATTCCATTGCCCATAACCGTGAAGTTTAGGGCAAGATAGCAAGTCTCTCAGAGGCCAAGTTTTCTCACCTTTAAATGGAGACAAACAATACTTACCTTCCAGGATTGTTGTGAGGCTCAAATAAAGTAATGCGTATAACACACCCAATAAAGATCCAGGGACATAATAGGCATTACGTAAATGGTAGCTCTCATTATCATCAGTATTATCACCACTGATAATTCTCCAACCAAGGCAACCTGTTGATTATCACTGTTATTTATATGACCAAAACATCTAGAAAGAGCCTAGAGATAATAAATGACTCAATGAGTGAGTAATATAAGAGAAAGTCAAATATGTGGTATCATCTCACAGGGCAAAAGTAACTGAAAATTAATCCATTAAAATTATTTGAATACCTTTTAACTGCAAACAGGCATAAGGGAAATTTTGGGGATAACAGCAATGTTCTAAAGCTGAATTGTGGGAATAGTTGCACAATTCTGTAATTTAATAAATTCATTGAATTTTATACTTACAAAGGCCAGTGGAGTCTATGCTATGTTCATTATACCTCAATAAAGGTACTAAAATGGTTCTCCATGGACAGGAGCTGAAGGGGAATTCGGATAACAGGAAGAACAGTTATTACCTTGCGTGTAGCATAGAAAGACAAAAAGAAGGAAAATACGAAAGCCAGATTAAGAGATATGGAGGATACAGTGAGACTTTAAGATGCATTGAGTTGGAGTACCAGAAGGAGACGAGAAATAAGATGGAGAAGAAAGATTTTTTAAAGATTGAACCATTTTAAAAGGACTGAGATTTTTCCAGTATTGATTAAAGACACCAATCTATAGATTCAAGAAGTCCAAATAATTTCAAATAAAATAAGTAAAGAGAAATTCAAGCTTAGACATATCATAGTGAAACTGTAAAGACCAAAGACAAAGAGAAAATGTTAGAGGCAATAATGAAAACAAAAAAATAATATCTTCAGGAGAATGACAATCTGAACAGACTTCTCAATAGCAAAAAATGGAAACTCGAAGAGGGTGGAAACGAATGTGCTGAAAAATATAAGTGCCATCCTTGAGTTCTGTATCTAGTGCAAAAATTTTTTTAAGAATGAAGGTGAAATGACAATTTAGACATCAAAAAGTAAAGGGTTTGCCACTTGCAGATCTTCAATAAAATAAAGTTCCTTTTCCATATTTTAGTGTCTTTGAAACTGCATTTCTTCCATGTGCTGGACTTAGAATATCCAACAATTAATTAAGTGCCGTCCTTAATTTCAAGAGTGTCACAATCTAGACAAGGGTTATCAGATTTAGTAAACAAAATACTGGTCATCAGTTTCACTTTGAACTTCAAGTGCACATAATTTTTTAGGATCCATATGTTCTAAATACTTAAGGGTACATACTTATATTAAATGTTGAAATTCAAATTTAACTGGATGTCCTCTATTTTATCTGGCAATTCTAGTCTACACAAAGGGAGAGATGTCAGAGCCAGAGACAGAGTTGGAAATTGTAGGTTGGTAGATGACAGCCACATCTCAGGGATTAGATGAGATTGACCAGAGATTGGAGAACGTATCAGCTGAAATAAGAAAGGACCAAACCCTGGAACTGCTACTTTTAAAAGGGTGCTGGAGGAAGACAAAGAGGAGGAGCAGAGAATGCAGGCAAGAAGGCAAGTTACAAGGAGGAGTATTTCAATGCATAAAGCTTCATTTATTTGACAATTGAGTGGTTGCTACAGACCAGACTCTGTTCTAAACACTGCTCTAGGTAATGCAATGATTGAACAGAGGGCTCTGAAATTGGAACTTTGGAGATCATTCAAGAGTTTTTAGAGAGCCCATTTCAGTACTCTAGGGAGGACCAGGTCACCTGCAATCAAGAGGGTTTTGAGATTTTTTTGTTCTGGGTTGAATTGTGTCTCTTCCAAATTCCTATGTTGAAGTCATATCCATAACTCCTAGTACTTGAGAATATGGCCTTACTGGAAATAAGGTCTTGGGAGATGTAATTAGTTAAGATGAACTTGTACTGGAATAGGTTGAACCCCTAATCCAATATGACTAGTGTCTTCACCAAAAGGGGAACTTGGACACAGACACACACACAGGGAGAGCACCATGTGAAGTTGAAGTTGAAGACAGAGATGTACAAAGAATGCCAAAGACTGCCGACAAAGCACCAGAAGCTGGCAGAGGCATGGGGCAGATTCTCACAGTGCTCAGAAAGAACTGACCCTGCCAACACCCTGATCTCAGACTTCTAGCCTCCAGGACTGTGGGACAATCAATTTCCATACGGAAGCCAGCCAGTTTCAACTGCTTTATTATGGCAGCCCTAGCAAACCAATACACTTTTCTTCATAAAGGTTCACTCAAAGGCTGCCCAGCTGGTGCTTCCTGAAGCCTTGCTCATCCCGAGACCTCTCCCGTGGGGCATTTTCTCATGCAGACACCAGTGCTGCTGACCTTCTCCAAGACCAAGTGTGGGGTGGCACGGTCTTCCTGTCTTCAGCTTCTGCACCTCAAGCCCAGAAACTGCTTGTCAGCTTCAGCTCCTCTCCCTACTTCTGAATAAGGAAGAGCACTCCTGCCACTTTCCCTTCCTCTCCACCCTTCCCAATCTACCAACGCCTTCCTTCTCTTCTCCTTGTTCCCACAAAGCCTCTGTATAGGCCTCAGTAAGGCTGTCCAAAGGAATGTTTCTCGTTCCCCTTTCCCTTCTCCCCAAAGTGCCACCCCCTCATGTGAAATTAAGCTAACTTCACTGCCTTCTGTCTTCTTCTATTTCCCCTCTTTCTTGGGCCCATTTCCTCCCAAATGGCTCTCTCTCACTCCAAACACTGATGGGATGTTTAATTATTTGTTCAAAAAGAACCACTCTTGAAGTACTGTGCTAGCAGCTTTGGGGGTGTCTGAGATGAAGAACATCTGTCCCTCAGGAAGATGGAAACTTGGTCATCATTTAAAGGGGACAGGTAAGTCTCTCTGCAGGCTAACACCAATTGATTCATATCAGCTTGTTGGAGAAGACTGTGAGTTCTAAGGCACCTGGGCTCAGTTGGAGGGTGTGGTGGCAGATGAGTGATGTCTGCATGGCCAGGGTGGTTGGAGACACCAGCGTGGGAAGACCAGGTATTTGCCATCACTGAGGTACAGATCTGGATTCTAAGTCTGGCTTCATGTACTGCTCAGTGAACTTGGGCAAAACGTAACTCTTGCAACCTCTTGGGCAATTTAACCCCTGAGTGTCTGGACAATTCAATATTTAAACAAGTAAACGCAGTAACCCTGGCACATACGGGAATTTTATGTTAACTGATTTTAAGTCTAGATATAGTGGAGGTGGGGACAAGACAAGAGCCAAAATATTTTGTAAGAGCCATAAAAAGTAAAGAGTGCTGTGGGAGTTCAGCGACAACTTCCCATTGAGATGATTTTGCTGGTCTGTCTTGCTGGAGAGAAGGGACAGTATGCAGTCTGAGAATGGAAGCAGAGAAGAGCATGGGGCACACTCATGGGCCTTCGATAATGGGAGAGAAGTAGGAAGGAAGGCTGGAGCAAGAATAGAGAGTTTTGAATTCCTGGCCAAACACTGGGATTAAAAAAAAAAAGAAAAACCACCACCACCCAGCAATCTTTATAGCAACGTCAAGTTTTGCAGCACACTTGTACAATACTGTTTGCACCTAAGAAAATTAGAAGCAAGTTTTTGACTGTATAATTTTAAATGAGTTGTGTCAGTACAGAAGCACCACCCTCCCTGCTTAATAAGGTGAATTGGCCATGGCAAAACTTATTAGGCATATGAACGAGCTGGTCTCGACAGCTTCACATTAATACATCAAGGTAGACACTACTCCCACGAACTGAGATTTCAAGAGCTAATCTGCCTAATGTCACACAACAGTAAGTGGTAGAGACAGGGATGGCACTGAGATTTGAACCAAGTTTGAGCCTGGGCACCAAGACCTGGTATTACTTTCCTTTGAAAAACTAGGCTGGTGAGGAAAATTAGCTAGACTCCTAACACAGGGGCCTGTCAACTGCTTCTAACGCAAATTTCTCACACATGACAAAGGCTAAATGACAGCGAAAACATTTGGAAAGAAAAGACTTCTTTGTTTCGTGGTCAATTAGCATTCATTCCTGTCTGTAATAAAATAATGGGAATCGCCTGACTGAAATGTGGGTGTTTTTCACTGATTATTGACGCATTCTTTGCCACACAATTCCCTCTTGATTTTAAAAGGATTCCTTTTCATTACAGGTCACTTTTCACCCCTTCCCTTTCCTTTCAGGAGACATTTCTGCAGGTGTAGATGTCACATCAATAAAGGCAGTCATGACTGAGAGTGTGTGGGTGCCTAATTCATTCTTAATAGGATTATGTGATTCAGGGTGCTTCCTTTGTTTCAAGCTGAAGAACTCTCAGCCTCTGTTTGGGTTCCAGTGGTCTGGACAGTATCACTTGGGCATGCAGAATGTTTCACACACATGACGGCACCCAGTTCATACATACTAAGCACCTCCCTCCAAGTAGAAGTGGAACCTAACTCTGTTCCAAAAGCAAGTAAGAATAAGGACTTCAGGTGGAGCATGAATATCTCATTTTGAAATAACCTGTCTTCAAAACCCAAGCCAACAAGAATACAAGCCACTTTCTTGGGATTCCTCATGTTAACCTGGTCTATTATTTTACTGTTCATGTTTTTAGACAGTCTCTTCTGGGAGGAAACATGCCAGTCATATTAAATTAAGCCACATGAAATTGCTGTTATTTGACCATTATTCTGCTGCCAAAAATGGCAGCAAATTCACGTGAATACCAAAAATTCACATGAATCAACCTAATAGTAATCATAGCTATGTGTAAAATTTTTAGAATGTTCACTGTATCTATTTTTCAATTTAAATAGAGACCTCAGGTTGTACGACTAAAATGAGAAAATATCACACGTATGAAAATTCTTAATATCTGTTCAATCTCTAAGTATGTAAATCCTAGTATGATCTGATAGTCTTGCACATATTTTATGAAAACTGAGTACAAAACGTTGTCAGGATGAATGCACTTTAATGCTTTAAAGTTTAATCTCACGAATCTCAACAATCAAATGATTCCACTTGATTTATATATGTACATTTTATTAGAATTCTTCAGAACTGTCAACAATTGGACAACATACAGGAATAAAACACGTGGAACACCAACATCCTTTAAACTTACGCCGCTTATGTATTTACACATAAAGTTACTGTATATATAAAAAATATTTTCAAGGACTCATGGGCTTCAGAATATTCAAAAGACATTATTGCTACATTTCAATATTTACAAAAAAAGCCACAAAATAATTTCAAACGTTAAGCCACTGCAAAGAAACATCTGATGTAAGAAAAAATTATAAAAATATAAACTTTCAAGAATATCCAAGACAAAACTCTCAATGAAGTGCCCCTGAAGTACCTAGACATCTATAACTAACAACCACTTTTCTTACTATAATTGAAGTCAATAGAAACACAAAGGAATTTTTCAGACAAAGTATGGCAAACAACAATCTCTTGGGTGACAACACAACCCCAAAATCTGTTAACTTTGGAAAGGTGCGAGAGCATAGAACTCCAGTGCAAATGATTACTTCCAGATAATGGCCACAGTTCTCTAAATGTAGTCTAAGAAACATAGAAGGGGGAAACCATAAAGGCAACATACCTGAATCTTTCAAGACAACACACAAACTCTGCCATGTACACATTTGCCTTTTATATTGGGCAGTGAGGAAGGAGAGTTTTTTGTTTTGTTTTTTTAAAGAGGTCAACTACAGTAATAATGTCCAGGCTACAGTCTAAAGGGTAAAATTTCAATGTTTCAGTGAGACAGTAGCATTATGGAAGGTCTAAGGAACAGGTACAGTAAGATGAGTCTAAATAACAGAGTGCCTTAAGCGCAGGTGGACCGCAAATACATAGGGACTTATGCCTTCCACTTCCTCCGCACCACTATGGAAGCTTCTGGTGGGCTACTCTAGATAGCTATGTGAAAAGAAACAAGAGCAGTACTAATAATGAAAGCCAAGTTACTTTTTGGGTACTAAAAGACCCTCTTGGACTCAGGGCAAAAATACCCCTCCAAATATTTGTCTACACGCATACAAACGTACACACACATATATAGATACTGGCCCGGCGTCCAGGACATGCCTGTGAGGGAGGCTGAACCTAAACTTTATTTCCTGCTACATAAGAAGCGAAACTAAGACGGCAGTGTTTTCTCACTCCTGTGGGAGCCATGCAATGAATCAGTAACTTTGTCAAACAGCATCAAATCCATTGAGTACAATGCCATTCTGAAGCTGATAGACTTGTTCCGCAGAATCTATAGAATAAGTTCATCAGCTAAAAGAGGAGATTTTTAGACTGTGCTTTGTGGCTACACTGTTTCCTTAAAAAATGGTATAAACTATTTCCTTCAAACTTATATGGCTCTTAATCTACTTCTATACACAAGTGGACATAATGCCACAGAAACGAAACCTTATGGTGTTTTCCCCTCAAATGTATGAACACGGACAATTTATAGATGCGTATATACAAGTTCTGGTTAGGGAGGCCTTCTCTCCAATTCAACGCTCTAATAGCAAACTCTATTTAAAAACCAGGTCAGTAGTATAAAAGCTCATGCAGTGGTCCACAGAAGAGCATCTTTCGTTCACACTTGGGGATCATTTTTTTCATGGCCTATGTCTCATTCCCAGCATGAAATACTAGATTTCTTAAGCCCAGGTGTTCATACTCTGTCTTTTGTTCTAATGACGTTCTGTTTTCCACATAAAGGACTTAGGTTTTCAGCTTCTAATCTTGTTGCATCATCATACTACTATGGATGGTTCTGAAGGCCAAATGTGATTACTACCATTTATTCAGGTAAACTATCAACCATATTTTTGGGCAGAACTGGAAGAGCCTTGGAAAGGACTCTGGCCCCCAGCCCATACCTCCCTCTCTTTTTCCAAATCAGAATGTTTTCTGTTCATGGTAGGAGCTACTTTGCTATTGGGAATATATACAGTTCGAACCTTTGCAATAGGATGGTGGCTGATGACAAAAATCATCAACCACTAAAGTGTGCTCAGAAAGACAGGATTGCAGTGGGGTGCCCACTATCCTGGAGTTGGATGCAAGTCAAAAGAAAACAAAATAACCATCATGGAAGCCAATAGAAGAGGAGATCATTCCTGGAGGGGTGACCCAAACACTCATTCTGCTCAGACGTCGTCGTGCACAAGCAGAGGTTGGGAGGAGGAAGCGGTGCTGCCGACAGAATTGATCCTCACGGAATGGTCCACTACAGGCTTCTGTCGGTTGGGGCTGCAGTTTGCTAAGTTGGAGTAAATCTGGGGAAAACAAGCGCATAGTCAATACACCAGGTCCCTACAATGAACACAACAACAAAAGGCATACTTACAGTGTCAAGATCACCACTAGCTGATGGAAACTCTTAAGAGAGAAGTGGTTTACAAGAACTTTATGGCCAAAACCCAAGTCATACTGACAAAACAAATATAAGCTTTGTTTTCCCCTTCATTTTTCCAAAGGAAATAACTTCATACGAGAAGTAGGGACAAAACATGCAC
Organism: Chlorocebus sabaeus; assembly: GCF_047675955.1. Lineage (NCBI taxonomy): Eukaryota > Metazoa > Chordata > Mammalia > Primates > Cercopithecidae > Chlorocebus > Chlorocebus sabaeus. Next base: position 14,525,849 of record NC_132910.1, read on the forward strand.
AAGCTTAGCTCTTCTAATGGGGCACACCAGGGAGCAAGCACTATCAAACCTATCTAAAAAGGCTTGTAAATCTCTACAGCCAACTACAACCCAACAACCAATGTAATTTGCTGAGAAACCCATGGCCCTTCCAGGGGTCTCCTGTCAAGAATCAAAGTAACTGGGTGAAAAATGCTGTTTAAGTTGAAACACGCTTTGAAACCCAGAAGAACAAGCTTTAACCCAAAAATTATCAGTGGTGTGCTATTAGGAAAGAAAAGATAGCTCCAAGCACACAGCCCAGTAAAGAAAGCAGCTTAAAAAAATCAGAGTCAAAGTATCACTAATTCTTCCTTAAAAGCAAGAGAGGAAATAATAGATTTGAGTTTTCATTCCCCCCCACTTCCCAAATCACTGGGAGGGATCTCCCAACTTCAAACAGCTCTTCATTCTATATGGCTTGTGGGCATGACAGCTATCTGCCATTTTCTGGCTATGCTTGTTTGATCAGAAGGCTTATTTCACTGCAGTAACAAGCTGTCTTTTCTATGCGTTTATTCTATTCACATCACCCCAACCCTCCAAAGGATGAATGGCCCTGACATGTGAGAGGGAGAAAATACTGACCCCATGACCAGCATTTGAGATAGGGGAGGAAACATGGCAAATCCTTACGGAAACTTCTACTTCCACTGAGTACAAAACTCTCCACCCTTCCCCCTCAATCTCACATCCTTCTTTGGCTCAGAACAGGAGGGCTGGGCAGAAAGAACTGGTTTCCATTGCTTTACTTCCCCTACCTGAAGCCCAATTTGCAACCTAAGATGAGGAGAGAAGGGGTTGGGAGGTTAGTCCTCACCTTGAAAACCTGAGGAGGAGGACACACCTGGAACTGGGAGAAGGGGGATTCAGCCAGAGTATACTCACATGATTGGTGCTCTCTGAAATCTGCTTCTCAATTAGCTGAACAATTTGCTTGAATGTTGGTCTTTTTAGGGGATCCGCATCCCAGCAAGTCTTCATTATGTCATACCTGCAAGACAAGGGCCATTTACTATCCCTCCTCAACACCCTCAGACTGTTTTCAAATGTATGGCATCCAGCAACTTCAGTAATAATTCCAGAGCTATGCAACTGGACATATGGACTGACATATGGATAACATAAAACACTGCATGTATGAAATGCTGCTGAAACTTTCTGTATTTTTGGTGACAAGAGATTATGAAAATAAACTACAGAAATGACATTTGACCAGCGTGTCATAAAGAAACCAAGTGACATTTCAAACTGTGTTATGAAAACCCTCAACATCTGGGTTTCTGTCTTTAAAAAGAAAAATAAAAGGGAAAATGTGATCTAAAGGAAAAATTTTTCGACCCTTACATTTCAGCAGGTGCATGTTCAGGGCTGAGCATCCGGAAGCCTTCCTTGATCATCTTGTAGAATTTAGAATCGACTGGCATTCCAGGATAGGGGCTGCTTCCTGAGACACAGTTTGCAAAGCAGTGTTAATCACAAGGAAGCAGGACACTAATGAAATCTCAAGAAGATGCTCTGAGTCTAATGAGGGTGTCTTTGGCAAGGATCATTTTACCTAAAGAGAATAGCTCCCAAAGAAAAATTCCATAGGACCAGACGTCACTTTCAAATGTGTATACACAGTTGAAAATGCTTTCAGGTGCCATCCACTTCACAGGTAGTCGAGCCTGTAATGGAAGCACAACAGAGTCAACAATGTTAATTCAGAAGCTCAACAAAACTGAACAGAAGATATTCTTATAGATGCTGCTGTTGCTGAAATGTGACATGATAACTTAAGTACCGTCTCACAAAAATCTTCTACCTATATAATCTCAGATGATCCTAATCACCTCTGAAATACATGGCTCACAAGTTCATTATCCCCATTTTAAGATGTGAACACTATGTCAGTACGGCATGGAGATTAAGAGCACAAACATCAGAGACAGCCAGACATTTTAGCTCTGGCTCTATCATGGGCCTTAGGTAATGCAGAGATTTGTTAGTTTCCACTGAATATGTCCCTCTCCCTTCCTTAAAAACAGAAACATGGCCTCTCACAATTAGGACTACATTTCCCAGCCTCCTTTGCAGCTAGCTAGCTGTAGTCAGGTGACTCGGTTTTGGCCACCCAGTTGTAAGTGCTGTATGGCAGCTTCAGGAATCCCTCCTTACAATATAGCTGGCATGTGCCTTCTGCCCTCTCTTCTGTAGTGCAAGGGCCCCCTGCCTTCTGGATGTGATGGCTGGCTATCTACCTGGTGGTCATCTTGGACCATGGACATGGGGGTTACACCCAGGAATGGCTAAGCATGGAAGGGAAAGACTTGGCCCAGGTACTCCATGGAATCTTTATACCAATCCTGGCCTGCTACCCTTAGACTTCTTTTATTTTGGGTTTTGACAGAAGTCAAAACCCAAAACTCTAATACACTGGGGAAGTCATTAAAATATCTGTAATTAAACCTCCGTATCTTCTGTAAAACAAAATGAACACTTTTAATTTTATGAATTGTCCTTTATGAATTTTATGAATTGTCCCATTAAATAAGACAATGTGGGTAAAAATGCTTAGCACCACCTGACTCAGTGCTGTCTGAAAAACTGCCTAGAATAAAGGCAAGTACCCAATAAACAGTAGTGGCTTGTGATCATGACTCTTTGGAGAACTCTCTCCATTAAAGTTGAGATGAACTTTCTGTAACTATTCCTCTTAGATGCATTCTGGATTCCCAATCTTAATCTGCCACAAAAAGCTAAATCAATCCTTCTCTTAATCCATTTAGGATTGAAATCTGGGACAGCTTTTTTTTTTTTTTTTGGTGTTAAAGTTATTTTAGTCAGTTTAAAAAAACAAAAACAAACTTCCAATATCCCTTCTCTTCCTAGATGTTGTGCTAAAGCTCCTATGAGGGCTCCTAACCTGAGATCTATGGGTGTCAAATTCAGGGGCCTGTGAACTTGGAAAGGAAAAATGACATCCTTAGTTTTGCTAATTTCTAGATGAAATTTAGCATTTCTCCAAATTACTAAGAAAGGTGATAAACCACAGTAGTATTAGCTGTACCTGCGACTTTGTCATGAACATCTTCATATCCTATTAAGTCTTTACAAGTATCTCAAAATCACATTTACATTAATCACCACTCTAAAATTACAGTGGTTTTTGGAAAAAAGTAATAGCAAAACCCACAATTACTTTTGCACCAACCTAACAGAGCCTGTTACTCTCTGTAGTAAACACATGTACTGACATATCACAAATTTACTTAATAATGTGATAGTTATTTCGGTTTAACTGTTTTCCTTCGTAATCCTACATATTTCATCATAGGCGTCGAAAACAGTGTTCTGATAAGGGTTCCATAGGCTTTACCAGACTCTAAAAGGGCCATGACATGAAAAATGATGAAGAACTCATGTGAAAGGAAAGAACTTCAGAGAACCTGACGTAACAAGGAGATCTCAAATGATGATGACATAAATGCAGGGCGGTAACATGTTTGAGTTTCTTATCTTGTTCCAGAAATTCTCCTTACCCACTAGACAGGTGAAGGCGACGTCTGTGATTGGTTAGTTCAACTGACTTGAACTGGACTCTACAGTCTGGAAGCCTGATGGAGCCAACCCCTCTGTTAATTCAAACTAAGGTCACTAACTAATAATAAGACAGTATATAACCATCATCACGATTATTTAGATCGTAAATAAGACATCTATAAAGAATAGTAACAATATGTCTGGCACTGTCCTGAGCACTTTACATATATTAACTCATAACTTTCTCAGTCAGGAATCACTATTATTCCCAAGGGGAGAAAAACAAAGATTCAGAGTTATTGGATAACTCTTGACAAAATTACACAGCCAGGAAATAATGGAGACAGAATACAGAATTCATCAAGACTGGGCCTGGAGACTGCCACCTTCCTCCTCCTCCCTTTGGTCAATATTCAGAGGACTGGATAATTAACAACTTATCATTCTTCCTTCCAAAATTGCACGAGGATGAAGAGAAGTTGTTTTTATTATCACTCCTGATGATAATATCTAGCTTCAGGGCAGCCTTTTCAGAAATTCATGCTTTGGCCAGGAGATAAACACAGCAACACTCTTACAAAACCAAGTCGGGTACAGGCTACCAATAGAGACACCGCAGTGATGAGGGGGACACTACATGATCATAAGGGGCCCAATTCCACCTCCAGGAATAAATCGACTGTAGAAATGAGCCCAGGAAGACAGGCACAGAAGAATATAAGGGGCGATATGGTTTTCCATGGCGATGAGATGCCAATCTGGAAATCACAGGCTCTGGTTTCAGTCTCTACTGCCCTGTGTCACCTCAGATAAAAAGCACTAAAATATGCTATGCCTTAGTTTCTCCAACTTTTAAAATAGGAAGGTGCTGCAATTATAGGATGAGGGTTTGTTCTCAGGATTCAGTAATTGGCAATAAAATACAGCACTTTGAAAAACATTTACTATATTCTACAAACCCACTATTACTTATGAACCTATTTAATAGCTCTCTGTGTATTCTAGGATCCAACATTCTATATGGCTAACTCTGAACACGATCTTAGATTTTAGTATTTTTCACACGGCATGTCAATCCCGCCAAAATTTATCCTGCTGTGACCTTCAATGACCTACATTTGTTACACTTGAGCAAAATCAAGTTCATTGCCATTCTCAGGCTATAATGAAAATTAAGGCTATTTCTGTTTCCTTCCCATGCCCCATAATTACACAATTAGAATTAGGAATTCTATTATTGACTGTTAGTTGTAGTAATGTTCAGCATACCATGCAAATTTTGCTGAAGTACACTTAATTTGACTGCTAAAATGTGCGATATCCCTGGACAGGATTTACATTATGAAAATCATAGAAAACAATTTTTATCGAAAGTTGAAACTAAAAATCCTTTGCAGGACTGTCAAGCAGAGAATGGGTACTCACGTTTCCTTTAACCACATAATTAGAATCATTCTTGATGTCTCTGGCTAGACCAAAATCACAAATCTTTGTGATCCGACCATGAGTAAGGAGGATATTTCTGGCTGCCAAGTCTCTGTGAATACACTATTAGGTTGGAGGAGAAAAGAAAATCATTTAAATTCATTTTAACTTGTAAAGAGTGAAAACTAACTTTTTAATATTAGAGTGTTGCTTATATTATAAAAAATCCAACACTTTTGTTTTAAAGTACTTAGTACACCAAAAATAAAAATCAAAAGTATGCCTTGAATGATGTTCACATAATCAAGAGTCTAATTACTATAATCTCTTTCAAAAGCAATTCTAATAAATGCTATTTTCTTCTCAGGACTGCTTTCATTCATAGGGAAATACATAAGAAATAGTCATATCATACTGTTTAAACTGAAAATTCATTTTGCATGCAGTTTGTTGAATGTCCTTTCACAGAGTTCCTAACATGCCTTTGCAACTTCAATCTAACATCTCCCAAGGACACACGGAAGAAGGTCTTTATTTCAGCCATCCTATATCCTTTCTTAGTTTGGTAATTGTTGGGAAATGTCACCCATGACATTTAAGGGTAGGACTGGTAACCTCATTCTGTTTGGTTAATCTTACTTCCTAAGGAATTCCTCTCACCCTTCCACAGACCATGCTCCTTGTTTTCATTCCATCATTCTCTTTCCATTCTTATCCTTCTCCCAAGTGTTTATTATTCTCTCTGACCCCTTATTTCCTGATACTTCATAAGCCACACATATAATATTTGGATCTAACTTCAATAAAACTCAAGCCTATGCTTCACCCTAAGCCTTGTAACTATGAGGTGCCCTCTGCTTTTACTGATAAAATGATTCTGTTCTCTAGGAACATATCCTACATCCTAAAAGCCAAAAGTTTTAAATGAATTTCAATGCATATAAAAGAATATTCATAGAAAAACTCATTTAGACAGGCTTGCACTTTAAAGCTTACAAATTAGAACAGGAATTCCAAAGAGACAGCCGTTGGAACATGAAGAAACTAAATTTCCTCTGCTTTTGGTTACCACACTTCAAAATGACACTCTGCATTCTAACTATGGCTCTAAAATGCTCTGTTCTCAAGAAAAAAAAAATCAAAAAAATCAAAAAATCAAAACACAAAACTCTTTTGAGAATCACTCCCACTTACATTCTTGGAGGCAAGGAAAGCCATGCCCTTTGCCACCTGGTAAGAAAAGCTCAGCAAGTCTTCTAAGTCTAGGGCCAACTCGTCATCCTCCATGATGGCGGGTGTCACATCTCTTTCTATGTATGAGCCTGTGAGGAAGAGAGGATTTTTCTTAGCGATTAAAACCATAAAGGTTAGGACAGGAAAAGACAGTGGCAATGACAATACCAAAGGCTGGTAATGAATGAACTAATGTGAACTTGCAGGCAGATCACTTCCCTTGTGTCCAGCAAAGGTAGATGCTGAATCACAAAGTTAATATTTAACAATCCTAGGCTGAGTTACAAAATCCGTAGAGAGGGATGGCGAATTAATACAAAGATCTCATATCTATAGTAAGATGCTCAGGCACAAAAACAAATGCTCTGACCCCAAATTCCCACTTACAACCCTAACTGCCATTGACCATTGGCATTGCTACCGTAAAGCAGAACTGGTCTGCATCGTTGCTGCTGGGAATGATGTTATATTCCACATTAGCATGATACATATATTCTTTATAAATAAAGTTGCTCTTGTTGCTTGATAGGTAGGTACTCACCTATTCTCGCAGATCTCCTTTTGTCAGCCTTGGTTGGGACAACATAAGAAACTCCAGGTTTCATGTCCATGTACTCATTAGTACTATCGCTGCTGGGAGAGATGAAACAAGTCATGACTGAATCAAGTGGGACACGCAGAAGGGCACTCACGGGTCAGGCTATACCTCCTCATCCCCTCTGCTACATGATAGACTGGACCAATTTGAAGAAAGCCATGTAAAGTTTGAATAGAGTTTGAAAATCTTATTCTGTAAGATATGACTTTTTAATATTTGATATTGGGGTCCATGCCCAGAAACTAGGTGTCCTTTTTGTGTTTAATCATATAGAGGACTCAGGTTAGAAATTTCCCATCTCTTGACACAATGAATTTAACGGGAGACAGAGAGCCAAATATGGTATCCTGTATCACCTCAAACTCTCTAAATGAGCCCCAGGAGACAAGATGAAAGAAAGACAAAGAAGAGCTTCCAAGATGTGTTATGGGGGAGGCAGAGATCGTTAACATATAGTGACTGATGGAAAAAGGTTTTAAAAAAAAATCAAGTTGGTTCAGATAAACACCAATAATTTGGATGATTTTCTGAACCATCTGGACCTCTTCAATCTGCAACATTTGGCTGGAGACTCTTCAAGATTTCTAGTACTTCCTGCTTCTGATTAGCATAGAAACACCATGACAACAATCTCCTTCAGAGTGTGCTGGTGGTTCCAATCCCATATGGGATCCCAAAGCACAAAGAACATCACACAGGATTGAACAATTTAGGCCATTATATCAGAAAGTTAAAGGATATATATAGGGCCAAGGTTTCGGAAAGAAGCAAAATGGCTCATTTCTTCATATAATGAGCACATGCCCAGGAGAAACTAACAAAAAGTGGTTTTGTACAGTTTCTACTACCACTTTACATTACTCAAGTTTATAGGATTAAAAAAACATAGAAGTTTCACCTGGGGTTTTAAACTTTAGTCAGAGGTACAGAAAATGGCTTTAAGAGGTAATTGCCCATCAATAATATTTACTGAGGTCTCCTTGAGGGCCTGGTGTTAAGAGTTCAGGAGGCAATGTCTTGTCATCGCAAGATGCAGTGGATATAAAGTGCATAAAAAGGATAGGAAAAATCTACCGCACAACTGCGGCAATATACAGTATAGAGGACTGGGCGAAATAACCATGACTTCTGTTGGACTGGGTACATCTAGGAAGTCTTCTCAAATGGTGGCTCTTAACAGCATTTCCAAAGAAAGAATAGGCAAGGTATGAGAAGAATTCTTCTCTGGTTGTAAATCAAACTCGAAGCTCTTTATACATGATTCAAATTCAGAATGGCATCAATGATGAAAGAGATGAAAATAATGTCCAGAATTTTTAAAAACGTACTGGAATAGTTATGACTTTTAATAGCATGATGAATTAACAAGAGGCAAGGTATATAGGAATAATCCAGAGGTCAATAGCAAAAAGCCTACATGTAGAGATAAGTTCAGAGCTCTTTGTCATTCTGCTAAAGGTTTTAAAGGGACTTTATTGTGGCAACTTGAGAGGCTTTAGCATTTTCCCTACAAACAGTATCTCACTGGAAACATGCATACAGTACCAAGCTCAACGGTATAAATGGAAATACATGCAGGACAGAACCGTAAGAGAAACAGAAATAGAATTCATTCAGTTGCGTGAAACTAAAGTGTAGAAAAAAACTAAAAATGCATTTTTTAAAAATCAGCAAAAATCTAGGTTTAACACAGTTTGAATCTTTAAAAACACAATTTGAACTTTCTAAACTGTTAATCACATTTAAATGATTTAATAATTTTGATTTCATACCTCAGAGTACCTCAGTTCATTTTTTAAAGAATCAGCCTTGATTGCAAACCCTTATGACCCCATGAACTGCCTGTCAACAGCTAACTATTTATGTAAATCAGTCTTACCAGGAAGACTCCTTTGAATGCAGAAGATTCTTATAAAGTGCAGTTTCTGCATGATCTTCCTGCTTTGAACAAATAAAAGAATCACGTTTTCTTCTCAAAAAATTCAAAAGATCACCATAGCAACAATATTCTGTAATGACCAGGGTGGGCCCTAAAAGCACATAAGAAAAGGTTAGAAAGAGGTGAGATATATAGATTAATTCTGCCTCCCATAAAAATACCCAAGGGTGGTCATGGCCATTAATATTCAGCTTCAGTGGATAAGCCTACTTAGTCCCAATACAATCCTATATATTAACACTGCTTATCAAAAAAGCAGCATTATGTGGAGTAACATAAAACAAGCAAGTCTCTTTTAACCTGAATTTCCAAATGACATTAGTATTTGGGGCCAAGCGTGACTGCTGATTTTACAGACAGAAGTTACTGCTTTCAAAGGTTCTACTATTATCAAGCTTCCTACGTGAATCCTTTGATTCACTTCTGTTTACAGCAGGGCTTCACACACTCGCTGTAACGTTATTATGGAAATAACGAAGGCACAAACTGCGGCATAGTGGGAAAATCAGTCACATGGAGCAGCCAGCTGGGACGAGACTGGAAAGTGAGTGAAAACCTAAAATGACCTGTGTTCTGAGCACTACTAGTTGAAAAAAATTTTGGTGTTATGAATGTTTAAAACTGTAATTTGGAAGTAAAAGGCAACTAATTAACTTAGGAAAGAAATTTTCTCATGAACAATTCATGATGTGGTGAAGCAACATTTATGGGGGTTGTTTGAAGACATTATATAAAGCTGTCAACTTTACCATGGATCTCTAGAAACAGCTCATTTTACACATCTTTGTTTCTTTCAACTGAAATACTTTCTGCGAACATCACAGACATCCTCGATGGGAACCTCAACTAAGGCTTCAAATTGGAAACTTATTTTTTACAGAAGTGAAATGTTTGCCTCATTTGGTGTATATTTGAGAACCAGTAGGCTTAGGGGCCTATTTTAAATTATAGTATGCAAGCTAATATTAACCCTTTCAGTGGCTAAATATGATCAAGAAATATATAAAGGTTACAAGATAAGAGAAGCCTTCTGGTCGGGATGAGATATACAAGAGGCCAATGTTGTTGATGTTACAAACACGACAATAACTAGTGTATGTCCTGGGCTGTTCTACCCCATAATGATAAAATTAAAATCTGCATTCTTACGAACAATAAGGAAAACAAAATCTAGCAAGAAAGAACAACAGTCTGGGTAAAAAATCTTCCAAGCACTTTATAATCTAGCATTGCCAAAATCATATTAAAATGTCATGTTCTGATAACTTGACAGACAATAAAAGGCAGTTTGGACATGGCTTTACCTCCAATGGTGCAGGCTCCAAGAAGATTCACAATATTCATATGATTACCAAGGTAACTCAGGACTTTGAGTTCAGACATGAGGGCTTCTCGTTCTGTTAAATGGGCACTTGCTAAAATTGGAAACATGCATTTTAGCAAAAAGCACAATTGGCAAACTGATGTCAAGGCACGCAGTACCATACAGGAACTTACGTTTGAGCATCTTTACAGCGACAGTCATGGCCGCGTCCGACTTAATTAAGCCATAAGCAGTTGCCTCAACAACCTTCCCAAAAGCGCCAGCACCCAGGGTTTTCCCTGTAGGAAGGAAGACAACAAGGTAAGTGGTGGTGGTGCTGGTGGTGGAATGGAAGGATCATTTATGTAGTTTCAAAATCAATAAAGGAATTAAAAACAATTTTGTCTAGAGACATTTTCCTACAATGTTCTCTATGCCAAACCTATCAAAAGGGGTGCAATTTCACAGAAAACTCATTGTTTCAGGTGGAACAAAACAAAGGAAGCTACTGGAGTTCCTTAAAGTCATTGTTATGTGTACCCAAAAAGGTGACATGGAAAGCCCCTGTTTCATACTGACCAAAACTCAGCCTGTTTCTGGGAAACTCCCATTTGTGATCATAAGGAAGTTGTGTTGGGTCTATGTAAACATAATTGTTTCCATTTATCTCCTCAACAACCTTCCACTGTACTTCATACATGGGTTTCTGTTGGGAGAAAGGGGAAAATAGATCACTTTTTAAGAATTATTGTCGGAGTCATTAGAGCACTCTGGAGAGAGAACAAATAAATGGTTACCTGTAAATATTTGTAGGTGAGAATCATCACAATAATGCACATCATGCCAGCTACGATTACAAAACCAATCAGCAAAGGAGTGAACAGGGTGTGGGGATGGATTTGCTCTAAAATCAAACAGAAATGTGGAATCACAAACTTTGGCAGGATGGGATCTCTACCACAGCCACTCATTCCCAAATTGACCCACCTCCCAACTCACAGCCCATGGCAGGAAGCAAAGCTATGTGACTCTCAGAGCTTCACCTTGGTTACATCGTACTCTTGTTATTCAAATGAATCTTTAAAAATACAACTTGAAACCAGAATACTGCAGAATAGAAGTTGAGATTTCTGTAGAAAAGGAATAATTTATGCTGTTTTTCAATGAAAAGCAACATCTGAATGTACTTTGTACTTCAATCAAATCCCTGCCTTGTACAACTTTAAAAAAGAAACTACCTTTATGGATGGTTTATATTTTCTTCTTTACACTTTCCTGTATTTTCTAAATTTTCTACACTGAGCATGAATGTCTTTCACAACCAAAAAAAACACCATTTTTAAGGTATGCTTTTCGTTGCCCTGTCTGAAAAATCGAAGATGTAGAACAATGGAAGATTCTTCCCCTCATTACTCAAAACCTGAGAAAATACGCCACTTTTTGGCACTAGTCTTTGCCGACTCAAAAAAAACAAAACAAAACAAACAAACAAAAACAAACAAAAAAACACAAAAAACAAACAAAACCCAAGAAGGCCTAAAAAAGTGCCCACTTTCTTTGTTTTCCCACTTTGTACCAATTCAGCAATTTGCCCACAAGGAACTTTTAACTTATGTTAAGAGAGTTAGTCACACATGAATCAAATTTTAAATATTTTAAAGAAATAACTTGCTAACATGACTTCATAAAGGCAGTGTTAACTTTTGGATACAGTGTCTGGCAAAGTGTTAAAATAATTCACTTTAAATAATTGAAATTTTTAATTGAATTTAAATGTTAGATTGTTCTAATTCTGTTTGGGTGTAAGGTAAATATATTCCCCCCATTTGCTTTCTCTACCCCTTTTTAATGGAGACAATTGTAAATATACAACTAATATAAAAGAGGCGCACATACATATAAAATATATAAAGTAGCATGGTTAAAAGTGCTCTGGTAAAAACATATACTTAACAAGCTAGTACAAAATGAAACGCAGCGAGTTTGATGACAGTATGGTGTGATGTACGTATTACCAGAAATGACATGGTCAATGTTGGAATGAACTTAAAATCATGATTGATATGGTAGACAGAGCCTAAACATCCCCTTAAATTGGATTAAAAAGAAATATACCTTTGTTGTTACCTTTAAATGCAAAGTTAAAATAGGCAGAAGTCTTGCCCACATCGTTGTAAGCCTTACATTCAACCGTGCCATTGTGCTTGAATGCACTAGAATCTATGGAACTCTGAACCACTAGTTTTCCAAACGGTGGCCCAGATGCGTTTAGTGTCTGCACATCCACTGGCAGTACAGAAGCAGAGCATCTAAAGGGAAGAAAACAAAAGCCCAGGTTTACTCCAGGAAAATAAATAAATACATAAGACCCCTGGGATGTGGCACACTTTTAAAACAAAGTTAGAGGTTCATAATCAACAGAAAATGTCCTTTTACAAGTGTCTAAGAATAAGCACTTTGGTGACCTAGTGAGTGAAAAAAGCACTGGGGAAGAGAAGAAAGGGCAGAGGAGGCTTTGGAGTCAGATGTGGGTTTGAATCCTGATGAGTTAAAGACTGAGTTTCTACCACTGTAAAACGGGGATGGTAATACCCATTGCAGAGGGTTACTGAAAGGACTGGAAAGGAATTCAATAAAATGGCAGGCATATATGCTGGTACACAGCAGATCCCTAAAATAAACAAGCTTCAAAAGAGTACATGAATGGTTGAAAATAAATAGCACAGAGGAGGAAAGCATAAAAAATCTTCAAGGGACTCGGCGCAGTAGCTCACACCTATAATCTCAGCACTTTAGAAGGCCGAGGCAGGCAGATCACCTGAAGTCAGGAGTTCGAGACCAGACTGGCCAACACGGTGAAACTCTGTCTCTACTAAAAATACAGAAATTAGTTGGGCATGGTGGCAGGCACCTGTAATCCCAGCTACTCAGAGGCTGAGGCAGGAGAATCACTTGAACCCAGGAGGCAGAGGTTGCAGTGAGCCAAGATCACTCCACTGTACTCCAGCCTGGGCAACAGAGTGAGACTCCGTCTCAACAACAACAAAAAAATCAAGAATGTAGACCAGGAAATAGTCAAAGTGAGGACCGAAGTTTGAGTTCTAAGCAGGAAGGCCTAGTTGCACTGCAAGTGGCTGAGACCACCACTGCAAGGGATCTTTTCATGAGCCAGACCCCAACTTCCCTATTCTAAACACCTAGCTAGTTCCTGTTTCCCTTCTTAACACCTACATACATTCACTGTTTATTCCATCTATTATGTGTCTCTACCCACTAGAACAAGCTTGTCCAACCTGCAGCCCACATGTGGCCCAGGACACCTTTGAATGCGACCCAACACAAATTCATAAAGCTTAAAACATTATGAGTTTTGTTGGCAATTTTTGTTTTAGCTCATCAGCTATCATTAGTGTTACTGTATTTTATGTGTGGCCTAAGACAGTCGTTTTCTTCCTGTGTGGCCCAGGGAAGCCAAAAGATTGAACACTCCTGCACTAGAATATAAACTCATAAAGGCAAAAAGACTTGGGTGTGTTCTGTCCATTAGAATAGTGTCTGGTACACACTCGCCACTCCCTGTGTATCTACTGAATTAATGCCTGTAACTACAGGGCTTGCTTCTGCTGTGGTCATTCCTCCCAGGGACTCCTTAGTATTCCCCAAAAGAAAACACTCTCCTAAAATCCAGCTGAAAACAGCAATCTGATGTAACCCCTTCCAACTGGTTGTGATAAAGAGGCTTATTCCATGAAAAATAAAATTTCCGCGATCATACTGACTATTCAATTGTGACGTTAACCTGGGCTTTTAAAGCCTGAGCATAAAATAGTAATTGATGGATGAAAACAGCTATAGTGACCCCATTTTCGTCTTCAGGTAACGCAAAAGGACAATTTAAGGCTTAAGTGTGGATGGTGAGGGGCAAGCAGCACAGTGCCAGATGTTCTCTGTTCAGGGGCTGGGCACCTAATCAAGAAGAAACCCTTTTTAAAAGCGGTCGCTTGCAAACGCCATATGTATGTTGTAATTGTGCGATCATTACTTTTTGGTAACTTGGCAATTAACTACTGAGGTAATTTTTTCATGATAACTACAGTCACATTTCCCACACACATTACCTCCTGTGTATAGAATGGAAATCTAATTACTCTGTCCTGCAAAATTGCTTTATCTACCTGCAGGCTAGAAATTGCATGATAAATCCAGAAAGATAACCACCAAAACAGAGAAGTCATTCAGTAATCATTTTTCAGCAAACAAAATTAATGTCTACCAAGAAAAATACAGCAATTATCCCTTCTAAAAAGCCACATGGCTAGAAAAAAAAATAATCAAAACAAAGCTTTTTTTAAAAAAAAAAAATCAGAAAACATATTTGAAATTCATGTGAACTACAGTCCTTCCTCTCTGCATTATAAGCAGTGCCAAAAATAATCATCTCACCTCTGCTCAGTTCCCGGACAAAAATACCAATCTATTGTGGGTTCTGGGAATCCTGCTGCCACACATTGGAGCATGCCATTCACGAGCCTGTCGTAAGTCAGGATTTCTGGTTTTGCTGCAGGAAAACAGAAGTGGCCATATGTCAGAGTGCTGAAAAACCTCAGCAACATTCACTTCACTCCCTGTCTAATCCCTACAACCTTCCTGAGGCTGCTGAGGAGGCTGAGGGAGCACGTTCAAAGGGCAGAATCTGAACCAGGGAGTGGAAGGTACAAGGAGGCGGCTGTCAGGGTCCAACCCAGAAAGGCTTTCCCAGCGACAGTGGCCCAGCCCCAGAGCAGATGGCTGAGGCAGAGGTCGCAGGGCCAACTGCAGAGTTTCTGCTTTCAGGGAGTGGGGATCTGAAAGACTGCTTCTAATCAAGACTCCAGGACTCCAAAGTGCTCTATAGGTAAAAATCCACTTTAAAGGATTCCTGCCAATGGGATTTCAAGCAACTGTACCTGCCCTAGGAATTTCAAGTTATTGTGGGAACTGGAACAGATGAAATTAGGAGTTGTTAGAGGAAAAGATAAGCCCCACTCTTTGCTCTTACAAGAATTGTCTCCTTTTCTGGGGTGGAAGGGTGGTGCTGATTAAAAGCTGAATCACTCTATTTACACAGAAGCTAGAACATAAAGAGTAAAATACAATATGGGCTTTACTTCAAATCTTTGTTTCAAATGCAAAATATGAACAGAAAACTAGAAGAGAAAACCAGCCCAAGATTTACGTATTTATGTATATATGAACCTGAATATATATATATATCTCAATATATTCACTGTAACAGCAGAAATGCTCTAATTTGGTATTTCTATGTAACTACAATAACCAGCTGATACTCAAGAATTTCTAATTTTTGAAGTTATTTACAAAGTGAAAGGAAGATGCACTCGGTGGTTTCGATAGCAATACATCTGAAGAATTCTAACCCTTTGAGAATAAATAAGCTCAACAGAAGCATCAGGAATGGCAGGGATGGTGATATGCTCACCCTGTACTCGGAGTATAGCATTGATTGTGCCAAGTCTAAGCACAGAATTACGGGAGCCCCATGCATAGTGGACACATCTGAATACCAGCTCTTACATTTCTCAGGTCTTTGAACTTGAGTAAGTTTCTACATCTCTCTAAATTTTTGTTTCCTTATGTGTAAAATGGGAATAATAACTGTGCCCATCTCATAGGGATATTGAGACAATTAAATGAGATGGCACATAGAGAGAGCTAAGAATGACTTATAGAAATGAAACAGTTATTTATTATTATTATTGCTGGGCACGGTGGCTCAAGCCTACAATCTCAGCACACTTTGGGAGGCTGAGGCAGTGGATTACCTGAGGTCAGGAGTCGGAGACTAGCCTGGGCAACACGGTGAAACTGCATCTCTACTAAAAACACAAAAATTAGCTGGGCATGATGGCATGTGCCTGTAGTCCCAGCTACTCGGTAGGCTGAGGCAGGAGGATGGCTTGAACCTGGGAGGCAGAGGTTGCAGTGACCACCACTGCACTCCAGCCCTGGGTGACAGAGTAGGACTCCATCTCAAAAAGAAAATTTTTTATTACTATTATTCCTGAGTTATTCTTTTATAATCAGAATATCTACCTTTCTTGGATAATTAATTTCACTACAAATGAAATGAACTGTATTTGCCACTCTATTCTCCTCAATAATCTAAAAATTCCTTCTTTAAAATAGTCTGATAAGGTATATATTTTAACCCAATGCACAGGGAATTCAACATCAATTATGTTACAACTGATAGGGAAAATAAAAGCAGTGAGAAGGAAAGATTGACAGATCAGAAACTTAGGAAGTTTATTTCCCCAAAGGAAGGTAACACTGATAAATGACATCTTTGTAGAACAACCTCTCAGCACCTCACCTCCCTGGAGGCAAATGAGTAGGCAGAGATCAGAGTATCCACATGCATGACACACCCACCTGTCACTCAACCTGGCCCTGCTGATGAGCAGGCCATTTGGCTAATATACACGAAAGAGAAACTCTCCAAAACAATCTCAAGGTAGGGGCATCCTTGAGAGTTTGGATCCAATGCCAGCTTTCACAAATAGAGCAAGAAGACAAGCCATCGTCTTGCGAAAGCATCCATCTGGCAAGTTTCATTTAATTATCATGGGCAACTGTGTGATCAAGCTGAAAAGTAGGACACAACACAAAAAATCAGCAGACCCTTAGGATAATGCTATTTGCTGGGGACTCTAGGTGCCATACTGTGGGTCTCTCTGGACTCAGTTTAAGTGTCACCTCCTTTTCTAAGCAAGCCTAAACTCTCTGATGCCAAGTTGGTCTCTCTCCTTTCCTTATTCCCAAAGCATTTATGAACACCTGATGCTGGTACGCAAGATCTTGGTCTGCCTCCTCCATCAGACTCGATGTTCTCGAGGGCAGAAATGACATCTTATGGATTGAGTATACTTGTAACTCCTAGCTCAGTGTGACCCACTGCAGGCGCACAGTAAGAGCTGTTGAATGATGAAGACCCCACCCAAAGGAACAAGTCTCTAAGATTCCAAAGGCATTCAATTATAGAATCACAAGAAGAGAACTGTGAGAACAGCCTAATGGTGACTTTTGTAAATACAGCACTATTTCTATTATTTTTGCAATAGAGGGCCATGAGATAAGAAATCCAAGTGGCTGACCACATGAATTCTTTATAACACTGAGATGAATGATGAGTGGGATCAGTCTATACTAAGATGGTAGAGATAACTGAATAGGACTCAAATAGGAGCTAAGTTCACAAACAGATGTACTCATACCTATATTCCCTTAACACTCATACTTCCTAATGCTTATAACACTACATGGTAAATTCTTAGTGGAATTAAATATTAACTCAATAGGCGGAGGAAGGGCTGAAAGCACACTTTAAGATGATGTCAACAATGATTATCTCTGGGTAGTAGGGTTATGAAAAGTTTCTATTTTATTATTTCTAATTTTATTTTTCAATGAATGGGTAGCTGAAAGTGAACCTATAAAACATTGTTTAATTAAAAAATTGGAACAGCTCAAAATTACATAATCAATTCCATTTAGCTTTGGTTACAAGTGTGCTCTCACATCCAAGCCTTCTAGCGTGACACCTGGTAGCAGTTATACAACAGCCATGGCTGCCAACGGTGTGGTCTGGCTGGCCTACTTGTTCCCATGTGCCGGTTAATTAAGCAGTTTTGTTAAGTTCCTATCCCAGGTGGGTCATAACCTAAGGCTAATTGAGCAGCTTTTGTCCTGTTGGCCTGAGGTTGGCCAACCAAGCTCACAGGGTCCTAAATCTTCAATATGCCTTAGATTCTCTAAGGGAAGAGGATAAATGCACATTCCTGGGCCACACCTCCAGAGATCTGGTAAGCTGAGGATATGAGCCAGCAATGTACTTTTTTAAAGGGCCTTTAAGGAACCCTTATCAAAGCCAGGACTAGAGTAGGGCAAGAGAAGCACCCAGAGCATAAAAATAAGAAGGGCACTAACCCTAAAAGGCCTATGAGCGGGTACCTGTGCGAGTACCTCCTTACATTTCACACTCTAGGTGCATTTCTTGCCTCACCTCGGTCCAGCCCTTTCCCTAACATTGGTGCTAAGAGACCTCCTTCTGAAAAGGATGAGACATACTAGTACAGCATGTGCTGTATATGGCAAGTTGCATTATGAAAATATTTAATGCATAAAGAATGAGCCAGGTAGAAATCTAATTCCTAAAAATGAAAATCTCAGCTCATTTGCATTTTGTAAGTGCCTCAATGCACCGTGTTTGGCATTAAATATACATCTTGCTTTTAAAGATACATAACTCTGCAGTTCTCCAGGTTAAATCTGAGCTGTGGCTTCTTAGATATTCTGCAATAAGCAGTATAGCAAATGACACATTCCCTAATTCCTCCCAAGTTGGAGGTTTAGATAAGCCTAATAGGTATATAAGTTATGCATTTACTGTGGAGATAAAAAAAAAAAAAAAATAGACTTTTTGCCTTTAAAAACATTGTGGACCTGAGTCATTCGGATATCTCCAACAACACCGATCAGCCTGTAGGCAGATTTCAGATGCTTGTAACTCTGTTGAGAATTTATTGCTCTTGCAATTAAAACTCCTACACATCCAGTGATTTACCCCACAGATTTGTGATCTTGGAAAATACTCCTTTTCATCACCATCCAGTCCATGTGGAAAGCAAGAACAAAATGAATTTTAAGAACACAATACAGATAACAAAGCTGAGGGCTGGTGGCTGAAAGGGAATACACAAGCCAGTGGTAGAAGGGGTCTTCCTTTCTTCATCTAAATGCAGGGAGGCATTTTTTGAGTAGAGTTTTCTCACCCCAGCCACTTTAACCAACTTCCGCTATAAATGCGCATTTGACCACATTTTATAATCAGCAGGACAAAAAACACAAACACTTAAGTATCCAAATAATAAAAGACTAAATGAAGAGGGATCATAAGAATGAATTTCTGTTTTTAAAGTTCGAGGTTTGCTGGTGTTTAATGACAATGAAGCAGTGCTTTTCCAGAATTTGTCACTATCCCGGTCTTGGGGTCTGTGTAAAACCTACACTTATGCCATAATACCATTATAATAAAGAAATTTAAGTCAGCTAAAATTGGAGTATAAAAATAACTTTACTTATAAAAGGAATATTATACTTTTTTAAAAAAATTCCCAGAATAGATATTTTAGACATACACTGTGTCTTATACATTCTTAAAGATATCCAGAAACTGGCATATGGACACGAACAGAAGTTTATTTAACAAACAAAATAAAACTCAACTACAATCTCCTGTACCTATTTAACTTTAACAGTGACTGTCATTTTAAAAAGAAAAAAATCATTCTCTTAATGAAGTGATGTTCTCAACTAGGGCTCAGCAAAGTTTTACTCTAAAGGGGTGAGATAAATATCTCAGGTGACTATTTTAGATTTGTGGGTCATCAGGTCTTTCCTGCAACTCAGTTCTGCAGCTGTAGGACAAATGTGCTCATAGACAACATATAATCAAATAGGCATGGCTGTTTTCAATAAAACTTTCCTTGCGGGCACTAACATTTGAGTTGTACTCTCATGTCTCATGAAATCTCCTGATTTTTTTCAACTACTCAAAAATAAATTCAATAACATTCTTAGTTTGTGAGCCATTCAAAAACAGGTTATAGGCTGGGTTCAGTGGCTCACGCCTGTAATCCCAGCCCTTTGAGAGGCCAAGGCAGGAGGATCACTTGAGGTCAGGAGTTCAAGACCAGCCTGGCCAACATGGTGAAACCTTGTCTCTACTAAAAATACAAAAATAAGCCAGGCATGGTGGCGGGTGCCTGTAATACCAGCTACTCAGGAGGCTGAGGCAGGAGAACTGCTTGAACCTGGGAAGTGGAGGTTGCAGTGAGCCAAGATCGTGCCACTGCACTTCAGCTCAGGTGACAGAGCAAGACTCTGTCTCAAAAGCAAAAAACAAAACAAAACAAAAACAGGCTACAGGCCAATTTTGGCCAGCAGACTATAGTTCTACTAACCCCTGTTCTAAACAGGAATCAAAAAGATATCCCAATTGTGAGATTATGTTGAAAAATGATGAAACTACTTGGACAGAGATTTCTTCAGCCAGAATCACTGTTCAATTTACAGGAGCACTGTTGCTGTATCACCCAGCCGTGGGGAAGAAGACCTGTACACACATCACAATTCCACTCTGCTTGCTGCGGAGCAGTGCAGGCATGGGACAAAGTCTCCGTTTTCCTACTCTGGAAAAGTAGCTAATTCATTTTGCCACGTAATTCAGAAGTGGAGAAGATGAGTATTGACAGAATGCCCATGGAAACATTAAGTCCCTATTCTTGGATTAATTTAAATTTCACTACATTACAGGTGACCTTGCATACATCTGTAAATGAAGGAAGCTAATTTGATGTAAAAACAAGTGGCTCAATTGAAAAGAAAATCTCCACAAAGTGGAAGTTCCACAATATAAAAGGGGCCACTCAATGCTTTTAGCAAAGTCTATGTATCCAAGTTTAGAGTCAATTCCAGCAGTTTATATGGCTACATACCTAAACCTGTTTCTCTTGCTTTTCCACCATCAATATAAAAAAATAGCCAAACCACACAAACAGGGGCAATCAAGGGCTATGGATTCAGACAGGTTACCTGGTTCTCTTACAGGTTCAGTGTTTACATCAAGGCCCCTAAATTAGCAACACACCCACCAGACCAACTTTCTTATGAGATAGGGAGGAACAGTAATGACACCAACCTTTGAGGAGGGGAAGATGTTTAGCTTAGTTCAGAGCTACATCTGCTAAATTTTTTCAGAACAGAAGATAATCAAGTTCTACTTTAAAAGTAGGTTGCCATTATATCTTTTTTTTTTTTTCCAACTTAAACATCTATAACAATTCTTGCCTCCACAGAGATCCTCTTTATAAGGAGAAAGAGATATTAGAGTGTCACATCAAAAACAACATTCATAATTCCCAAGCAATTTGAGAACAAAATCTCATTTCAAGTTCAGGAAGAGAAAATAAAAACAGAGTTCAAACACTGTCAGATATCTCAAATGAACACACATTATCTATAAAAAGATTAATGTGAAAAGACAAGCAATGATTTTTACATAGATTAGTTACCACACTAAGAAGATCTGAAAATTATTCCTTAATTTAGAACTATCCTGAAAGCTAGCACAGTATATCTACCATATCATATGTTGAAGACACAGAGCATGAAAGATAACGACAGATGATAACCTTATTAACTTCTAGCCACTTAAGCAAGGTCACTCGTTAGAGATTAAACAAGATAATTATAAACTTTAAATAATCATCTGACAGGTTTCTTTTAAAATTCAGTCACATCATTTCAAAGTCCCACCTCACTCCCGGATGTCTCAAAATTGCATCACGCATGGGCTAGAGAAATTATAAAAGATCCATACACTGAGATGCCTAATGATGTTATAGAAAGACATTCACAATGCTTTTGTTGTGCAGCGCCAAAAATCTAGGTTATAAAGCAATATGATCTCATTTTTATTAAAAAAATGGTCTGGATGAATATATAATAAATAATATTAGTAATGGTAATCCATAAAAAGTAAAGAAACATAAAAAGTAAAAATAAACTTAAAATGATTTTTATTTTTACTTATTTACATTTTCTAATTGTTCTACCCTTCACATAATGCTTTTGTAATAAGAAAAAATTGTTTTAATTTAAAAACATATGCAGTATACAAATGTTCACACAAACCAAGCTATGTTCCAGTTACTGTTGCAGCCTTAGAGCAAACTCTCAAAAGCAAGTAAATAAATCAGAAAGGAGTCCTATTCAGCACTTTATTTAATGTTTAAAAATTCTAATTATTTAATATAAGAGGAAGTCACTCTAATAGAATCCACCTAATGGGGGAAAACACTGAAAAGCAAAGACTTTCAAGCAAAAACCAACAGCAAGTCTTCAAATTTGTGGCCTCTAACACAAGTATGGTTTGGACACGCATGTTTTTGAAAGGTCCTAGCATTTTTTTAAAAAATGGAAATAAAAAGCTAATAGGTTAAGTGGTGGGAAGACATTTCCATCTTCCAAAAAAGTTGAAGTTCTAGTAACTTCGCTCTTTTTTGTGAGGATCTTCCTGAACAGCACAGTGGTCTTAAGGACCAAATCTGAGCAGTCGTAGCAGGCAAGACTGCCATTATTATTTTACTCTGGATAAGGATACTTGGAGATTCCAGTCAGGTGGGTGACTAGGAGAGTTGGCAAACAGGTGAAGTCATCTATATGGCTGGCTTCCCAGGTCTATGATACAGTTTGAATATTTGTCTCCTTCAAATCTCATGTTTAAAAACTGATCCTGAATACTGGAGGTGGGGCCTGATGGGAGGTGTCTGTGTCATGGGGACAGATCTCTCTTTCATGATTAGCTTGGTACTGTCCTAGAGGGAATGAGTGACTTATCGCACTATTAGTTCCCTCGAGATCTGAGTTTTAAAAACAACCTGGCACCCTTCTTCTCCTCTCTCTCTCTCTCGCCATGTGATGCCTGTTCTCCTTCCCCTTCCACCACAAGTGGAAGCTTCCTGAAGCCCTCACCAGAAGCAGATGTTTCTTACAGCCTGCAGAACTCTGAGCCAAATAAACCTCTTCTCTTTATAAATCAACCAGCCTTGGGTTTTTTGTTTTTTTTGTTTTTTTTTTAACAGCAACACAAATGCACTGACAGTAGTCTACCTGTGGTCACTTCTGGTAGGCAGGCCAAAAGCTAGTTGGCTATGTGCTTTATCCGCAGGAGTTTCTCACTAGAACTGGTTCAGCCATCCATAACTGGATTTAACTATATCCAAAAATACTAAAAGGCAGCCCAGACTTTGCAAACATGGTCACAGGGGATCTTTCTCATCAAGAGGCCTTATTCTGGGTGATTTATTGCTTTGGCGGATTTTGGTATACTGTATGACCTATAAATAATTGCTAACAACAGATAGGATGTTAATTATATGATGCAGTGATTTAGAAATAATACATTATTTAACATTTCCTTAAATTGTTTCTCAACTCCCTGTTAATACCCTTCCATAAATGCAGTGAAATTGGTGACTTCTGAGTTAATTTGGTGCACTTCAGCAGCCATTTGGGTTTCAATCTAGCTCAACATTAAATGCATCCTATGTAAGGCTAATGATCAAAGGGAGCCCTTCAGTTCTCAATGTCTGCCTCCCCGTCACCACCACGTGAGGATCACAGTACTCCCACTGCACTGGCTGGAATTGTCATTAAAGGATAAGCCTTTAAGATGGGAAAGAGATCTACTTATGATCCCTAAATACCATTTGCCACATATTTTAAATGCATAATACCGCCCTGGAAATGCTACCAGATCATGTTTTGAACTATCCACTTTAAGGTTACAGGATCTTCTTAAAATCATTCCAAAGGTTTGAAAAACAACTGGCTTATCATATCAATCATAATTTATTTCTACAATTATGTAAATTACTTTGGGATTCACATGGGTATTTAAAATTAAAGCCAAAATAAACCTACAAAATATTTACTTTACTGATTATCCTTTCAGTCCACTATAAAGTTTGTTATTTATTCAAGAAATACGAGATGGAGTGGGAAAACAGGCCAAATGGATATATTAGGATTAAAGTGCATATCTGGCCTTTTATTTGTCCTGGATCTGGCAAAAAACCTCATTGTGTGACATTTAATATAACCAAAGAGGCCATCAGTTCCTAAATAAGTAGCATAAGCTACCCATAGCATCTTGGCAATGTCATTTTTTCTAATATTTCCAATAATTTTGGAAAGGGTAATGCCTATTAAGAAAGCACTTTGAGGTAAGGTTTCAAAACTCTACTTTTTTCCTGATTTTCATTTCCAAGAAAAACAAATCACCATTTTCACTGAAGGATATCAAACATTTCAGATCTAAGAACTTGATTTCTATACACATCTTGGATAAGCAATTCCAAAAGTAATTAGAGTAACGCAAATTCAGTGCAGATATAATCACTAATTTTTGGTTTTGCTTTGTTTTTTAATGAAAATTCCTATCAGTTTCCACTAGAAGTTCTCAAAAAAATGGCAACCATGTTATAGCTCTTGGCCATTATAAACCACCTTAAATGTCACTGAGTCAGTTCAACATGTCCATGTAAATCATGGCTTGATTAGAGAGGTTAGAAACAGTATTAGAACATTTAAGCTTAACATGTTGTTATATACTGGTTTTCTTAACATAAATTGTCAGAGCACAATATTTTTTTAAAGTCTACCATATAAGCAATTAAAACATGCCCCTTCCCCACATTCAATGTACTGAAATTTTCATGTGGAATTTTCAAAACAAATAGATTTTTCAACCGCCAAACATTTAACCAGGCCAAATCAAGGATTTCACTAGCATTTCTTGCAGATGAATCTATTAAGCAATTATGCATTAATGTCACAGAGTAAAAGTAGGCTGAATTTCGGCACTAACACTATGCATTCATTATTCTGATTTTTATCAATTCTGATTTTTGCAGAACACAATCCCTTTTGTCCTTCAGGCTGAGCTTACTTACAAAATAAACCATACAGTACACCTACATATGTAACTGGCTCAGCTAACATGATGTC
Organism: Chlorocebus sabaeus; assembly: GCF_047675955.1. Taxonomy (NCBI): domain Eukaryota; kingdom Metazoa; phylum Chordata; class Mammalia; order Primates; family Cercopithecidae; genus Chlorocebus; species Chlorocebus sabaeus. The sequence continues at coordinate 14,550,521 of NC_132910.1, forward strand.
AAAAAGGCCACAACTATCCTAAGTTTAAAACTGTAAAATTATTTTAGCTTTTGATTTTAAAATTTAACATGAAAAAAATCCTACCTCAAGAGCTAAGCGATGAGGATGCAAAATCATGAGAATGACAGAATGAACTCTGGGGACCTGGGAAGAAGGGTGGAAGGAGGGTGAGGGATAAAAGACTATACATGGGTACAGTGTACACTGCTTGGGTGACAGATGCACCAAAATCTCACAAATCACCATGAAAGAACTTATCTATGTAACTAAAACCCACCTGTTCCCCAAAAACTATTGAAATAAAATTTAAAAGAATACTACCACATAATAATGTTCACTAAAATTTTTTTCAATTAAAAAATCAACAAACAAATCAGCTAACCATATCTGTAAAGAGCAACTGCGACATACCTCAGAGACAGTTTAAAGCTCAAACATAAATGCTACTACCTCTGTCCAAACGTTTGGCAATCAAGAAATCCAACGTGTTAAGTAAGTGAAATAAATGCCTCTGTCAGTTTGCTATTTGTAACAAACTGACATCAAGGAAAAGACTTTCTGAAGAGCTTAACTTGAGGTCAGGACCAACATGATCCTCATCTGTATATCCAGTGAAATACAGTGGGACCTCAGGAAGTGCTGGGTGAGTATTAAGAGAACCACACTCCAGAATGCAGAAAAGGCCTCCTACCTACGGGGAATCCAAGAAGATATCCTTTTGGAAGGTTAACAACATATCCTATCTAGTTTCAAATAGGCATGGGTTCACCAGCAGCATTGATTAAAACTGAGCCTGCGGGAATGGCAAATTAGCCTGGTAAGTAAAATGGTAGCGATTTTATCCCTGCCACAGAAAAGTCAGAAACACCTTCCTGAGGTCAGTATCTCATGACCAACTGGCAGACCACACCCTGGCAAATGGAAGCATGTAAAAGGAGGAAAAGAGACACATCTAAATGCCCCTGTGGACTTAAAGCCAGGGAAACAGCAATAACACAAAGCACCTTGCTTTATAAAATTCCCAACCACTGAGCTCTCAAAGTGAGGTCTGTGGAGTGGGCCCCACCCACGGTCTGCTGTTGCTGGTGCACAGGAGATAAATAAGAAACTCAGAAGCCCTGAGGAGGAGCAATTTGACAGAGAGTAATTTTTATATCTATTGAATCTAAAACATAGAAAAACCCGAGCTTGTATTTTGTATATCGCTGTTCTTTTTCATTTCACTTTTCTAGTAATTGGTTTTTACTATATTTTACAAGAAGTATTGATCCACAATGAATTGGGAATCTTAGAAAAGAAAGTCTTTTACCATAGAAAGGTTGAGAAGCATCACACAAGAGCAGTCACAATAAAATTCTGTATGAATATGCATATTATGCTTGCAAGGATATGGATTTACCTCCAGTCATCTCTTAAACGAGATGAACATTAAGACTTTTCAGAAGCAAGTAATTTTGTCCATGGGTAATATACTAAGCTCTGTATACTATAACTTTTTTTTTTTGAGACGGACTCTCATTCTGTCACCCAGGCTGGAGTGCGATGGTGCGATCTCAGCTCACTGCAACCTCTGTCTCCAGGGTTCAAGTAATTCTCCTGCCTCAGCCTCCCAAGTAGCTGGGATCACATGCACTCATCACCACACCCAGCTAAATTTTTGTATTTTTAGTAGAGAAGGGTGGTCTCGAACTCCCAACCTCAGGTTATCCACCTGTTTCGGCCTCCCAAAGTGCTGGGATTACAGGTGCGAGCCACCACGTCCAGCCTCTATATACTATTACTTTCTGATTCACATTGAAATTAATCTAGAGATACTTGAATTGAGGGCCAGTGAAATGCTATGTAATCAAAACTGTTTGCTAGAACTCAGATAATAATTAATGTTTCCCTTGAAAAGGGAGAACTGTGTGATCAAATAAGTTTGGGATATATACTTCCTATCCCATGGCCCCCTCCGGCAAAGTCACATCAGCACATTAGGATTCTGGGAAGGCCAGTAATAAAGATATGTGTTTAATTACATGTATGTGACCTTCTTCATCTAAACTCGTATGAATGTCTTATTCAGAAAACACAATTTTTGAAATGCTCATATAGTCAAAAGACTCTGGATTAGCAATCAAAAATCTGTCTAGTTATTTCTTTTCTTCATTTATAAATGGTTCACATCACCCACCCTACCATCTTTCCTGAGCTGTAGCATCAAATAAGACAATTATGTAAAATCACTTTATACAGGTTGAGCATTGTAGCTCACTCCCATAACCCCAGCGCTTTGGGAGGACAAGACAGAAGGATCGCTTTAGTCCAGGAGGTCAAGACCAGTCTAGGTAACAAAGCAAGATCCCCGTCTCTAAAAAACATTTAAAAATTAGCTGTGTGTGGTGGTGCATGCCTGTACTCCCAGCTATTTGGTAGGCTGAAGCAGGAGGATCTCTTGAGCCCAGGAGTACGAGGATATAGTGAGCTATGATCACTCCACCCTGGGTGACAGAGACAGACGCTGGCTCAACATGTTTGTCAACATGTTTGAAAACAAAAACATGTTTGTCTCAAAATCAAACAAACAAAACATCTAGCTGGGAGCGGTGGCTCATGCCTATAATCCCAGCACTTTGGGAGGCCGAAGCAAGTGATCACTTGTGGTGAGGAGTTCAAGACCATCCCGGCCAACATGGTGAAACCCCATCTCTATTAAAAATACAGAAATCAGCTGGGTGTGGTGGCACGCCTATACTCCCAGCTACTCAGGAAGCTGTGGCAGGAGAATCACTTGAACCTGGGAGGTGGAGGTTGCAGTGAGCCAAGATCATGTCACTGCACTCCAGCTGGGGAGACAGAGCAAGAGACTCTGTCTCAAAAACAAAAAAAACCAAAACCACAACACTTTGTACAGAAAGTAAGCTCCTTTAAGACAAGGAATTGGCCCCAGTCCTTTGTTCCCACAACTCCCTATAGCCCAACACACATAAAGCGCCCAGCTCCTAAGCTGTTCTCTATGAAATATTCCAGGTGTCTCCTCACCCTCCACACACCCAGGAAAACCAATTCTGAGAGTCATTTGTTGGGTCACGCCCTTGGAATTCCTAGTCTTTGGGGGCCTCCCCTGCCCTAGCAGGTATGGTATGGCAGGCACCTTCCTTGGAAATGCACACAGGGCCCAGAGTGGAGCCAGGAAGAAGCCCTGCACTTGGCAAAAGCTCTAGCTCATGATCGGGCTCCCTTGGCCTCAACTTCAGAGCAGACATTTGTCTAAGAAGTGGTGGGCTGTAGGAGTCGGGTGGGTGGGACCCCACAGATGCCCATGGCCATGCCCATCTCCCATCTTAAACCATCTGCTACCTTCTCCCACATACCACATGGTACTCAGTAGTGAGCCATGGGCCTGTCAATATTGCATTTGTTTCAGTGGAAGAACAATCTAAACACAAATAACATCACAGCCTCAAAAGAGATGGCACTGTAACAAAGAAATCATGTCAGGGCTCGATAGCATCTCTTTCCTAATACAGTAATTCAGCTCCTATTCAACCACTAGCCCCCCATTCCAACAATCAATAATAATACATTTTCCCTCAAACAACTGTCATGGTCAACTTCTATGGCTCCTTTGTTTACTTCAAAGGCAGCACACAGAATTTGAGCAACTTCTACAAGGTCCTGCGGTCAGTGAAATGTAGGACAAGGAACTGGTTTTTTGACACACTCTAACCACCAAACCACGAAGTCTCTGTGAAGGTCAAGATGATCATGAAACGTTATTTACATAGAACACAAGTTGAGTCCTTGTAGCTGTTACAAACACGAGCCACAACTTTAAAAGAATAAAGAATTAAAAGATAAGGAGCCCTTCATGTTACTTACTATTCACATAAACATTAAATGCTATGGAAGCATTGACGTCAGAATTGGACACTAGGAATGTGTAAGTGCCTCCTTCAGTGCCTTTTAATCTGGTTAGATGAAGTTCACTTACGTATCTACAAAGAAAAGACAATTAATCAATCACCTGTGGATAGTCTGCCTTGGAAGGCATGTCTTTTTCAGTTTCTACCTGGAAATCTATGCCTGTTTGAGGAAAAATATAACTCATTTAATTCAGTAAATATTAGCAAAATCCACATTAACAAATACACACACACGCACACACATATTCCATCTGGGACAAACGCCTGTTGTGAGAGAACACAGAGTGGGGAAAGTTAAGCACAAAGGCAACCTGACCAGAGGCTGCAGTCTCTCCACTGGCCCACCACCTCCCCCTTCCCCCACCACTCCGGGCTGTCCCCATAGCACTTCCTCCCCTGCCCAAGGTGCTGCAGGAGCCTGCTCTCCACAGTGTCCTGAACTTGCCTGCTCTGCACGCACATGCTCACTGCCCTCATACAGACACTCTGGGCCCTCAGCGAGGTCCACGCTGCTCACCTTCCTTCTTGCAACACCCCCATCTCCTGGTTTTCCTCCACCCCAGAGATTCTCAGTGCTCCTGGTAGTATTTGCTGCTCAAGCTTCTGACTTCTTGCAAGGCCGCCATATAGGGCTGTGTACACTGAGCACCCTACCATCCTGTCGGGGTTACTGGCAGGGGCTCCGATGGACATGTGTCACCCTGGGCAGCCCATGACACACACGATCCACATGGGCCACAACACCAACTTGCCATAGGCGGTGTTCCGATTCTCACACTGTGAGAGCTCCCTGTGCAGCCCACTCTCTCACACTGAGCTGCTCGCTGCTGGCCCACAACCTTCACGTCTTTACCTCCAGTGCAGGGTTCTCTGTACCATGTCTCCTCTACAGAGCTACTTTCATGCCCCCAAACCCTTGACTGCAGCTTTCTCCCAAGGATTGCCCTTGCGTGGTCCTTGGAAGAAGCTGACTGTACAGCCAGGTCTACAGCCAGTAAGTGACTCACAGCCAGAGAGGTGCAAAAGCCCCGCTCAGCTCCTGGATAAGACTGAGGTTTGGGGTCATCTGAGCCACATCCTTATTTGCCTCCCTTCCCCCCAACCCCTCCTCCCCTACTCCCTGGTCAGTCTCTCTCTCTCCCTGCATAAGTCACTTGCCTCAGAATCCCTGTCTCAGGCTCTGCTTCTAGGGCGTTTGACCTAATATACTTCCTACATATGAACAATCCCACTCAAGATCCCACTATCAATCTTAAATCCAACAAACCGCAAACTGAAGTCCCTGTCTTTCCTCAGAAACTTGCCCCTCCGCCTCCTCCTCCTCTCCCTGAATGGTATGGTCTCTCACCACCCAACCTAAAGCTATCTTCAACTCCTCCCTGCCTCTCCTGCCCTCTCAATCACCCGGAGACCTCCCAAATCCATCCTCTTCCCTCCAACCTTTAGTCCTTGGCCTGGGACGCTATCATCTCTCACCCATATTTTTCCAATAGTCAACAGTCCTGACTGGAAAAAGAGAGCAAAACCCTATCCAGGTACTTAGCCCTTATTAGCCATTCCGTCTTGGTCAAATTACTTCACCCCTCTGTACCTCTGTCTCCTCTTCTATAAAAATGGTGGGAAATAAGAATGCCTACTCACAATGTCTGTGAGGCTTCAGGTCAGTGGGTGAATATATGTAAAGTACTTAGAACCATGCTTCAGAAAAAAGCACTTATGTCTTACCTGAAGTATTACTATTGCTACTATTTTTACTATAATGTTTTGAGGATCAAATGAGAGGCCTAATGTAAAAGAACACGGGTTCATTGCCTGAAGTGAAGCTATTTGGCTCTTAGTTTTCTTAGAGCTTTAAGAAACAATCATAAGTATTAACTTCCCTTTTTCTCTGAAGAGACTTGCTGTATCTGAGTACATGCCAGTTACTGCTTTGAGCTAAGCTCAGATCTCTAGAAAATTGTCCTCCATTTTACAAGTGAGAAAACTGAGGCACACAGGTGTGTGTGTGTGCACACATGTGCATGCTCTAAACACACAACAAAATGGAATACTAGGATGAGGACACAGGAAGCAGCCCCAGAATTTCTTCTTTACCAGGTATCTTCTTGTGGATTTACGGGTTACAGAAATAATCTGATAAGCCCAGTGGAAAGGGGGGTAATGTGTAATCCCCTAGGGCAAGGTCTGTTTCTTACCTGATATTACTTTCATTCTCAGACTTGGGATAATCTTCCCATTTATCAGTGAAGGTTCTGTTCATATAGATCCACTGCTGGTGTTCAGGTTTGGGGAATGCCTCATATTCAACAATCAAATCTACATTTTCTCCATCGTTTACAAATACTGTAGTGTTTATCATGGGGAAGATATTAATGAATCCTTTATCTAATTAGAATGAAATAAGACAGAAAGAAACCATTACCTACAACTACTAGACAAAAAAACAGAACCTCATCTTGGAATTACAAAGATAATTGATTGATTTCCAGTATTAATTGGCAGTAAGAGCATTTTAACTAGCCGTTTTCCATTTTATTCTGCTCTTGTAGAATCACTGTCACAAGTGAGAAAGGATACACATTTGAAATACTGATTCTCCCATCTCTGTCTCTTAAGCAATCCTCTTACAGATTGTCACCATCTTAAAAGTATTCTAAATCTACTAATCTTGATGTTTATTAGGTTAAAAAATATTTGGAATAAATAGAGAGTTCATACACAGACCCAACATAATTGTATATGTGATAAGGTATCATAAATCAACGGAAAAAAAGGGAGCCCTAATGTTTAATAAAAATGTTCAAAGAATGTTCTTTAATATTTGAAGAAAAATAACCTTAGGTCTTACCATATATCACAGATAAATCAAAGAGCATTTTAACAATAAAATGATATTTTTAACTAAATAACAGAATTGACTTCTATGAAACTTCTACAGAGGGGGCAGTTTTCTAGGCATTTTAGAAGCAACAGAAGAAAAACATCATAAAAGACAAATTTAAATCTATAAATATTTTTAAATGTCTATATAGTAAAATAATGTAACAGGAAAAAGAGGAGAATAAAATGTAGAAAAAATGTTTAGCTAAACTAGTAATTAAGACATCACTTTTCACTTATTAAAAATAGCAAAACTAATTTTAACTAAACTCAATAATTTTGCCAGTGTGGTAAAAGTAGCATGCTGAATTACACACTGTAAATTGGCACAATTCTTTTAGGAAGCATTTAGCAATATAGATTTTTTAAAATTATCCATTCCTTGATTAAATCTTATAATTTCCATATGAGAACTCTTCCTAAAATGAGATAGATAGCTATAGGCCAAAAAAAAAAAAAGTGCTATTTACACTATTATACACTATTATAATTTTTAAAATAGCAAAACAGAGAACTAGTTAAATAAGTAATGGAGTCCTTAGAAAAGATTATATAATAATATTAAAAAGATCTTGAAAAAGAAAGCAATAAAGTAATTGCTAACATTATCTTTGTGGCCACCATTTATGTGCTTACTATGTCCTAAGAACTGCTTTAAGTACTTTAGCATACCTTTTACTTAATAATTGTGACACTTAGTCTTTTGTTTTTTTGTTTTGTTTTGTTTTGTTTGAAACAGGGTATCCCTCTGTTGCCCAGGCCGGAGCACAGTGGCACAATCACAGCTCACTAAAGCCTCGACCTCCTGAGTTCAAGTAATCCTCCTGCCTCAGCCTCCCAAGTAGCTGCAACTCAGGCATGTGTCACCACGCCTGGCTAATTTTTTTATTTTTGGTAGAAATGGGGTTTCGCCATGTTGCCCAGGCTGGTTTCAAACTCCTGGGCTCAAGAGATCTGCCCGCCTCAGCCTCTCAAAGTGCTGGGATTATAGGTAGAGCCCCCAATTCAAAACCAGGTAAAATATTAACAGCTCTTATCACAAAACCAAAAACAAAGAAAGAGTAACTTTGTGAGATAATGAATACGTTAATTTGCTTCACTATAGTAATCTTTTTACTATCTATATGTACCCCATAACATCATGTTGTGTATCTTAAAAATATACAATAAAAAAAATTATTTCTTAAAAAAGAGTGATCCCAAAGCCTTGTTCTCTTCATCACTCCATGATGGATCCAAATCCTCCTCCCAGCCACTAAAAAATTACTTTTCTCTTTGTCTCCTCCTGTTCCTGTTCCACCCCAACCCATTCTCAAAACAATACAAAACCAGATTCAGGTTTCACAGCCACAAGTCCTTCCAGTCATACAGTGATAATTCTTGGAAAGTGATGAATGGATTTTAAAAATCCGATTACATACAACAATGTTCTCAAAACATCCTTACTAATTGCTTTCTGGAGCTGAAGCTGATATATCAACATGCTCCCTAATCAACTTAGCAAATTAGTGCTTATGGAGTTTAATATTTTAAAAGCATAGCCTTCTATTCAAATTAATAAATGGTTCACAATCATGTTTAGGAACAAAGTAGTACACTTTCTGTGTGCTGACTATAATTGCAAGTAAAGTATCTTTTCCATGTTCAGTCTGGGGAGAAACTGTCCATTATAACATGGGCAGAAACGCCAAAATTTTACGAGATTATTGTGGGATAATCATAAAGCTTTAATACTGCCACATAAATTATTGAAGAAATTTGGTGAGGTGAGGAAAGAGATGAAAACAAATACTGCATCACTTTATTATTGTTTTTGATAAAGAATTTTGCCACCCTAAAAGCATTTAATGAAAGTCAAGCACTAGGAACATGGCTGTACTAAAAAGACAGAAAAATGGATTAAATTCAAACGATACCCAAAAGACAAAAAAAATTGTAAACAAAGTAATTTAAAAATACTTATTTATCTCAGTAAATCAAAAGCATGAAGCAACTCACTACGCTCTGCTCTCTTTAACTAGATGCTTGGAAAATAAATATTTAGTGAAATTTCTAGAGTAGAAAAGATAAGGCTAAACCAATTGTGCATACCAGATATGATGGGGCCCAGGGACAGATTACCATGTTGTAGTTTATGCTTTGTAGAACCAACAACCTGTGTCCCAATGTCACTCCTTCCTGAAGGTTTATGCTATTATCTTTATGCTTAGAGAACAGGTGAGATAAGGAGGTAGGGCATACTAGGGAGGAAAAGTCCAATTCAGTCCTTACTACAAGGAACTAGAGCTGATGAGTGGCAAAACAATAAACCAAGGGGCAGAGCCCCTACCAAAAGTTTCAGAGAAATACTTCGGGCTGTAAGCAATTGTGATCCTTGATAAATTCTACATCCATTTCCAAACTCAAGTCATTCAGCGAACACTAGCTTTTTTGAAAAACCTCAACTTCTGTTTGTTTGGTGGAGAAAGGAGGGTGGGGTGCACAGAGAATAATAGGTTCGAACAATTTTAGTAACAGCTTTCCACTTTCCTCCAATAAACTGGTAGAATTTGGTTTTGTGCTTTCATTGCAAGAGGCTACAATAATTTTCATTCATTCATTCAGTGATAACAAAATTCTAAGAATCTGTTCAACACTCCATTTACATAAAAAGGAAACTATCTAGTAATTTCTCCTTTCACTACTGCCAGTAATTTAAACATTCCCATAGAGGTATTTACCTACTACTTCCAAGGTTGTTGTGACATTTGCTGATCCAAAAGTATTATTGGCATAACACATGAACACTCCAGAATCATTAACTCTCGCTGAACTGATAGTCAACGTTGCCTGACGTTCATAATTGAAGTCACCGTGATGCCAGCTATTATATTTCTCCTGTAGTTTAGTCTGCTGGTTTCAGAAAAGGAGAAAAAAAAATAAAGATTACCATATAATTTATATTCAGAATCTTTCCTAGATAAATTAAAAATAGCAGCAATTAACTTCTCCATATTAGCTTTCATTATACACTACTTAAGTAAAAATAATAAAGCGTCATGACAAGTCTGTCATTGGAACACTTCATATTACAGGATTATATTGAAAGACAGTCATTATTAATGATTGGGAAAAAAATGAAAATTCATTTCTTAACCCTAGTATGTATAATTCCAAATTCTATGCAACGTTAACTTTTAAAAGTTGCTATATATGAAATATTATGGGATACTGATATTTTGTAATATGAGTCAACATATTTTTTCATGTCCTGTTATATCTTTTTCTATTCTATGTCCCAACAACTGAGAGTAAACACACTGCTAATAACAATAATGTTCTGTTTTATTAAAATTTATTATTTGCAAGAATGAAAACAGAATCACAATATTAGCAACTAGCTTGGAAACTCATCCTGCAGTTCTCATCCAGCAGAATCTTGTGAACCACTGATGGGAGTTTCAAGGTATAACAGACATCTAAGAACAAGGCCCAAATTATTTAAGCATGAGCTGAAAAGAAAAGGTTGTGCATTTACCCTTGTGATAACACCATCTCACTCATTATTTGTCTGCAGACGAGACATGGAGAGATTTCTCGTATTTAAAAAGTCATGGGGGAAACCATAACATAAGCTACAACAGCTTTCTGAAAAGATTAAAGAAAGTCAAATATAGCTTTCTGCATCTTCCAAATTTTCTGTAATGTACACACACTCCTATCACAATGGGAAAAAAAAAAACAACAACAACTAAGTAAAGTAAAAGGAGTTAATATTGACATGGAATGAGACCAAGAGTGATTCCTTGGCGAGGCTTTGGTAAACCTAATAAAGCATCTGACAGTATTATAAATCAGAAAAATCCTTCTGGAAAGGAGCGTGCCAGGATGTTCATACTCTCTGATCAACTCTAGCAAATTCAACTTGAGGAAATTGCTCAACAGAAAATAAAAGCTCCAACATGTTGGTTGTGGTAAAAACTCAGAAATGACCTAAATGTATATCAAGTATAGCACTATAACTGTAAGAGAGGTGTTTACCTATTTAAAAAGCACAAATTGAATGTACCTTAAAATTGCAATCATGTGATAATATATATGCACAGGGGAAAAGAGAAAAAAATATGAAAAAATGCAGACTATATAGCATTTATAAGGACTAGACACTTGGGACTACTGAGCAGTTGAAATCTGGTAGTCCAAAGTAAGTTGTGCTGTAAACATAAAATATGTCCTGGATTTTGAAGCCTTAGTATTAAAAAAAATGTAAAACATCTCATTAATAATTTTTATGTTCATTACATTATGGAATAATATTTTAGACACACTGGGTCAAATAAAATATATTATTAAAATCAATTTTACCTTTATTTTTTGTAATGTGCCTACTAGAAAATTTAAAATTACATATAAGGTTCATGTATTTCTATTACACAGCATTGCTATCTATGATGGTGGGATTATACCTATTTTTTAATGTTATTATGGTTGTATAAATATTTTTACATTGAAGTAACCACACATAAAAGTTGACTGCTGAAGCTGAATGTTTCAAACTTTTTAAAAAGAACAGAAACCTGCTTTGCTGTTAACTAATTGTGAGATCTTAGGTAAGTCAAGAGCATCACTAGGCTTGACTTTTGTTTCTAAAAGGGTATCTGGGAACAAAACTATCTTTAAAGACTTTTCCAGTGTGTAACACTTTGTAGATTTCCTACTACCCCCTTCTAAGAGAGTCTTCTAATAACTGGCAGAAATGTACCATTTCACAGCATAAGATCAATTGTCAAGAAGATGTAAAAGCAAGGTGAAGCAACATTTTCAAACTGGCTTTTCCCAGTTCATAGTTTTACAGACTTCTCTACAAAGGCAGAGTGACAATGGACAGATAACATACTAAAGTCTCGATTTAAGGTATCTTCCTTCTAGTTCTTTCAAGAGTCCAAGAGTCCACAGCAGAACTCAAACAGGAACACTGAACTTGTCAGCGCCCAAAGGAATAGTGCAGTCACAAGAGATGCAGCATGAACATCCAAACCCAAAGCCCATAACTTAGGATACTGTCAAAGATTCTGATTATAAGTAAGTAAAAATGCGAGGGTTTAGAGGCATTAAGAAAGCTAACCAACCAAGATTAGCAGTATTGAACAAGTTCCAAGATTCCCCTGCAATGAAACAAACAATGGCAACAATGCTAAAAAGTCATTTTACCCTAAATTACATTGTGAGTTAAACTTATTCCAAAGGGTCAGAATAAAATATTATGGATTTTTGAATAATTTGATAGTGCTAATAGTATTCCAAATTAAGCCAAAAGATATCAATAAAAGATTCATGGATGAAACTTGGCAGACAGCCATGAGCCCCATCTGCAAGTCACACATTACATATTGTTTGCACGTGATTTGGTTTTCCTTAACCCTTGGAGGTGCACACTGGGATTTCCCCAAAGAGCTCCTAACATTGAAGGCTTATCTACCAACACCAGTGGATTAATTGGGAATGGCAGGCAGGGCTCCTGGGAAAAATGGTTCAGAACAAAACTGCCTGGGGCAATTTAATTTCTCATCTCAAAAAAGGGTAATGTTCAAGTTATACAGAGGCTCAAATGCACACCCAGTCTAAATTGTTCTCTCATCTGAAATCAAGGATTATAGAAAGCCAATTAATATGGGATTGTATTCTGTAAGGTTAGCCAAAAATCCATACCTAAGCTATTGTTTTTATTACATTATATGATACAAAAACTAAAATGTTTCTCTGAGTCATTGGTTTGAAAGAATAGTCTACGGTACAATCCACTCTTCCAGTCAATGGCAGGCTTCATTTAGCAAGATATCATCCATCACAGGTCTACATGAATATCATCACAATGTCTTTGCATTATGGTAATCACCATGGTTATTTGTTTAGCAAAGAGTTTTTTAAACAGGTATAAAATTGCCAATGTTGAATATGGGGCAGGAGGAGGAAGAGGAAGAGAAAGAAAATACAGTTTTCTGGTGAATATCTGAGACTGTCTATTCTTTTTAAGTATGGAAGTGGCAATGCTTTTCAATATTTTAAATAGTCTGGCCTAAACAGTATCAATAATAGTTTAAATCAAAGTATTCATGAAGTTAACCATGTTTTTTAAGTCCCTAACAGAGTTTTTCAAAGAAACAGCATGAAGTAATAACATGAATCTGAAGTTCCCTCAAGTTTCTCAAAATAAATGTATAAAATTAATTTGTTACTAATAATAAATGTATATATCTCCATGTGGAGGTATGAAAGGGGGAAATATGCAATCCCAACACTCTCCCAGACAATCCACTACACTAACCGAGGTAGTTCCAGGACAGAACTTTCTTAAAGAGAAACCTTATCATCTCCCACAGAGACAGAACAATATGTTGAGAAGAATGAAGCTATTCACTCACCTGACTGTTTTCTCTTTTCCACGCTGAGTACACAGAACTAGACACATCTTTTATTGTGCATGTCACTGTGAATTCTTCCCCTTCCCTAAGAAGATAGCTTGCTTTGGAAACAGACACAACAGGCACAGCTTTGAAGGCTAGAATGAAAAGAAATGTGGCCCCTCAAATAATTTGTTGTATTATAGCATGAAATTTTGATTTACCATTTCTCCTCAAATGTGTACAGCTTACTTTGTCATCTTTTAAATAAAATACAAAGCATGGTGCTAACCTATCCGTACTACTTGCATATCTGAAGGTATCAGCAATTAAATCATGCCTCCTTCAAGTACATTGAGTGAAAATAACAGAAATGCCCACTGTGAGATTATAATGCTTCTGGAAAATGCTTTTTCAAAACCAAGAGAAGCCCTAGCATAGGGAAGCTGCTTTAATCTTTACTTCAGACAACCTTGATGGTGTCATGAGGATGTGACCAATAACTACTTATATTCTTTCAAGCAAAACAGGCATCTTTCTCATGCAAATCCTACCCTGCTCACTTCTGGAAATCCCAGGCTTTAAATAATCAAATTTTCCTTAATTTCAATAAGTATACTTTTTCAAAAGCCTTAGTAAAAACTGTACTCAATAGCTGAATGTCAGCTGGTGTTGAATTAGATGATCCCTGAGATTTAAAACCTAGATTATCTTCCAGCTAACGAAATATTCCACATAATGGCACAACAATAACAAGTTCCACAGTCAACTGGAATTTTCCTTCTCAGATCTCAAACAGTTTGCGAATGCATTGCAATTGATCAGCTGAAGGGAAAGCCAATCACATGTCAATAGTAAATCAAAGAATGAATCATCTGCATGCTAATCTTTTCAACCAACATAATTGAAGCTGCCCAATGGGTTTCTCTTGGAAGGAATACTTGATGCAATTATGAAACTTTGGGCTGACTTAAGTCAGTCCAGTCTAAATGCCAATCGATGGCAGATACATTCGCCTCTATGAGAGGCAGTTGTGGAACCGCCACACAGGGTCAGGACCATGAAATAAACAAACTCAAAAGCAGATGACATTTTTTGAAGCTGGGGGAACTATGAAGAGCCAGCTCCCTGACTGACTACACTAAGGTGGACCAACGAGAAGAGAAGTCTTCTTTAGATGAGTGAGTTCTCAGCTCCCAGAAGCAGATAAGAAACAGCCAGTACCTGGCCTCACTTTCAGGATGAATTTGTCCGACAGCACTGACTTGCCCTCCTGGTCCGCGGAACAATGCAGACAGAGCCGATGGTAGGCACGTTTCACACTTTTGATCGTGATGCCAGCCTTGGGGTCAGGAACAAACCTCAAGTCCTTGGGAAGAGGCTTCCCCTGGCACCCCTTGAGGGAATAACTGGTCACTTCTGGGTCTGTGAGAGGACAGCGGACCAGTGTGTCATTGTCTTCTTTCCCATACAAGGAGCGGTCAACAAGGAAAAGCTTGGCAGGATCTGTAGAAGCGCATATCCAAAATTAGTAGTTGGAATGGCTGGTCAGACACTGAAAACACTTTTTAAAAGATCTAATATGTTGCCTTTCATAACTAGTGGCACAAATGGCTGCTTTTTTCTGTGTAAACGAAAGCAAAATTTATCCATCTAGTACTATTGAGAATTAACATTTATTAAACGCTTTCCATGTATCACACACTAAGCTTGGACACCATTACACTTAATCTCATTTAATCTTCAAATTGCCCCTCCCGTGATCAGTACTATCATTATTGCCATTTCATAGATGAAACTGCACCGTCATAAAAGCAACCCTCCTAAAGTGACATGACCTGGAAATGGCTGATTGGAACTCAAACCCAGGTCCAACAGAGAGCAGCATTTGAGCTCTTAAAACTTCGGGAAAACTTTATTATAACTCCAGGGATCATCCGCCAATAAGCCAGTGTGATGATTCCTAGTGAGAGCAGGAAAGGCTTCCTCCTTCTAACCCCTTGGTGCAGGGCCCTTTCCAGGGTTTCCCATCTCCAGAGTCTTTCGGATTCTAAAGAGAATCCAGAAAACTCTCACCAGGCCACCTAGTACCCATGATAGGTGAGCCTCACTCAATTCATATTCCTCTGAAGAAACATGCAAATGTAACTTCTGGAAATCAAATTATTTCAAATGCACAAGGGGAGCTTGTGAGTTTCAGGAATGCTGTGACAAATACCGTAGCCCGCCAGGACGCTTGTGAGTGAAAGTGAACACTATCAGTCTTTATGACAGGACACCAGGCACAGACTGGGAGTGGCTCAGGCTGACTGGGGCCTCACAGAAGCCAGACAAACCTAATTCCGTATACACAATATGCTGCCACCCTCTACAGTGTAATGATAATACAGATACATGTTTAGGCCCACAGATTACATTTAAAATCTGTTTTTTAACTGTCCTTTCCATCTGAAAATCAGGTGTTTCACAAACACGAACTTGACATCATTGAAATAGGTTTGTGTTTTATCCTTAACCTTGACCAATTTTGAAAAAAAGTTTTCCAAGATAAATTACGCATCTCCCAGCCTTACTAATTTATTCTGCAAATAAATGACCTCATGATGGTTGAACTATGTATGGTCCCAGGGCATAGCTAGTTACTGTTCTATCTACTCTTTGTAGGTCACTTGAGTCTAGCTCCTACAACGATGCTCCACCTTCCTTCATTGCCTTAACACAGATTACTTAAGTATTCAAACATCTTACATTTGTTATAATTAAGGATAGTTCCAAGATACAGAAGATGACTTTCCCTATGAAGAAAGTCTGTGAGCCCTGTTAGAGTGATTTAACTAATTCAACAGTTTTCCTCATTTACTCAACTGTCATGATACTTCTTCACCACCTGGAAATTGCAGAATGCCTTCCTGAATATAAAGGACAGCACATGGGTTAGCTCAGCAATTACAGAAGCATGCCCTGAGGCAAAGTGGTGACTTACCAGGGTGTATCTCTTTGCAGCTACCTACTTAGGAAAGGACACTGATAAAGCAGAGAGCCACAGTCAAGCTTTAGAGTCAGCTTTATTCGCTCCTGATGGAGCATGTTAGAATTTGTACCATCCGGGCTCCCTAACAATTATGTAAGGAAGACAAGACAGAATGGATCATCTTATCCAAATACTGTAGTAAGGAACTGAACTCAGGAGGCACCTACGATCTCCAATCTAGAATAAAAGTATCCATTATTCATTCATAATACCATGGATAAGGCCTCTCACTCCGGCCTGTTTCAAAGACAGCCCCAGTCTAGGGACACTGAGAACTAGAAAACAGGACTCTATTTCTCCTCCCGTCACTTGGATATGCCCCATAAGCTGTCAGTGGATCAGTTTTTACATCAACTACAAGATACACTGCTGCCCAGCATGCCTATTCTTGACAAGGCTATTAAAATCATAGACAAATCACTGAACTTGTCATAGGAAATGAGGCATAGAACTCCAACTACCATATTTATTTTTCTTTTGTTTATAAGAGGTCACAATGTTTTCTATGGATAACTCTACAAAGAACCCATGACAGACATGGGATGTTTAGCTGACCAAGTTATTTTTCTGAAATTTACTCCTTAAGAGTGGGCCACATCTTTTGAAGTGTCGGTCTGGTTAGGCCTTGAGAGGCCTTTGCTTCCCTGAAGTGTTTTTACTAAGTGGGAGTATCTAGTATCTCAAGGCATTAAAATGCAGCTCTCCCAAAGGGCCTAATTGATTCTCAGGGTTTACTCAAAGCACCAGCACAAATGGGCTAAACCTACTGTAATCTCATTAGGAAAAGTATCACAGTCCTGCGGTCCTCCAGCTGGGGTCATACCCAAAGCCACTATGTATCCTATCAAAAGATGGGGGCGAACAGTAAAGAAACATGTGTTTTAGGCTTCCTAGACCCAGCCAGAAATATTTTATCTATGGCTCAGTGATCCATATGTCATCCAAAATTAAGAGCAGGATATTAAATTCTCGAAAGCACAGCATCGCAGAAAGCCAAGCATTTACCTCTAACAAACACATAAATGGAACTGCTTAAGCCATGTTTGTTGGTGCACGTGTATTTGCCGGTGTTGGTGGCCTCTGCCTTTTCTGTGATCCATTCATTCTGCTTATTCTCATTCGTTTCATCCAGGATCTCAAAAGTCCATTTGACAAAGCCTGGATCAATGCACAACAGCCTAATCTCGTTGCCCACGCGGACTATTAACTCTGATTTTGCTGGATGGATGGATGGTGGAGACGGTTCCCCTGGACTCACAGATGGTTGAGAAGAGCCTGCCAAGAAAAACAGAATCGTGTTGAGTATGATCGTCTTCCTTGGCGAAATAAAGCACTTCTTCCAATACTGAGTTCTATCTTCTGTGTACTCTACAATAAAAATAGGACAAAGCTGCCCTGCTATTTATGGTTGAAAAGAGAGTTCTGCCTAAAATTTCTTAAGTTCATCTGGAAAATTAAGTTATTTTCTCCAACCCTCAATGAATCCTGAGGGTCACATTTGGTCCCCAAGCCAGGATGTGCTGGATGCCACAGCCTTCTCTGGGTTAAACATACAACTGGGTCAAGTTTTCATTCTGAATATGGGCCATCTTCACAGTGTGGCCATGCAGACACCTAGCTTAGAAACAACAGAAACAAAACCTCACACTATGGGGGACGGGGAACTACTGGCCTGACACTCTCTTTGGCAGAACGTACGTGACCATGAGATAGAATAGCTTTTCCTTAAAACTGTGTGAATTCAGTTATTTCTATATAATTCCCTTTACATGGCAATGTTCAGCAAAAGGACAACCATTCACAAATCTCTAAATACTAAGGCAGAAAATGATACACCTGTTTTAACACCCTAATGCCTAAATAGGTTTCCTAGATAGGAAACTATTTAGTTTATAAAGATGCAAACTTTAGGCTCTGAATATGACACCTGAACTCTAGAAATTTTACAACAGCCAATTCATTCAGTCATGCATGCCGCCATGTAATCAAATACCTATTCATTATCATCTACAAAAGCACCATGGTAGATGCTGGGGAAAAGTTCATGCTAGTGTGAGACATGATCCTCACATACATTTCAGGGTTTAAAGAACAAACTGCTGGCCAGGTGCCGTGGCTCACGCCTGTAATCCCAGCACTTTGGGAAGCTGAGGTGGGAAGACTGCTTGAGCCTAGGAGTTCGAGACCAGCCTGGGCAACACAGTGAGACCCCCTCACCCCCCACCCAACACATCTACAAAAACTAGAAAAAACATTAGCTGGACATGGTAGTGGGCACCTGTATTCCCAGCTACATGGGAGGCTGAGGCGGGAGATCACTTAAGACCAGGAGGTCGAGGTTGCAGCAAACTGTGATTGCAACACTGCACTCCAGCCTGAGTGACAGAGTGAGACTCTGTCTCTCTAAAAAAACAAAAACAAAAACAAAAACAAACAAACAAACAAAAAACAGAACAAACTACTGAAGTAAAACATAGCTATGAGATTTGCTGTCAATCTGAAGAAAAAGAAGAGGTGGGCTGGAGTGTAACCATATCATAACGGCAAAGGAGGAGAAGGAGAAGACGACAGCATGAAGAAAGGGCTGGCAGTGAAGTGAGCACAGAGCCTCTAGAGTCGTTCAGAAACTGGCCTGGCTACAAAACAGTACCTTGTGGAGCACGTGACAGGTGAGACTACATGGAGTGAAACCAGATCCACCAAGGGTTCTGAACTTCTGGGTGTAAATTCTGGGCATGTACCTCAGGGACCCTGTAGATTCACTCCAGGTTTTTCAGCAGAGAAGTGACATGCACAGTGAGATCCCAGAGAATCAACTAGATTCAAAGAAGTGAATGAAAAGTGCTAGTCGCAGGCAGAAGTAATGAGAACCTCCAGTAAGGAATTCAGAATAAAGAGGAAAAGACACCATAGATTGTCAGAGGAAGGACATGCCAGTGGGATGAAAAAGCAAAAGGTTGACTCAGGGAGGACCTCAGTGAGGAGGCAGAAGGCAAGGTCCCCAGGTGAGGTGGGCTGGGGCAGTGTGATAACAAGACTCCCTGGGGGCTCTCAGTGACCTCTTGCAGAATGGTGAGGGGAATGGTTCAGGGAACGGTTCATGCACATCAGATTTATGTCCCCTGCCACCATTTGCAACGTTGCAGATGAGGACTGATCTGAGTGAGCCACACAAGTTCAGCATGGCTGAGGATAGGGGATGGGGGCATAGTCTGAGGGGAGGGGACGTGAGAGGTGTAATTTGCTCACAGGTACAACCTGGCTGGTAATGGGACTTCTCAGCAGTGGGTTGCTTATAACCTGGAATTCAGATGATGGTGGTCCAGTGACACCTTGTGAAGTTAAAAAACAAGATCAGATCATTAAAGAAACGGGTTTGAGGAACCAACCAAGCACTGATCTTAAAGGGATCTTCCAGCCAAGAGGGTGTAGGAAAGAGTCATGAGAGATTTAAGAAAAAGAACCACCAGGAAGAAAGGGGAGAGAGCCTAAGTGGCAAAGAAGTCAATGCAGTACAAAGTTTCAAAGAGAGGGTGGTGGTTCTAAGGGCAGATGCCACAGTAAGATGGCAGGAAATGAACAAAAGACCCCTAATCTGGTTACAAAGAGACCGCTGGAAATTCTAAAGTACAATTTCAGTTGAGTGGGAAGTGTCATTTGCTCCAGGGTTACAGGCTGCAAATGCAGAGCTCTCCCTTGGGTAGTTCTGGCAGTATAAGATGGAAATGGAGATCTGTAGCCGAACCAGGCTTAAAGGTAAAGAAAACAGGAGACCTCCTCACATGTGAGATAGAAAGAAGAGCACTTATGGGTAGGGACAGACTGAAGGTGCTTTATAGGAGGGTGGAAATTGCTTCCTGCAGGTGTGTGTATATATGACCAGTCTCAATTCCTGTTTGCTAGCCAAATATTGCCTGTGGTGGCATCCACTGTAGCCCCATTATGTCAAGCAAAGTACACCCCAGATCAAAAGACAATAAGGCCAATTATAAACACTAAATATTATTAGGCACCAACAACGTGATAAAGGCTATAGAGTGAGACGTTGAGTCTGCTAGGTGCAGCATCTAAATGTGGCAGCAAGAATATGGACACGCAGTGGCCAGGATTATTTTCAGAGTTGTACAGAGCACTAAATAATAAAAACAGAGGCAGCAATAAATAGAGACGTTATTTCTATTATTTATTCCTTTTAAAAAAGGAACAGTTCCCAATGAATGTGCATGATATTGATAGCAAATTTGACCCAATAATTCTTAAAGATTTATACTGCAATCTATTTCAATCAATTCCATTTTCTCATGGGTTGATCTGATGGATATAGATAATTACAATCCAGTCAAGGAAACATCCTTGACTTCCTGAGACACACCAGGCCAATGCAGCTAAGTCTAGCTGTGTGACATAGGCAAATCACCCTAACTCTGTGTCCAACTTTCCACACCTGGAAAATGAGGATAAAAATACCCTCATCTCATAGAATTCTTCTGAGAATCAGGTGAAGTAACACATGCAAGGAGATTAAAACAGGACTGGACAGTTTTTAATACATGCTATCATAGAAAAGCAGGAAAGCCTTTCAGCATACCAAAAGTGAGAGCTTGGCTCTTGAGTTAGGACTGTCTAGACTTGCATCTGGGCTCTGATACTAAGTGCGTAACCCTGGGGCAAGTTCCTACTCAACTCTGCCCTCAGTTTCTCATCTGTAAAATGGGGATAGTAACAGTACTTATTTTATAAGGCTGTTACGTAAAGCTCTTAGAACTATGCTTGGGTACATGGAAAACACATAATGTCAGGCACACTTATTCCAGAAATGGAACTTCTTATTGGCCCTCCAAATCAGTCCAGACTCACCCACTTCCTATGTATGGGACGAGTTCCCATCATCTGCCAAACACGTTCCGACCTGACTTCCCCATCTCGGGCAGCACATCCTAGCATTCTTTCCTTCAGAACCTCCTCCACACACCCTGTATCCCTTCCATTCCTGCCATCCTACCCGAGACCAGCCAACTACTTCACAGAGCTAACATCCTCTCCTAAAAGACTCCTCGCCAGCCACCACCCACCCCACCCCAACTCATCCTCCCTCAAAGCTGAGGTCCAGCCTAAAACAATATCCTTTTTTTTTAAAAAAAAAAAAAAACAACTCCACCCCCAGCCTCAAAACCACAACAGAGGCAGCAGCAGCTAACAGTAGCAGCTCTTACAACTTTAAAGGAACTGCTATGGGGTGAACTTCTAGCTGTTTTCCCCAGACCCAACCTGCCTCTCCTTAGGCTGACTGGCTAAGGATCCCGAGAATATTCTTCATCCATTGTCATGCCCATCATTGTTTCTGCCTGTGTCCCTTGGACACGTCTTATCTTGTGTAAAGCCTTGCTGAAGACAGCCTCTTCATGGATGTTGTTCCCTAGCCACTCCATGTCGCGATAACCTGTCCTCACTAAATCTCACCAACAAAGGCAGTCCATCACTCATTTGCCTTGTACTGATGTTCAACTGTATCCACATCTCCTACACCCACTCCAAGGTCTTAGATCCTGCAGGTAAGGATCCTAAATCTTACTTTTCCCTCTAGCACAGTCATACAAACATTCTCTTCAATCCTGAACATATGAAAAAACAAAGAGAGGACAGGCTCCTAAACACCCAGTCCCTATAACAGATGTCAACAGTCTACAGATCTATCCCCAAAAGATGACCCATGTCAGTTCTGCTGCTCCACCAAGAAAAGCCTGGCTTCATTAAATCAAAAAGCCATGCATACCTCCAAATAGGGCCCTCTAAATTCAAGATCACGAGTTCATGCTTCACTTCTAGAGTTTTAAAAAATAATTAATTGCCACCAGAAGTATTCAGGGTTTTATTTTCAAAATAAATGATTTATAAACTCACATTATAAAATGAAAATAGGGCTTTTATTAGGGTGGGACTGCAATGTTTATTCTCTTTTTTAAATTGTGTTTAATATTGTTATAGTAGTCTCACAATTGTTAAAAACTGTAAAGATTTGTTTAAAAGAGTAGAGCTTCATATTAAAAGAATGCCTTTCAAAAAGGTATTCCAACTTAGCTCTGAAATTGCTCTGAAATTCCAAATTTTGAAAAGTGTGTGGTAGACAGCAAGTTCTTAACAAATGTTTGTTGAATTGTGTTTTATCTGCATCAGGACTTTTTGCATTAGCAAATATACTTCCCCAATTATGTTTGGCTGAGGCTAATATTAAGGTTTGTTTTCTGTTCCCTGAACATGTGTTAATTAATGAACCCAAAAAAAGGATAGATGGCAAAACCCAACACTCTGGAGACCAGCTAGTACTATAAGGAATGATGGCTCCAAGCTAGGAACTCCAGAAACTATTCCATAAATACTTATTCAGTAAATACAGGTACTTGATAAGTGCTGAACCTAGAAAATGGCCTTTGCTTTCAAAGAGCTTTAAGGAGGAAGGGGACACTTAAGAACAGTCAACAATGCAAGATTTTAGTGATAGTTCAAAAAAAAAGAAATGCCAATAAACCCTCTGCTTATAACCTCTTCAGGTACTTGATATGTCTCCCTCATCACTAGTAGTATAAAATTCAACCAAAATAATTGAAAGCAGAAACTCAAACCCGTACTTGTACACCAATGTTCCCAGCAGTATTATTTACCATAGCCAAAAGGTGGAAACAACCCAAATGTGGTCCAATAACTTATGAATGGATAAAATGTGGTATATACATACAATGGAATATTACTCAGCCAAAAAAAAAAAAAAGTAGCACTCTATACATGCCGCACATGAATGAACCTTGCAAACAGTATGCTAGGTCAAATGTGCCAGACACAAAGGCATATTGTATGATACCAGTTATATGACGTACCTAGGATAGGCTAATTCACAGAGACAGAAAGTAGAACAGGTTACCAAGGTGTAGGGAGGGAGTACAGAGGGGGATGGACAGTTATTATTTGATAAGTTTCTGTTTGCGATATGAAGAAGTTCTGGAAATGGTTAGTGGTGATGGTTACACAACATTGTGAAGATACTTGGTGCCACACAGAATTGGGACACTTAAAAATAGTACATCCTAAGTTACACGTATTTTACCACAATTAACTTTTTTAAAACTCAACAATTCTTTAATGCCCAGCTAAACCTAAAACTTGCCTCAGGTATCTGGACGCTTCTTTTATCTGATCACACTGGCCTCTATTATTAGCCTCTGTGAACCCCTCAATGTTGTTTTAAATCATGTCATTAAAAAATTAATTGCTTCACTATTTTTATTTAGTTTTTCTATACAGTTGAGCTTATACTAAATAAGCATTGGCAGGGGAAGGTCTTTTAACTCTGAGCGGAAAGACCTAGCTCTTATTTTAAACCACACTGACTGCCGAAGGCATTTTTAATGTCCAATGCTATTAAGTTCTTCTCTAGTGTATCTTTGCTCTTCCACTCACACCATGAGTCATGTGGTTTTATCCCCAAACCTGCTTATGGGAGTTGTATTTGATATTTTATTATGTATAAATTATATGTATAAAGTGCACATTAAAGAAATGGGTAAAAAATGAGTGTGTGCTTACGGGGAGAAGGATGCTAATTCTTCCATAACTAAGAAAGGCTTTCTATGGGTCGCTCAACTAAAGAAAGCCTACTATTGAATTAATGTGGCAAACATTAGCAAATCGGGGGAGGGCCTCCTTAGTGGGGGTTCTGCATTTGGATTGTTTCACAAGTACTCCATTTAAGGACACAAAAATAAGGAATCACAAATCCTGCACTGTGGGTGTGGTGTATGGAAAGAATGGCAGCTCAGAACTTTCCTGAGAAAGACCATCGCTCAACCAAAACTCAAAGAGGCGGCTTTGGACCTCCATCAAAAGATAGGCAACTGTCCATCTTCTGTTTTTAAGTAAAAATAAAATATTCAAGCATACCTGTAGTATTTTTTTAACACGTCAATTCCCAGACTAGTTGAGACTGCAATTCTGGGCACAGTGATCTGTGGAAGTAGGAGAGACCTGTTGATGGAGTCCAAGGGTGCTCCCAGGCAATTTCAGCAGTGGCTGGCCCAGGTCAACCATGACTGCAAGGTCTTTCTATCCTTCACAAAAGGCTGAAGTTCCAACAACTGGATTGATAGCTGGGGTTAAAAGTAAGGAAGTCCTTTCTAAACCTGTCCTCCTTTAGACACAGATATAAGGAACTAGACAAAATAATGGCGGGGAAGAAAAGAAAATCCACCCCATTAGAGAGACCTATTCTAGTTTTGGGGAAGTAGAGCAGGAAGAACTGTGACTAGGGCGCAGCCTGTGCATTGCAGTTCAACTACTCTTTGGTTCACATAGTGTTTAACCACAATTCGTAATAAAAAAGCTAATGATTTGTATATCATACTGTTCCTGATATACTTTTATATCCCCATAGGAATAAACTGGATGAAAACCAAGATGGAAGGATCCCAGTAATCGCCCACAACACCCATGAGGCTTTACAACAAAGAGATGATACTGGAAATAGCGTGCAGATGGGGGAGGGGGAGTATGAACTCAGTGAAAACCACACGAGTCCTCAAAATGCTCTTGCCCAGAAGTGAGGAGACTAAATCAACTCTGGATCACCCACACGAACCAAAGGAAGTCATGCAACAGAGTCCCAAAACTGTCTCTGTTCTACTGTGGGGAGCCCACTCCACCATCATCATTAAAGTGTGACCTTTCAACATGCATGTACTATGTAACCGGAACGAGTGCTCATGGGGGAACTCACAGCCTTGTGCAAAGACAAAATGCTAATGAAATAAAAATATCAAGAGGTGATGCACATGCTACAGGCCTGTGCTGCCCAGAAGAATCATGAAAGGGTGGAGGGGAGAGCTGAGCCAGGAAGACTTTGTATATGTATTTGCATGTGTATGTGTTTCTACGTGTGTTCAAGGAAAAGGAAGGCGAAGACAAAGTTCTCAAAGCATGAACGGGTGCGGTGCTTCAGGAAAAGCTAGTCCTATGGGGACACCAACCCAACCAAGCTTTGAGCTCTCACAATCCAAAGTAAGGTCTCTGGTCCAGTGCCAGGAATATGGCACGTGCTCTGTAAGTGCAGAGGGAAGGAATCTCCTACAGTACAGAAAACGCAAAGGGGCAGAAAGGAAAGAATGGTTAAATAATTTGTGGCATCATCCTACAGAGCAATGCTTTTTCACTGAGGATGTTTATTAGTTTTTTTTTTTTTGGAGACGCGGTCTTGCTCTGTCGTTGCTGAGGCTGGAGTGCAGTGGCGCGATCTCGGCTCACTGCAGCCTCTGCCTCCTGGGCTCAAGCAATTCTCCCACCTCAGCCTCTCAAGTAGTTGGGATTACAGGGGTGCACCACCACACCCGGTTAATTTTTGCATTTTTAGTAGCGATGCGGTTTCACCATGTTGGCCAATCTGGTCTTGAACTTTTGACCTCAGGTAATCCACCCACATCGGCCTCCCAAAGTTGATTATGAGACTTCTTGAAGGTCGATTTCACTCAGTGGTAAATAATTTTAAACAGTCTTTCATATTGTTTTACATATTGTAATATAGAAGGTAAAATCAAATGTATTTTTTTCAGGAAGAAATACGTGAGTTTTCGAAGAAATTGAATTACTTTACAACTACACATTCCCAAATGTCCCACTCAAACCCCTGGTCCCTCCAATCTTTAAAAGTATTCCATGGAAAAGTTTGAGAGCATGCCTGGATGGATCACACTTTCTATTTCCAAAGATTTTTCTGGGTAAGAGAAAGTTCACATCTATCTTTAATCCAGTAACACAGAGATTAAAGCACGTATAATAGGCAGAACTCATGATTAAAATCTGCTCAGGGCCAGGCGTGGTGGCTGACACCTGTAATCCTAGCACTTTGGGAGGCGGAGGCAGGCAGATCACTTGAGTCCAGGAGTTATAGACCAGCCTAGGCAATATGGTGAGACCCTATTTCTACAAAAAACACAAAAATTAGCCGGGTGTGGTGGCACACTCCTGTAGTCGCAGGTACTCGGGAGGCTGACGTTGGTAGATCACCTGAGCCCAAGAGGTCGAGGCTACGGTGAGCTGAGATTGTGCCGCTGCACTCCAGTCTGAGGAGCAGAGTAAGGCCCCATTTCAAGAAAAACAAAAAACCTTCTCAGGTTTAGTCATGAGGTGAATGATAGGTAACTTTTGGACATCATTTCCTCCTTACCTTTCATTGTAATACTCCCACGTCCAGGCCTGAGAAACCAGTTCCCTTAGACAAAGCAAATTTCTGTTTAGTTGTTAAAAATTAAAGAAATGTTCTATCTGCATGCCAGGTCTCAGTACTGTATTATGTACACGATATTTAGTGATTTTACAGAATTTGGACAGTTTAAGGTTTCAAGCAATAGCACTATACCATTTTAAAATGATTACCCATTTAAAATTCACAAAATAATAGACTTCATTACAGCATAGTTTTTTTTTTCTTTTTTAAATAGCTCCTT
Source organism: Chlorocebus sabaeus (assembly GCF_047675955.1). Lineage (NCBI taxonomy): Eukaryota > Metazoa > Chordata > Mammalia > Primates > Cercopithecidae > Chlorocebus > Chlorocebus sabaeus. Next base: position 14,577,207 of record NC_132910.1, read on the forward strand.
AAGTATATTTCAAGGTTGGTCTAAAGATGATGAACCAATTGACACAGGGGAATCACAGAACAGAGAAATAAAGCTAAAGCTAGAGTGTCAGTAATTAATGGCAAACAAGGCTGGATCAGTAACAAAGCAAGCACTTCTGTAACATGTCCTCATTGATGAAATGGGAATTGAGCTCCTATCATTTGGCCTGGGAGTACAAAGAAGGGGCTCACAGCCGGGTGGGGAAGACAGACTCATCTAATTACCATAAATGAAGCAAGTACAGGCTAAAACACAGGGCAGAGTATTATGGAGAACTGAGCTGGGAACCTAAGGCAGTGGGCAAGTGGAGAGGGCTCAGAAAAAGATTCCTAGGGCTCAAAACAAGTGATGCATGTGGCCAGGCTGAGGCGTAGAAGAGGAGAAAAGTCTATCACTTGGGTTGGGGGAGAAGGGAGAGACATTCAAGACCAAATATCACAGAACTAGTAGAGTCAGTGCCTAGGAGTCACAAAACCATTCAGAGTTGCTGCAGGTGTGAGGCCAGAGAGGGACGGAGGGCAGGACCCCTGGAGGCCTCCTCCACCATGGTAAGGGGGTGAGCTGCAGATGTATGTTTTGGGAGGACCCTCTGGGAGCAGTGAAGGACGGTGCAAGGGGAAAAGAACCGGAGACAAGGTCAGAGACAACCAGTCAGTGACCCAGAAAAGAGCTGACAAGGGCATCAACCAGAGGCAGTGGGGTGAAGGAGAAGGGTGGCTATATGCCAGGTGAGCCTAGGACCTTGGTTGGGCTGGCCCTGGACAGTGAAGAAGCAAGAAGGAGAAAAATATCCCCGGTTTTGTCTTACATGATGGGGAGATGGGGTGCCAATAGATTGGAGGGGTAAAACAGATTTTGAGGCATTTGGCCCAGCAGGCAGCAGCATAAAGGTTCTGGAAACTGGAGGCAGGAGGTGGGGATAGGTCGAGGCCACAGATACACTCTGGAGTCTTACTGGCACACAGAGGGTGGTAGTGGTGTCCATGAAATCCCCCAGGGAGGGAGTGGAGACTACAAAGAACAGAGGGGCCAGAGGGAAATGACAAGGCCCAGGGTGGCTGAAGTAGGGTAGAAATGACAATGACTACATTGCTAAAGGAGAACCAGGAAATTCAAGATCAGACAGTGCACAGGGCCTTCTGTTAGGTTGGTGCAAAAGTAATTACGGTTTTTGCCATTACTTTTAATGGCAAAAGAGATGGACACTAGAATCTCTGAGGACAAGGCAGCAGGTGGGGGAGCAGAGAAGGATGGGGAACTCACCCCCAAGTCTCCAGGGCACAGGACTGGCCACTGACAGCAGTGAGGACAGACAATCACAGAACTCATACACTCATTAGCAACCCCAGCTGCATGTCAGAACCACCAGAGTTTTGCCTACAGTAGTCACACCAGGATCTCTAGATGCAGGGCGTGGCGATTGGTACAGTAGAATCAGGCCTGGCCATTGGGATGGCAGAAGTGGGACATGGAAAAAGGGAGCTTTGTCGTGCTGCTGGGGGAGCAGCAACCGCGGGGGCTGGCTGGTGTCAGGGAAGAGGTTGGGGGAGGAGGTAGAGGGAGGACCCTCAAAATCAGTGAGTGTGCCTGATGGCGGCATGAAGACACAGGGTGCTCCCAGAGGGCTCAGAATGAAGAGTTAGGGAGATGAACATCCACAGAGAAAGATGGCAATAAAGAAAGAAGGAACTGAGGGGAGGGATAGCCAGAGGGGTGACTGGAAGCGCTCCTAAGATGACCTGCCCAAGACTCCAGGCTGCTGCAGCTAGCCTCAGGAGCTGATGCATGTGTCCATAAGGTGCAGAAGCTCATTTTGGGCTCAAGACCCCCCTTTTTTGGACCTACTCTTTTCAGGAGACTCTCAGTGGTACAAAGGAGCCCATGGTACATGTGGGTCCCACGTTTCCAAGGACATGTGAGAGGAAGTGGTTCGCAGGCTCCCCAAGGCTAGAGAGGGATGTCGCACTGCACACAAAGGCACATCCTTTGCAGTGGAGGCAGTCAGGCTGCACCACCCCACCCCACCCCACCCGCGCACCTCTGTGTGGGCGTTCAACCTGGGTGGATTCACCTGTGGTTTGGGCCCTTCCTGCCTCTGCTACTGAGTAGTTTCCTCCTCAGGGCTTTTTGAAGGGCCAAGTCAGCCCTTCAATTTTCTGCCTTAAACCACACGGACATAGTGCCAAGGTATCGTTTGTGTCGATCCCACCTTTCCTGTAGCATTTTCATGTTGTGCTTTTCTGTCTTTTATTTTTGTGATCTCTGGGCAAATCAGACGGACTTCATTCTCTGCGATGAAGCATTTCCCCACTCAGATTCCTCAGAATTGCCCAGCTAGGATATTCATTTTAGTGCAACCCTCACCTTGACGCATTCCTTCCACCAGTTCCCAATTCACAAGCGTGCCACCTGGTGGCAAGAGAAGATGCCCTCAGGCTGCTTCTGCTTTTTGAACAGCACTCCCAAGAGAGAGAACATGTTAAATGTTCTGTGTGCTTCTAAGGAAATTTACTAAGAGGACCCAGCAGCAAGGACTCAAGCTTCCAATGAGTGAGTTTTAGAGACAGGACATCTGTCACAGCTTTTCTCAGGCTGGAGAAGACAAGCAAAATTATTAAATGCTTGGAGTCTGGTAAATATTTAAAATCTGTATATATTAGATGAAATGTATAACAGCATACTTTTGCAGGTAGTTACATTTGGGTTTTGGGGGTTTTTGTCTTCCCCCCGCTGCCGCCCCCTGCCTTTTTGTGGAGAATGAGGTCTTGCTATGTTGCCCAAGCAGATCTCGAACTCCTGGGCTCACACTATTCTCCTGCCTCTGCCTTCCTATGTGCTGGAATTACAGGTGTGAGCCACCGTGCCCGGTCTTAACTGCACACTTTTAAGCAATTAGTGAAGGATGTGAAGGGGAAAAATATACTGGTAGAGACATAGCAGTTCTGGATTCTAAATCATTAGGCAAGTTACTTAGGTTATCTAGGCCTCATTTTTCTCATCTGACGAAGTAAATATTTAGTCTAAAGCCACCAACAATTCTAAGATCTGTAATTAAATGCTTAGGAGAAATAAATGCTGAGGTGATGGGATAACCCCAATTATCCTGATTTAATCATTCTACATTATATGTTTGGAATTAAACATATAGGCCATAGGAAGGTTAAGATAGGCCAGGCACAGTAGCTCACACCTGTAATCCCAGCACTGTGGGAGGCTGAGGCAGGAGGATCACTTGAGGAGTTTGAGACCAGCATGGCCAACGTGGCAAAACCTTGTCTCTACTAAAAATATAAAAATTAGCCAGGTGTGGTGTCACATGCCTGTAATCCCAGCTACTCAGGAGGCTGAGGCACAAGAATTGTTTGAACCAGGGTGGCGGAGGTTGCAGGGAGGCGGAGGTTGCAGTGAGCCGAGACTGTACCACTGCACTCCAGCTTGGGTGACGGGGCAAGACTCTGTCTTAAAAAAAAAAAAAAAAAAAAAAACGTCAAGATAAAGAAATATCAGCCAGGCACAGTGGCTCACACCTGTAATCCCAGCACTTTAGGAGGCCGAGGCAGATGGATCACTTGAGGTTAGGAGTTCAAGACCAATCTTGACCAACACAGAAACTCCATCTCTACTAAAAATACCAAAAAAATTAGCTGGATATGGTGACATGTGCCTGTAATCTCAGCTTAGGAGGCTGAGGGAGGAGAATCACTTGAACCTGGGAGGTGGAGGTTGCAGTGAGCCAAGATCGTGCCACTTCACTCTAGCCTGGGCAACAGAGTGAGACTCCATTTCAAAAAAAAAAAAAGGAAAAAAAAAAAAAACAGATAAATCTCTTACATTAATACAAATTCAGTGCTTGGGCCAGGCATGGTGGCCCATGCCCGTAATCCCAGAACTTTGGGAGGTCAAGGCGGGAGGACTGCTTACCCAGGAGCTCGAGACCAGCTTGTGCAATATGGCTAAACATCATCTCTGCAAAAAATACAAAAATTAATCAGGCATGGTGGCATGTGCCTGTACTCCCAGCTCCTTGGGAGGCTGAGGTGGGAGGATCGCTTGAGCCCAGGAAGTTGAGGCTGCAGTGAGCTGTGATCGTGCCACTACACTCCAGCCTGGGAAACAAAGATAGATCCAGTCTCAAAAAAAAAAAAAAAAAGAAAAAGAAAATAAAATTCAGTTCTTGTACATAGAAAGCACTGAAATGTTTGTGGCAAGAATGAGTAGCAGTGATTCCCTTATAATATAAACATATAGCTAAACATATATGTGTTTATAATATATAAATTTTTTTATATTTTTTATAATATATATATAAAATATATAACTTGTTTTTGAGACAGAGTCTTGCTCTGTCTCCCAGGCTGGAGTGAAGTAGCATGCTCTCCGCTCACTGCAACCTCTGTCCCCACTAGGTTCAAACAATTCTCCTGTCTCAGCCTCCCGAGTAGCTGGGATTACAGGCACCCGCCACCATGCCCAGCTAATTTTTGTATTTTTAGTAGAGCCGGATTTTCGCCATGTTGGCCAGGCTGATCTCGAACTCCTGGCCTCAGGTGATCCACCCGCCTCGGCCTCTCAAAGTGCTAGGATTACAGGTGTGAGCCACCATGCCAGGCCTACTTTGTTTTTACACTACTCTTTGGACACAAAATTAGAATAAGGACCTAAACATGAAATTTGACTTAGGGCTCTGACATCTTATAATTAACTGTGAAGATGCAAGTATCATTCGACACTCCAAGACGTACCTTTCTCAGCTAATTATGTGGTCAAACTTCTCCTAGATACGCACACATTACCAGCAGCAAAGACCTTCGTAGGACTACTAAATATATTCTCTTCTCACTCACTCATTCTAACAAAAATACAACCTAAGGCTTGAGGAAAGACCTTCCCTTTTGATCTCAGAGACAGACTAAGAAGAAACCTTTCTCTGCCATTATGAAGTCAGTCTTTGGGGAGTTTTGCATAAGGTCTGGATGTGACAAGGAAAATATGCTGGGATCCACCCCTGAGTAGAAAGGAGGAACTTTCCCATTTCCAGCGGGTTCTTCCCAAGAGCCTAGCACAGTCTTCTCTACCTGCCCGCTGCCGCCGTAAATATGTAGATTTCTGTGTTTTGATTTCTGGAAAGCACATATTGAAACGTGAACCAGAAAAGCACTAAGGATTGGAATCCAATAAACACCAGAACAAGGCCCTCACCATCTGTGAAGTTTGGGGTGGGGGTAAAGAGCTCGTCCCTTCTTTGAACATTCGCTTCCTTCACTTAAAGAACAATTCAGAACAAAGTAAAAAGAAACAGGTCAAAAGAGCATGGCAGAGGTCAGCCACACTAGTCAAAGGCTTCACCCCCGCCCCAGACCTAGGACATACAATAAGGGAGCCCTGGTGCAGTCTCACCTCCCAGCAGATCCTCCTGGCTGCACGCTTTACAAACAGATGGGGGTAGCCGGATCCTCGCAAGAAGATCCTGCAGGAGGACCTGTCAAGTGCAAACTGCCTTCATGTTAGCACTGTCCTGGACATGCATGGGTGTGAGCGAGTGTGAGCTCCAATATTCACTAATCACCAAATTTCCTCCTATCAGGAAACGCAGACTTCTGCAAAATGTCAATTCCCTGCAGACTCAGGAGGGAAAACGGGGTTTTGAGGAAGACAAATAAGGCTGGCGCGGTGGCTCATACCTGTAATGCCAGCACTTTGGGAGGCCGAGGCAGGTGGATCACCTGAGGTCAGGAGTTCGAGACCAGCCTGTCCAACATGGCGAAACCTCATCTCTACCAAAAATACACAAAAATTAGCCGAGCTTGGTGGTGGGCACCTGTAGTCCCAGTTACTCGGCAGGCTGAGGCAGGAGAATTGCTTGAACCCAGGAGGCAGAGGTTGCAGTGAGACGAGATTGCGCCACTGCACTCTAGCCTGGGTGACGAGAACGAAACTCCTTCTCAACAACAACAAAAAAGGATGAATGAATGAAAACTTCAAGACATAAAAAAGTGTGACAACCCTAAACTCTAGTTCTAATGTATGGCATCTAATTTGAATGATATCAAATGAAACATAGATAAGTGAGAGACTGATTAACATTTATACATACACATATGTGTATCTGTGTGCACGTGTATATATACACATATATCTGGCAACTGGGGCATTTAAGAAATTTTTTACTATGGTAAAATATACATGACATAAAATTTACCATTTTAAACTTGCAAGTATACAGTTCAGTGGCATTAAGTACATTCATGTTGCTGTACGGCCATCACCATTATCCATTTCCAGAACTTTTTCATCATCCCAAACAGAAACATTGTACCCATTGCATAATGATGACTCACCATTCTCTACACCCTCCAACCCCTGATCACTATGATTCTACTTTCTGTCTGGATGATTTCATTATTCTAGGTACCTCATATAAGTGGAATCATATAGTATTTGTCCTTTTCTCTCTTGCTTATTTAACTCAATATAATGTCTGCAAGGTTCATCTATGTTGTATCATTTGTAAAAGTTGACGTCCCTTTTAAGGCTGAATAATATTCCATCGTGTGGATGCTATATTTTTGTTTATCCATTCGTCTTGACATTTTATTTCCCTAAGGCATTTTTAAAACCTGTCTTCAATTATGATCTACGTTTTGGAAAGGATTTTCTAGCTCTTAAAAATGCTAGAAATTATACTTGACTTAGATACTTAAGCTAATTTTCATTATAATGGATAAATCAGTACATTTTGCTAGTGAATATACTCTGAAATCCTGCTTTTAATGGGCCTGTCAAATAGGGAAAATTGCACCTTCCCCTCCATCCCACACACTGAACAGAGAGGACATTTTTCCGTCTATTTCCACTTTCAAAACTGTCACTTTATAGCCACAGGGATGGTTTATACCAAAGGAAGTAAAAACAAAATTATTAATAAGAAAAACAAGTTTTATCTGAGGCCGTTGCTAGAAAAAAGGTTACTGCCCTTGATAACTGTTCTGCAAACAGACTTGTATTATCAGCAGCAGAACAGTTTACCTATAGCTCCGGATAACAAGCAGAGGCGACTCTCCTTTCTCCCCTCTTTCTGGAGTTGGTAGAAACATTCAGGGAGCCCCTTTTCACTTGCTTTTGTGTTATCTTGCCATAGAGGAGGATCTGTTTTTTAAGTGCTAGAGAGAACCAATTCCAGGAAGGCAGTGCACGTGTTTTAGAATATGAGTTTAATTTAAAGGGCTCACAAGTGAGCAGCTCACAATGTCACTCCTTGGAGCAGGGCCCTCAGCTCTAGAGGGACAGGGTAAAGGCTGCACTTGGGTGGAGACAGAGGAACTCACCCTGGGTGGTCTCAGTGTTCTCATGGAACACAAGGCTGTCTCCTTCGGTGGGTCTTCAAAGGGGCACAGCAAAGGTGGGGGAGGGGTCATGCTAGCAACTTACTCTCAAATGGTTCAGGAAAAAAATATGTATATAAAACAAAATAAATGTGGTAAGATGTTAACAACTGGTGTACTGGAGTTCTCTGTACTAATCTTGCAATTTTCCTGTAAGTTTGAAATTATTTCCAAAAAAGGAGCTTTAAAACAAAAAGTGGGTCCAGCTTTGTAACTTTATTCAGCAATATTGGAAAGTCTAGAAGGAGGATCAGACACTGGAAATTATGGTGTCTCTCTGAGCTTGGCTGAGCAGGTGAAAACAACAGGAATATTATGAAAACAGGTGTGGGTTTTGGAGTCAGACATGCATGGATTCCAATTTAAGCAATGTGAGACTTTGGGAAAACTCATTTGACCTCTACAAACTTCAGTTTTGACATCTATGGGGGTAAAATAGGTCGGAATCTTCACGTCACCTTCAAATCCATGCTTCAAAATAAAATGCTTTATACTAAAATAAAATGGTCCTGTTGTTACTACTACTATAATTACTGTACTATAATTACAGCAAGAAGAGAAGGGGGTGAGGCAACATGAAGGAGCAAGAGAGACTGCCTCACAGGGATTGGGGGAGGGAGGGAAGGAAGGAAGGAAGACAGGAAGGAGCGAGCCAGCCATGGAATGCATTGAAGCTATGAAGAAAAATGGCACCTGATGAAGATAAAGGAAACAGATAACAAAGCACAAAATTATAGTTCTTCCTGCTATCAACACTGCTGGCAGATGGTAGCTACACTATTCTGACAGTGACTGAGGAATTGCGTTTATAATTGTTCCCAAATTTACTGTTTTATTACATTTACTTAATCTAATTTACAATAGGTATGAGAGAGTATGTTGAGCCTCAAATGTAAAAAACAAAAACCACGCAACAATCAATCAACGTGTAAATAGTCAACAGATTACCAGTTCCTCCATCAAAAGCAAGATTCCCATAAACACATCAGCCTCTTTACCCTCTAGGTCTGGAAACCCCAATCTTTCACAAAAAATGAGCCCTCATTCTCAATGTATGTGTTTTTATAAGCTATTGTCAAGCTTTCTATTGAATCAGCAAGGCTGAGTTTCTTATTTTAGACAAATGTCCCAGTGTGGCACAGCTGTTGCTTCTGAAGGGCAACTTCCATGCCTTTACCTTCTAGAACAGGAATAAAAAACACTGGCTTTAACCAGGCCAAAGTAAATTGACTAAAATAGGCAAAGGAGTGCATATCTTCTATCAAATAGATGTGGAAGTGGGTGGGAAGAAACACAACCCACAACCCCCTGCCTGCCATCAACTTCTGTGAGCGAAGGAGGCAGCACTTCTGGGAAGCCCTGAGGAAAGAGGAGGCAACAGTCATTCTCCCTGAAAACCTTCCAGGGGCCACCTTCACTCTTTAGGCTGCTGGCTTCTGATCCATGTATTATGAATGTCTACAAAAGCAAAGGAGTTCTTCCTTCCCCATAGCCCTGAAATACTGACACTCAAGAACTTCTCTCTGATGTCCCACAGGGCAGACCCCAAGTTAGAACCAAGTTATGAAATTTCACTGCCACTGTGCCAGGGACCTGCCTTTCCCATAGAATGAGATGGTGGTGGCAAACGCTCCCAGAATGAGGGTGGGGACGGGGGTGGGAGGGATGGAGAGGTCTAAACCTCCGGTGACACCTCAAAATTTAATATATTAACCAGCCCATGTGTCCTAAGAACAAAGATGGGGACTGCCCCGCCATTCATTCATCCAATAATAAAGCTTGCTGTGTGCTGGACCCTTGGGACAGTCAAGAGGGCAAGACTTCCCCACCCCTCACCCATCGAGTTTATATTTAACTCCACATCAGCAATAAACCAATAATTATACAATTAGATAATTACAATGTGATGCGTTCGAACAAGCACACTGTACAACGAGAACTGATCTGACCTACCCTGGGAGGTCAGAGAAGACTGCAAAGGAGGGGTGGGAGCTGGGCTGTGAAGTGCACTAGGAGGCCAGGGAGAAGCATGGGGCCTCTGGCAGCGGACAGAAGGGCAGCTCCTGCAGAGGCCACAGATGGGTGGATAGGAGCTGGACACCTTTGGGGGTGCAGGGTGCACTTAGAGCCAAGAATGAGGCAGGTGCTGTGTGCAAGATGGAGATCAAAAGGAGACGCTGGAGGCTTGAAAGGGATCTGTGGGGTCAGACTTTATTCCAAGAGCACTGGGCAGTCTCTGAAAGGTTTTAATCAGAGTGGGACACTATCGTATTTGTCCTCTTAAAATACCACTCTTCCCCTGCTCCCTCCACCCATGCAGGTTTCTCGAAGCCTCTACTGCAGCGCAGTCCTACAGTACTCCAATTGTCTGTTTTCCTGTCTGGACTAACCGAAACGCATATCTATCTTTCTCCATCTGACAGAAGGAGAGCTGAGAATTGCACCCTGGTCTGACGTTCTGACATTAAGAGGATTGAAGAATCCACGAGGGCTTTAACTTTTTAACTAGCACGGCTGACAGCTGTGACAAAGCCCAGTAATTTTTATACTCAAGGCCAGTGGTTCTCAAACTTTCGCCTGCAGCAGAATCACCTGGAGAGCTTGTTAAAACAGATTGCTGGGCCCTGCTCTCAGAGTTTCCAACTCAATGGGTCTTGGGTAGGGGCGGAGAGTTTGCATTTCTAACAAGTCCCAGGTGACCCTGATGCTGCTGGTCCAGACCACACTCGGGAACCCAGTTACCAGAAGAAACCCAGGGCATTAACGCAGCAAACAATTTTACCAGGATCTGTATCTTGGAACTCAAAGCAAACCTGCAAAAACAGATTTTCTTGAGTGAGCAAATCTGCCTGGCTTTTACACCTAGAAATCGGCCTAGCACTGGGTCCCCCTGACAAGCTTTGGCAGCCAGTCGGGCACAGATTTCTCGAATCCCCAAGCTTTAGAAGTGGGAAATGTTGCAGAATTCTCCAGTCACAGCTACGGGACTCCAGAATAGTGACACCGGGTGGCAAATACAACTTCTGCAGCACATCAGACCTCAATCTGGTGCACTACATCTGAGAGCCTGGAGCCCACATCCACAGTCCATACTAATCCAGCGAGAGTCTCTGAGCTGCCATTTGTAGTGAGTGAAAAACAGCAACTATCCTCCTTGGACAGTCTGTGTTCTTCCACACAGCCCTATGAAATACCAGATATTTCTTGGTGAGTAGTCAGATACCATTCACCAATTTTCCAAATTGCTAATCAGATAATTGCTGCAATAGTTAATTCTGCTACCATTCTACATTTGAATAAGCAAAATAGAAAATAATTAGGCCAAACAATCACATTGGTTTAAAAGCACACTAATGGACAAAATTAGTTTATTCAAATTTGTTTCAACATTCATCAGAACGCTTGCTGGTCAATTTGCTTAATGAGTATTCACTTTTCCCTTAATTTTTCTTGGGTGACATTCACTTAGAGCAATACATTAAGCCTGTTTCCCTTTGCAAAGAATTCTTAACGACCAGCCCTGTGTTTGAAATGATTTCTTCTCAATCTCTTTGTGGAAAACAAGAAGAAATGTCTAAAAACAATCTTGCTCTATTTTCCAGAATTTAAATAACAAAAGTTTCCAATATTTCTACTGAGAAATCTTTCCTTATTCTTTATATGGCCAAGGGGTAAAGAGGTCAATTCTAAAACTGTAACCTTTTAGTAAGTAATTTAAATCAATGGCCAATTGGAGGAAAACTCAAGTTGGAGGAAGGAAATTTAGTATTTTTGGAAATCTAAATTAATATTATGTCAATCCCTAGCAGCATTTTTTCCAGAAATGATTATAATTAGAGATATGCAAATTTTTCAGTGGGGAAAAAAAAATCAGAGAAAAATACACCTAATTAAGAAATGCTGTTATCTTTATTAGATGGCATTAAGTATAAATGTGGTTTCATATTTTTAAAACTGTAAAATAGCACTCTCTCCTTCAGAACTCAAGGAATCTCACACCAAACAAACGATGACAAAACATGTCAGTTCTCACAAATTTTCCTCAGAAATAATAGCTCAGCAGTGAGTTTCCTGGCACTCGGATGATTTCAGCCACTATATTTTGTCATAAACAATAAGCTTAGAAAGCTAATGTTAGGTAGGCCATACAGTGTTCATTTCCATAGTAATCAGTTTTCAGATAGTTAGAAATTTTTAATAACATATTTTGGAAGCAAATTATTTTGAAAAACAGCTACTTGTGAGTTGAGATTTCAAGACAGGACTTCAGTCCAGATTTGGTCGACCCAAAGGTTGCCAAATTTTATGTTAAAATGTCAATATAGATTCTGGGAAGATGGTGGTGGCAGCATAATTATTGACTCTCCCCAACCATAAAAACTGACAAAGAGCAGACTCAAAAACCATGGACAACGTCCACAACAATTCTAGATGACAAACTACCATCAGCTACAGGAACCACCATCAGGCACTCACTGGAAAGCTCAGAGGGTCGTCCTGAGAGCAGACGGAGAAAAAAGGTCCAGTTTAATTAGTGAGTGTGGAGAGGGCTGTGCCACCTGTATGTCCAATGTGCCAGAATGTTCTGGAGTGGGAGAGGTCCAATTCCTATGAATTAACAAGCCAAGGCAAAGCCCCACACTGGGGAGAAGCTCCTGGGGATGAGAGCTAAGATGAGGAAATAGGGGCACGGTAAGGGAAAGTCTGCGCAGGTGAGCAGTGTGGGTAGGGACAAAAAAAAAAAGTCTTAGGATATAGGAAAGTAGAGTTCATTTTTTTTTTTTTTTTTTTTTTGGAGACGGAGTCTCGCTCTGTCGCCCAGGCTGGAGTGCAGTGGCCGGATCTCAGCTCACTGCAAGCTCCGCCTCCCGGGTTTACGCCATTCTTCTGCCTCAGCCTCCCCAGTAGTTGGGACTACAGGCGCCCGCCACCACGCCTAGCTAGTTTTTTTGTATTTTTTTAGTAGAGACGGGGTTTCACCATGTTAGCCAGGATGGTCTCGATCTCCTGACCTCGTGATCCGCCCGTCTCGGCCTCCCAAAGTGCTGGGATTACAGGCTTGAGCCACCGCGCCCGGCCGAGTTCATATTTTTATTACCACTTTATGAAAACAACTATGAGGTCGGGCGCAGTGGCTCATGCCTGTAATCCTAGCACTTGGGAGGCCAAGGCGGCCGAATTGCCTGAGCTCAGGAGTTCAAGACCAGACTGGCCAACATGGTGAAACCCCATCTCTACTAAAAATACAAAAAATTAGCTGGGCGTGGTGGTGCATGCTACTCGGGAGGCTGAGGCAGGAGAATCTCTTGAACCAGGGAGGCAGAGCAAGACTCTGTCTCAAAAATAAAATGAAAACAACTAAGAGTCTCCTAGATCTCTGATGCTAGGAAATCTACACTGGCTCTCCTAAAAGTATAGAAAAACTCAGTTAACAACAGAAAAGAATCACAGTTGAATTCCACATAGTTATTTTTAAAGAAAAATTAAGGAGCAGAATGACATCCATCGTGTAAACAATAAAATCAGGCCAGAAGGGCACAAAGGAAAGGTATGACCTAATATTTCAGAAGAAGCTAAGAGAAATTAACTAAATGAAAGACGCCATGAAGAACAGCATAAATCAGAATTTTTAAAACTCAGAAATGATTGAAGAAAATGAAGATTTAAAAATGGAGGCAAAAGAACTAAGAATTAAAAATAAAGAAAATAATCATTTCAGAAATGACAGGTAAAGATAACACGAGAGCAAATAAATATGAACAGTGCCTTAAATGAACCAGAAGACACAAAGGAGGAAAATTTTTTAATTCAAACGAATTATGATGAGATTGGAAGGATTTGAGAGAAAGTGGCAGTTACAGAATACAGGCAAAGAAGGTCTAACATGAATAACGGGAGTTCCTAAAGCCAACAGGGAACAGAACAAATCGTAAATGAAATCTTTACTGGAGAGGAAATAAAAAAGAACTCTTAAAATCACACGTTAAAGCAGCACATTGTGTCTACAGGGAAAAAAAAAATCAACCTACAGCAGCCAATACTATAAAACTAACTAGTGGACTTTAAAGAATAAAGGTGGAAAAACATTCCTTTGGGTATCTAGGCAAACACACCAAGTTAAATGTGAGGGAAAGAAAATAAGATCATCATCAGATTTTGACACCACTTTATGGCAAAAGGCAATACAGTAAAATAATAAAGGTATCTGAGCAAAGATAAGATGGGCCAGCAATTTTATACTAGCCAACCTGACCTTTAAATATAGAGACCACACCCTCGCCGTTGTGGACATATAATTCAGGAACTACTTCCCATAAGGCATCTATTAGAGGGTGCGTTTCAGAAAACGAAAATGCCAGGAAAGCCATGATATGAGGACTGGCCCCCAGCATTAAACAGATATTTACCTGTACAGCTAAAACTAAAGGATGGTAACAAGGGAGATAGCAGAATATATAACTGCTGTATGCTCTGAAAAATGAGTACAGCCATCAGAAAAATGGGGAATAGGTGAAGTTCCGAAAAGTAGAATATGCTTGCTGATTGCCTTTTAGATATTAACTGGAAGTAAAAGAATATTACTTCCAATCCCCAGCTCAGGAGAGTAAAGAGAGAGCAAAGAACAAACGCTGGCTAATTTAAATGTTATGGTAGCAAACCAATGAAAAATAGCCCCCTCAAAAAGAGCAGACAAGGATATTATTGAAAGGCATCAGTCTGAAGGCAATCATTAAAACCAAAAATACAAATCTAACAAAAAATATGAATCTTCACAAATAATCAAAGGTACACCAAAAAGAGAAAGCAAAACAAGAGAACACACCACTTACGCAGTACCCTCATTTAAAAAAAAAAAAAAAAAACTGAATATGATCAAACGTCTAAGTCACTAATTTACAGGACATATTCAAAATGGTACAGGTGAAGACCAAGGAATGCAATCAGAATGAAAAGCTGCACAGGACAACTGCAGTTTCCTTCACAAAAAAGGGGCTAACACCTACAGAAAAGAAATGACTTAAAGGACATATCAACTAATTACAATGTGTAGATCTTGTTTGCTTTCTTTTAAACGTGCAAACATTTGTTTATATTTTTATTTACCTTCAATAGGAAAATGTGAATACTAGATATTCAATGACATTATGTAATTGTATTTATTTGGAAAGGTTTGATATTGGCATCATCATTATGTTCAGAAAAGAAGGTCTTTGTAGTTGAGGACTACATACTGAAAATATTTATATATGAAATTCTATGATGCTTGAGACATGCTTCCCAATAATGGGAGATAAAGTGGGTAGAGGCCGTATTGGTAAGTGTTGAAGCTAGATGGTTATATGAGGGTTCATTACACTATCCTATTTGAAATGTTGCCATAAATAAAAATACACATTTTTTTAAAGTTCAGTTCTTTCATATTGAAATAAAATGGCTGCTAACACATTTTCAAATAAGCCAGGGAATATTCTAGGAGTCATAGACTCCCTACTGCTTCTTTAACCCTTCCCTAGTCAACTGATAATAAATTTAAATAGGGTCTACTTAAATGTAGACCCTGAAATTCTCACCCAAAACAATAGGTGCTAACCAGTGATAATTACTGTAGACAAAAGGAATTGTGAAACCTGGAGCAAATACAGTTAAGCAGCTGAGTTCATAATTAGTTAAGCAGCCACCTACAGACCTAATGCTGCTAATTTCATTGAACTTGTCAACTGACACCCTGCCAAGCACCTCAAGCTTCCTCTTTAATACCTTCAACCAAGGCTATGGTCACTGGGGATGCCTTCCTGCCCATATTCCAAGAGGGTACCACTTTCTATCCCCAGACAGACTTTAATCTTGGATTCCTTCCTGAGAACCAGAACAATACCATCTGCAGCAAGAGTCCTACTCCAGTGCCCAAGAATTGACAGAGAAGGAACTTTCCCTTCCTGAGGAATGCAATGCTGTCAGTTCTCAATTTGAGGCGTCCTTCATTTGAAACTGGAGAGCTTATCACTTCATGGAATTGTGAAAGGCCACCCTAAAGCGAAAATGCAAAAAGTCGGATGAAGTCACCCTGTCACCTCTCTGCGGGCACCTCACCCAGGCCAGCTACAGTAACAGAAGCATTGAAACTTGACATGCAGTAGGGCTGATGGTGGCTAAACAGCACCGTGTCAAACAGACCGACAGTTACTACAACAGTTATGATTAAAACCGAAGTCTGTCATATTTTTCCCCCAGGGAAAACCTTTATTTTTATATTTAGGTTTGATGAATGAACAGCCATGCAGAAATGTGATTGGACACAAAGGATCTGGCCTAAAGGTGATGGATGGAGTGGGGAAACCCGGCAAGACTGCTCCGGACAATTCCCCCTCCCCCAGGGATGGGGCAGGACCCCTCGGGAATGAAGGGCTTCCAGGGAGAAGGGAGAGAGTGACCTTGCTAGGTTTTATGACTGGCTTTGGGAGAAAGGAGTTCTAGTTTCTATGACCTGCCTTGGGGAAAAAGAATTCTGGTTTCTGTGACTCACTCTGGGGGAGAAAAGAGTGCAGGAACCAGGAGAGGACAAAGACCTGGCTTCTGAGGCTTTCCAGTCTCTTCTTGGTCAGGGTAGTCTGCATGCCAGGGTGCCATGCTTTGGGGTTTAATGAGCCCTGACAGCAGGTCCTTGCAGTTTTCACAGGAAAGTTGTGATCTAAGTAATTGGCTTTCAGTCCCCAAATTCCACAGGACTTTATAGCAAAGCCTGGTTGAAATGGCCAAGTGTTAGAAGAACCTCTTTAAAGTTGAAATTCATCAAGTTCTTCAGCTGAGGGCCTAAGAATCCCAGAGGTAAGGTTAGCAAGAGTTAGGAGTTCGGTCATATTTTAAGAAAAACATGAATGAATTTTAAAAAGAGGTGCAGAACCTCCAGTCCTTGGAGAGATACCAAAGAGCATCTAGCCTGGACCCTGAAGCATCTCTCTCAGCTGTGAAAGAGCATTCCAGCACATTCCAGAACAAACAGTTCCAAACCTGCAGACTAAAACACATTAAAGGCGCCAAAGGTCCTGAAAGTGAAGACACCTGTCACTAGTCAATCCTCTTTGGTAAATCCTCCATCAAAAACACCTGTTGAATCAAGAGGCCTGCTGCTCTGAAGTTATAGAAACTGGGGCAGGGACATGCTGGGATGGAGCTGGTGCTTAGCCCTCTGGAGGGCAGGACTGGTGGCAGGTAGTGAAAAGCGCCTCACAAAGCTTCCCTGACTCCACTCCTGCCCGTCTCCCCCAGCCCCTGAATCTCTTTTTCCTGTTGTTCTAGTTGCCTTCTCTGGCTTTCCTCTTTGTTGAACTGGTGCCCTTGGACCTTCTGCATAACCTTTCTTTTCTCTTTCTTCCTTAACTAACCATAATGTGGAACTGAAATAAGTCTAAATTAAACTGCTTTCTATGAGAGCACCTCAAATTACATCTTTTTTCTTTTTCTTCTTCTTTCTGGACTCCTGGACTTTTCTCTCTCCTGGAGAGAAAAACAATTCACTAAAACATAAGCCTCCAGAGAGGACAAAGACTTTTGCCTGGTATGTTCACTGCTACACCTCTGATGCTTCAAATTTATTCATTTGTGAATAAATCTATGGATTTCTGGTATAAGGTCAGATTAAACATATGAGACAGGACCAAAAGAATGGAGAATGACGCTGTAATGTTAAGTGCCCCCACTGTACGGCCAGAGCTGGTGTTCCCAGTGGCCAGGATGTTGCAAAGCCACTAGCCCCCGTGGGGGACCCACCTCACTTGCAGGCACACACACATGCTCTGAGCCAGCCTCTTTGAAAGGCAGTGGTTCTGAAACCAAGATGATCTTGTTAAATAATATCTCTTGAAAATGCTGGAATGTAAATTGGGCAACACATTCAGATCTACTTAAAAAACTCACAAACCCTTCTACATATGCTGGTTTATTTTAAAAAAGCAAAGGGAGGGGGGTCCTCTTTTATCAAAGTGATGCTTTTTGGTTCGGCTAAAAATGTATATACTATTTCCCAGCAGCACATATACAGACTATACTAAAATAAGTAGAGAAACATTTAAACATTCCAATTAAGTATTTTCATTAACTATCCTAATATATTTTAGGTTAAGAATACTGGCTTAACAATGACAAAAATTCTAAAAACCAGTCCCTGTGGTGTTTTATTAACCAAATAGATATCACCCATTTCTTGAACTGAAAATCTTTCTCAGGTACCTTCTCTCAACATCAGCCACAAAAAGAAAGTCTGCATTGTGAAGGTTAGGATGGCATTGCATTTAAAATACTTTATGAGCCAAAATGTATATCCTTTGAAAAGTACCTGTACTATCTTTACTTCAGTCTTTCCAAGTAGAATTCTCCAGATCTTTTTAACATAGTCTTATTTTTAAGCATGCACTAGCCAAGTAGAATAATAGCCAGCCAACATCTCCTGCCACCTTTCACACTTCTAAAATCTCCAGTAAATATTTTCCCCAGAAGCCAATTGAATCCCGTTCTAGAAATACTTCTTTTCCAATAGAAAGAGACACATTAACTTCCAGAGCTCTTTGTGATAATGCTCTCCTTTGTTCTAACTCTGTCAACTAATTCCTCTGCTTAAGAACCTACGTAGGCCATTATATTTAAATTACTTGGAGTCCCGGAGTTGTTTGGAAGAATTTTCTAACACCCTCTGAAATGAGTTACCTGGGGTAAAGCCAAATGAAGGTAGATATTTTGCCTCACTAAGCAATTTAAAAATACAAGGTAAAGGAGAACCGTTTCACCTTTTTCATTTTCCCTCTTATCTTTTTCTTCTCGGTCAAGAATGAGGCATTCACTACTGGCAAGTGCTATCAGACACGCCTTTTCCTTAAGTGACAGAGTTCTGCCCACCACAAACAGCCGCCTCCTCCTCCCTCCCCAGACTCCCTGGGTTGGGGAGGGCGGCCACCAGTGTGTCCCTAATAGCTTTCTAAAACAGGACTGGGGGGATCCGGGGAAGAATCTCAAAATGTTCCAAACCACACAGGCCCCTTATCAAGGTTTGCAGGCTTGTTTATTGCTGTCTTTGCTTCAATGAATGAACTGACATAAATAAGGTGTATTATTTTGCTAAATATTTAAAATATGCTAATAAGCAAATGAAAGGTCATCTACTGCCACAATCAGAAGTTGAGCCCACAAAATCTCTAATCTTAGCTGGGGTGGGGAAGGTGGGTAGGGAGACGGGAGCAGAATTAGCCTTGGACTTAAAAACAACTAAAAATACATATCTATACTGGATGTGCATTGAACACATTGAATAGGTAATACCTGCGAAAGTGATATCCATACTTTTCCATTTTTAAGTTATTTCTCTGAATAGGCAACTACTTAGCCAGATTAGATTTACAAAACTCTCATCACATATAGAACTGCAGTAAAGACTTCAATTATTGAAGAATAAAAATCCAGGTGCTCTAAAAATTATCCTATCTCATCTCCCACTAGTCTCTACAGACGTTCCGTCGGTGGGAGCAGAGCCTTCTGGCTAACTCTAACCTTTGCTTCTCTTCTTCACATCTTGACCAAATTCCACCCCACTCTTCTAAGATTTAATTCAGGCCCCTATCTTCCTTTGAATTGGCCATTCAATTCAAGAAGTGATGCCTATGTCCTCCAAACCAATGGTAATGAATAGGACCGAATTGTTCATTTAAATCTTATTACAAATCCTGTAACATTGGCGCCTACCCAGGACCATCTTCCTATAGGTCCTAGGCTCCTTAAAGGCAGGGATCCCATCTTAGATATCAATTTCGAAGTGACAGGTATTAGTAAATGTTATCAACCAGTAGCTGCTGAATTGCAATTTCATTTCTACCACCTTCCCCACTGGACCACGGGCTGATCTCAAACGTGCCACTGAGCCATGACCACAAAATGACCAGAGGGAAAGGACAGATGGAAAGGGTAGTCAAGAGTGGTGGGTAACCAATCCACCCCTGAGTAATCAAGAGAAAAGGACTTTGGGAGCCGTCCTTCATCCTTACAGACTGTCTGGCTACGTGCTGCGTTCCAGCACAGCGATTCTTAGGGTAGGGCTAAATGATTAATCGTGGATTTCTGTAGACCTTGAGCTTCCTTTTATTTGTCTTATTTTGACACTCAGTTTAAGCTATCACACAGTACAATTTCTTCTGTGGTTAGATCCCACCACACCTAACAGATCGATAACTCATTTTGAGGTTGTGGGTTCTTTACTGGCTGTTCTCAACATAGCCGAAATTGTGACTATAGTAGTGGATTATGTTAGAATCTAGTCAGCATTTATGAGAAACTCTGCTCCACAGCCAAGGCAGTGAGGAAAGAAAAACGGTTGGTTATTTTCCCATTTCTGAATTATTCCCAAACGATTTCAGGCAGGCCCTTAAAGGGCCATCAAACCAACTGAGTTGGGGAGGACCTAAGAACCATTTCAAAATGACAATTACTTGGTTTTCCTCACAGCTCCAGCAAAGGCCCTATAACCGAATAAAGTCTCTGCCAACTCTTCCAATGAAAGAATTTTCCCATTAAAAAAAAGAATTTCTGGACGGAGTGGCTCACGCCTGTAATCCCAGCACTTTGGGAGGCCGAGGCGGGTGGATCACAAGGTCAAGAGATTGAGACCATCCTGGCCAACATGGTGAAACCCTGTCTCTACTAAAAATACAAAAATTAGCTGGGCATGGTGACGTGAGCCTGTAGTCCCAGCTACTCGGGAGGCTGAGGCAGGAGAATCGCTTGAACCCGGGAGGTGAAGGCTGCAGTGAGCCGAGATCACACCACTGCACTCCAGCCTGGCGACAGAGCGAGACTCTGTCTCAAAAAAAAACAAAAAACAAAAACAAAAACAAATTTCAATTTCCTTCTGGGGCAATTTAAATGACTCTCATTTTGTTCTGCTCTTCACTCACACACTAAAAATATTTTAAAACTGTCATTCACTAAAACTTCCCTCACCTTATCTTCTCCAGGCTTAATAAATCCAATTTCTTTAAGTTGCCTTCAAAGGACCTATTTCCCAAAGCTTTCATCAATTCTGTGTCCTCCTCTATACCCAATGTGGCCATTTTATTCTGAGAAAAACAAAAAACATACCTTCAACATGGCCTAATGCGGAGAAGAATCCAGGATTCTCTTCCTAGTATACACTTTTCATGAAAACTTACTTTTCACCGTATGACTGGTTCACAGTTAACACACCATTCTTTATAATCCCCAATGCTACCATAATATTATAGAGTCATGTTCTGTGACTTTGGGGTTTAGTTTTATTTCTTACAGAGACCTGACCCTAAAAAGAATTTCACTGACATCTTCCCTCCGTGTCTGTGAAACTGAGTTTCAAGAAAATGCAGCTCACAAATAATCAATGAACAAACAGCAGAGTCCAACATCATATTCTCTCCCTCAAATAGGCCACTCCTCCTGGCTTTATTTCCACTAATTCCATAGTACCGACATTACTCTCAGTTACCTACACCCATGATAATTCCAGTTCTCCTTCCCCTCAGTCTCAACAGTGCCTGATGAAGGTGCCCATAAATAGTCCGAGTGAGTGAAGACCTGCACCTTTATCCTCCTCTTGTGTCTTAAAGGCACTTTCTTTCCAAAGCATGCACCCTAATACCCAGGTCCTATACCCCTTCACCCAGAGATAATCTAAAGAGCCCATCTTCTCCCCAGCTCCCCAACACATAACTCATAGCCATGAATTTAACGCTCCTAAACAGTCTCCACAAAAAATCTCCCTTAGATACTTGTATGCAAATATTCATTACAGCATTGTTTGCAACCCAAATGTCCATCAAAGGAGGAATAGGTAAACAGAATGTGATCTATACATACAATGGAATATTTTTCAGTCTTAAAAACGAAGAAAATTCTGACTTATACTACAACAGGGATGAACCTTCAGGATGTTATGGTATGGTACGTGAAATAAACCAGTCAAAAAAAAAAACCAGACAAATTCAGTATGGTTCTGCATTTACGAGGTACGTGGAATAGTCAAATTCAGAGACAGAAAGTAGAATGGTGGTTTTCAGAAGCTGGGGGAGGGAGAGGGGAGCTGCTCTTTAATAGGTACAGAATTTCAGTTTTGCAAGATGAAAGTGTTCAACAATGTGAATGTACTTAACACTATTGAACTATACATTTAAAGATGATTAAGGTAGTAAATTTCACATTATGTATGTTTTACTATTTAAAAAAATAAAATAAAATAAAATAAAATAAAATAAAACAGGCCAGGTGTGGTGGCTTACACCTGTAACCCCAGCATTTTGGGAGGCTGAGGCTGGGGGATCGCTTGAGCTCAGAAGTTCGAGACTACTCTCTACAAAAAATAAATTTAAAAAATTAGCCGGATGTGGTGGCACACGCCTGGGGTCCCAGCTACCCAGGAGGCTGAGATGAGAGGGTCATTTGAGTTCAGGAGGTGGAGGCTGCAGTGAACCATGATCGTGCCACTGCACTCCAGCCTGGCAACAGAGCAAGACCCTGTCTCATAAATAAATAAATGAATAATAAAAACAGACCCTCCCTTAGTCTTGGTTGCCCACAGCAAGGGAGTGTCCAAGTTTTAAGGCAGGGCTTGGCCTCTGGCCTCGTCAGACTATTGAAACAGGTTGGGGAGTGTGTCTAACTGGACAGAATGGTGGTATAGGCAGCCCTGGACTAGTAAGCAAAGCCTGGGGGGCCACTCCTCGGTCAAGTTCACCTTAGCCTTGACTTCAAAGCCTTCTTCATAACCTAGACCAAACTCAGCACTAAATACACATTCCCTCCATGCTCCTTGAGGCTAATAAGAGGAGTCTTACCTTCCCAGCCAATTCCCTACCTCCAGCCATCATACCAAAAGAAAGGTTTGATAATCCTCAAGTAAGATCCTAATGCCTTGCTCCATGTACTGCAGTTTTTTCCAGCTGAAGCCACAACTATACTGCCCTCTTCCTTTAAGGTTCAGAAATTAATCTCAAATATTATCTCCTATGTGGATGTTTTTACTGATTCCTGATCTCTATTACCTGCCCATCAAGATTTAAGCTCATCTCCTTGAAAATCCTGCCCAGAGCACTTTGCACGTAAGACAACCAAATTCTACTTCAAATCAGGGGCTGTGCTCTTGCCCTGGCCCTCCTCCACCCCCAGCCTGTAACGGAGGACCAAGGCATGGGGATTGATAAGCCTGTTAAACTGAATCCAAAATGTTTACTGAGCATTTATTATGTTCAAAACTTAGTATAAGTGCTGGAGAATAGGAAAGATGTTAAACTAATACTTACTGAACATCAACCACTGTGTCTAGCCTGGGGCAATGGCCAAGTTCAGCTTGGTCCTTGAACTCCTAGACAGAGCAGTCAAGGAAAAGCTCCTCGACTGCCTACATGAACTTACTCACCTAGAGAAAATGGCCACTTGCAGATATTCCCCCCATCTAAACTTTTATCAAGAAATTTGTATCTCTTTTGGTGGAAAGTAACCCAAGAATACAGCTAAACAAAGGGCCAAGCATATAAATATGCATTACCACTAATTGCAGTATATTAATTAAATGTAACAACTTCATCTTAATATGAAAAAAAAAAAACCACTCTACATATTCTATTTACACATTTTCAACGTTTTCTAAGAGGCAAAGCTGAAAGGGGAACATAAGAAAATCAGCCCGATAGTGGAGTCCACACACTTCCTCTATGAGGGGCACTGTGCTAAACATATTACATGCAGAATCTCATTTAATCCTCACAGGGGCCCTATGTCATCATCTCCATTTTACAGATGAGGAAATGAAGCTTAAGGAGAGGTTAAGTGTCTTGTCCCAGAGCACACAGCAGGGAAGAGGCAGAACTGGAATAAAAATTCAGGGTGTCAATTTCCGAGCCCAAGCTCATAATTAACTGATGCCACATGTCCTGAATAATAATTTGGCTTAAACCTTAAATTTTGCAAAAATGTTGAAAACCTGTCAGAAAGGTATGCATGGGAAGATGTCTAACAAGTGTGTCATAACCAAAATGTAAGCATGACAGTTAAAACATAAGATGAATGGGAAAAGTACCAGACACAAATGTTTCTGTTGAAGAAATCTTATAAGATGTGTAGTTTGTTTTTTTTCCCCCCCAGAGAAAGAAAAAGTTCAAGATCTATTCAATCTCTAAGACTAGATATTTCCTCTTATCAAAAGCTAAATAAAACAAGACCAAAAAAATTAAAGTTTATTTTTAAAACTGTCGGCTGGGCAGGGTGGCTCATGCCTGTAATCCCAGCACTTTGAGAGGCCGAGGTAGGTGGATCACCTGAGGTCAGGAGTTCGAGACCAGCCTGGCCAACATGGTGAAACTCTGCCTCTACTAAAAACACAAAAATTAGCCAGGCATGGTAGTGGGTGCCTGTACTCCCAGCTACTAGGGAGGCTGAGGCAGGAGAATCACTTGAACCCGGGAGGTGGCGGTTTGCAGTGAGCAGAGATTACGTCATTGCACTCCAGCCTGGGTGACAAGAGCAAAACTCAATCTCGAAAACAAACAAAAAAACTGTCAAGTTCATATTTACTGCTACCCATGCTCAAGAATCATAGAGAAGTAGTCAAGTTCTATATATACCTGAGGCATTCACTCATTTATTAGGTGCCTATCCCATCCCAAACCCTGTGCTAAGAACCTTTACAAATATCTGTAAGGCCAGGCGCAGTGGCTCATGCCTGTAATCCCAGAACTTTGGGAGGCAGAGGTGGGCGGATCACCTGAGGTCAGGAGTTCAAGACCAGCCTGGCCAACATGGTGAAACCCCATTTCTACTAAAAATACAAACATTAGCCAAGCACAGTGGCAGGTGCCTGTAATCCCAGCTACTCAGGAGGCTGAGGCAAGAGAATCGCTTGAACCCGGGAGGCGGAGGTTACAGTGAGTCAAGATTGCGCCATTGCACTCCAGCCTGGGCAATTGGGCGAGACATTTTCTTAAAAAAAAAAAAAAAAAAAAAAAAATCTCTAATTTTTAGGGCAATCATCTTAAAAGAGGGGGCATTATTCCCATTTTAGGGACAATAATAATTCCTGTTTTACAGATGATAATTATGGCTAACACATATTGAGCCTCTACTATGAGGCACCATTCCAAAAGTTTTACATGTAGCAACACATTGACCAGCACAGAGAGGTTAAGTAATTTGTCAAAACTCACAGAGCTAATAAGTGGCAAAACTAGGATGGACAATGAAAGCTCAAAAAGGTTAAGCAATTTGCTCTAAGGCCACCGAGCTGTCAGTCATGAAGCCATCAGACCAACACAAGGTAGGCAGGCCTGTGCTCCTCCCACTTGTCATCTGCCTGGTTCCAGGGGCATATTTGGATTCCTGCACTCACCATTGCCCAGTGAGAAATGCCTAAGGGATGGCAGGCCCTAGAGCCTAATGCAACCTGAAGAGCACAGGCCTCATCTGCAGGAGCCATGACCTATAATTCTTAAAGAGGAGACATAAATAGAAATCTTTTTTAAAAAAAATCTCTAGATTGCTTAATACTGCCTCAATGTTTTCTGAAAAGCATCATGTAGGCCAAAGAAAGCATGTCTCCGCGGGCTATCAGATTACAACTGCTCTTTACTTATTAAGAGTCTTAGGTCAAAAGATGAGCTACATGATCATGTCCAAAAAATGTCAGAAATCAGAGCTGCTGCGCCAAGCCGACTCAACTCAATTCCTCTCTACATACAACAAAGATTTACACTGGATTTGCCCTCCAGGCAAACTTTTACCTCCTCTAACTCACCCCGAGGCCTTCCTCATTCTGGATTTATAGCTGTGGCAATATCTATTCAAGTTACCAAAACTGCACATGAAATCTGCATATTTGGATTCCTGCAAATGTCATTTAATCTCAACTTTTAAAAGTTACCACACATTAATGCAGCAAAAGAAAGCACTTCCCATATCCTAGCCTGCCAACTCTTCAACTAAATTCATTCTGAAGAAAATGCTGCCACAGCCTTGACCACTACTTTGAAGGGGTTCCCACACTGCAGTCCAGCTCTGAGAATTCCGCTAGAGACACCGAGGTTCATTTCCTTGTGTCCTTCTTTAATCAGCTGGAAGAGACTCAAGGAAATGAGTCAAAACCCTAAGGGTAACTTTGAAGGGCTGTCAACAACAGCAGCACAATTCATCACCACAACAACATCTGTACATAAATGTGCTCCAAGGGAAGCCCGCACAATACTTGGCACATTTCTGACGAGAATTTCTTTTGGGAGAAAAAATGGCTTTGGATGGTATATTGTCGTTATTTCTCACCGTGCTATCCAGGGTAAATAGCCAATGGCATCAGCCATTATTGGGGGTGTTCTCTTTTACACCTATGCACAAGACCATTTTTATGTTTTGGAGTGGGAGATGAATTTTTAACTGGCGTGCATCATCATTTTAGAAATAGCTTACCTTCATTTCTGAGGGATGCTAACTAAAATGAGACAGCTAACAACTAAGCCAGCATACCACAGGGTCAAATGCCTACAACCCTTCCTCCAAGCTAAAATTTAATTAATCCTCCCTCCACAAATACTCCCCTTTCATAAGACACCCAATTCTAAATATTTTTCACCAAAATTGGGAAGGCAGTGACATTGGCCATTCTGCATTCCCAGAACTTCCAACAATCCCTGGCACATAGTAAAAACGCATTAAATATTTTTGAATGAGTCTTACTACAGATTCTGGTGAATCATGTGAATGGTTATAGAGCTGGGCACATAGAGCCAATCTCATCAGGCTTCACCACTGATGACTTGGCGCTTATCCTTAGCCAGTTTCTCCAGCTGTAAAATGTTAGGGGTAATAATAATACTACTTCCTAGGCTCATTGAGACTAGTAGAAATAGCAGGTAAAGCCCCAAGCAACAGGCCTGGCACACAGTTTCCAACTGAAGAGCAACAACTATGTATAACACACATGTCATACAAAATTTTAGGCCCATTAGAAAGCATGCTATAAATGCACAGCATACATTATTTAGAGAGTCATGAGGAAAAAATATGGGGATGAGTGGGGGAAAAAACAGAATAGGGATAAATGAATTATCTGGGATATTTATTTGGGACATTTCCAGCAGGATAATAATTTAG